>NC_134511.1:13335445-13651022 GCF_027942865.1 Odontesthes bonariensis | reverse complement strand
TACTGGCATGCAGAGGTTGATGTTACACAGTTATAGAGGGTAAATTGCTTTTGGCTGCCATATAATTGTATGCTTCATTGTGAGGGTATTGTATTGCAATTAATTTTTAATGTATAGCAGGCCTTCATAAATTATATCAAATAGCATGTCTATTTGTTTAGTGTTTGGTCTTGCCAGGCCAAAAGTGTACCGGTAATTTGGCCCCCCGAGGTCCCACTTGAAAACAATCTGGCCCCCTGACCGATTTCACCCTGGCATCCCTGCTCTATAAGAAATAATGACATGCTGTAAAAACCGGCATCCTCTCTAGCAAAAGGATTACTTGCATTACAGCGAAACAGAGATGAGCTGTTATTAAAGTGAGGAGGTATCTGAAAATATTTTTTTCCTGAAAACTCTAATTCTTTGCATTGTGCCAATCTGTGTGGAGGCTGTTTTAGAAAAGAGACCTTATGAAACAACACACATTAAGGACTCATTTTGATCATCATCTTTCATAAAAATCAGGTCAGCAAGTTCTTTTGTGATCACCAGAGAAGAAACATCAATGTTCTGCTGTGCACAGAACATTTGTTCCCTTATTTTCCTGTCTCTCACATGTTCTTTGTCCTTTTCCACATAAAACCGAGAGTCATTGGTGTGTGTCCATTTCGAAAAGCGGTGTAATTACAAATGTATTCATTAAAGCTTTTTCTGTCAGAACTACTTCACAGGCTGGTTTTTATGAAAGCATGATGGAGATGACGTTCTCAATTCTCTTTTGATATACAGTGCAGTCAGAAATAATTAGAAAATATATTGGGAATTTTTTTTCAGCTGTGTTTGGGAGGCTGTAGCTTAGAGAGTATAGTGGCTGTCGTTCATTTGAAGGTTTGTTGGTTCAATTACCAGCTTTCCCAGTTCCCATGGCAAAATGTCAACGGACAAGATACTGAACCTCTCATTGCCACCGCAATGCTCCTCACTTTTAAGCTGCTTTGAACTTTGCTCATAATGGCGCAACTTTTCTTTCTTTATTCTTTTTTTTCCCTCATTTATGAACATATAAAGGTCAATACATTGTTATGTCCTCATGCTGGAAAGAGGGAGCAACGTAATTCTAGTCATAGCACACGAGGAGACAGTCTTGGTGGTTTATCTGTCTTTTATTTTTCTATGTGAGTATGTATATCATAAGGAAATCATCTCAAGGAAACACAACAAACAAAATGCCCCTAGACATAAATAAAAAGCACTAATTCCCTGACCACAGGAATAAAGAAAAAATGCAAACCTACAACTGAACTTCATCCTAAACTGGAGAAACAGGAGAGACGGGATACAAGAAACAAAAATCTAGGCAAACAAAAAGTTAGGAACAAAAGAAAATATGTCAAAATAATCAAAAATTTACATTCAAAATCCAACAGCTAAGCTAACATAACCTAAAGTCTGAGGCCTACACAGAATAATGGTGTAATGACGTGTGGCCGAGAGGCCCAGAAGTACAGTTCCTCAGTCCTTCTAAAGATCACTTCTGAGCAGTGATTGGCTGGACAGGTCCACCAGTAAGAGGACGAAAACAGGACCAATACGCATCAATAATTGAACACATTCCTTTTGGGGGTTTGACCTCAACCTCTGATGATGATATCTGTGTAAAATATAGCTTCTACAAACAAATATTTAATTAGCAGAAATATAAAATCTACGTTTATATCATTATTTTATCATCTTAATTTTGTTAAATTATATATGAAGCCTAAAGTAGGAACCAGAATACTAATAAATGTTATAAAATTACTGCAGGTGAGTAGGTAACTTTGAAGACTGAATGGTATTCAATCTCTCATTTGGGTCTCTTTGATCAAAGAATAGCAAAACTAAAATATATTCTATTTTCCTGAGGACCCCTGAACGTTTCATTAAGGACCCCCAAAGAGACCTTTGAGCACACTTTGAGAAAAACAGTTCAGAACAATGTTTTCTCTGTCAACACATGATAATTTGTTCCTGTGTTGCTTTACCTTTCTCTCTCATCTTTGCCCTCATCGCTTTAAGGGCCATGAAGAGACCAGTTGCATGAGTGCCATGCATTTCGGGCTCGTTAAAGGTAAGAGGGCTTAAGAGGCTGCCTCCTCGTGGTGAGTAGTACGACTTGGTCTCATAAAATTAGCAGTGGGTGTCCTAGACTGCTAATACTGTCACACTGAGAAAGAAAGTTACGCCGGGAGAGATGTGACCGTGTGTGCGCTGAGCTTAAATTACAGGGGGATGTGCCTGGCTGCTTGATGGAGACATGCAGGGAAACACTGAGGACATCAAGGGAGGTGTTGGCATGGAAGTGTGTTCACATAAATGATCATAGTTTGTTGATTTCTGACCAACATTCTTTGTTTGTTGGCAATATAAACAACCTCAGCAGGTATTATTTCTGAATATGTGTGCGTGAGAGAGACAGAAAGTCTGTGTGTTCCTTCATGTAATGGCACTGCTGAAGTAGTGCGCACGCAGAGAGCACATGCAGAGATACACAGAGGGGTCTGTGGGATGAATTAGACAGCACTGTGTGTAATTTACACATTCTGCCGGTCAATATTTTTGCTATTTTGTTTTAAATTTCATTTATTTATTTATTATAAATTTATTTATAAATTTCATTTACTTATTCTGCTTGTTTGGAGAGAGTTCTTGTGGATTTCCATGTCTGCCGTATTGCTACACTGATGTTGAGGCTGTTTTTTCTTTTTATTCGGTTGTTTACCTTTTTATAGAGATCTTTGGTGTTTACCTATACAGTTGACTGGTTTTCATGTTGGTTAAATTTGCTCTGTTTACCTCCAGGCTCCCAACAATAATATTCGAAAGAGCATTCAAACACTGCTGGCTGCCTCAGTCAGAATGTGTTTTACAGGTTTATTATGCAGATGATGCTATTATTTTACACTGGACTGCATACTTACTGAGATATTGCTGTCATTTATTACAAAGTAATATTAAGGGTAGTCAGATCTGTCGTCTTGTACAATATGATGCTGTTCAACTAATTTACAATAGGAATTATGTTTTGAAGGAAACATGTTATAATTTTTATTGTTATAGCAAGGAAATGTTATTTCACAGATTTTGAAAGTCAAAAATCTGTGATTTGGGGGTGTTCTACCAGAAAGCCCACTGTTACCTGACACACTCAGTTCAAAATATCAATTAAGTAGCAATTTCCTTGAAATGCAGCTGGAAGGGCAATTAACATCAGATTTGAGTTTAAAATCACCTTTGAGTGGCCGTTCACACACTTCATCTGGCAGTAAAGGCAGTTTTTGATCCCAGGGGTCCTGACAAAATGGCTGAACATAACACCGTCAGAGTGAAAGAGAGCTGTTACTTACATTCAACTCAACCAAAAACGCTCCCCATCTTTAACCAGGTGGCCTTACAAACGACACTGGAAACAAAATCCAAATTTCTAGTGCAACAGATGTTCACTTTGCACCTCCATCATCAATCCAAGTCCCTTTGCAAGCAAGCCTGATGCAAGTTGTTGGTAGCTTTTAAAAAGAAATAATAACAACTTGTTTCTACACATACTCCAGCTTGTGATTGCATTTCTCCAAGAAAATATGTTGGGGAGAAAAATTGGGCAGTATACAGTCTAAATACAATTTTTAGGAGACCAGGTTAGTTCAGTGTAAGTGAATATATTGAATAAAACTTTAGTTGGGATTCTGTTCTGCTGCACTTCAAATTAAACTTTTGTGAAAGGGTCCTTAGGGTTCTGCTCTTTTCAGCCCAGTCTCGCAGGAAAATGTGAAAGTCATGTAATAGAAAGCTATGTACCATTGCTGTCACAGAGGAAAATTGTATATATTTTTTCTTATTCCATCCAGCACAACTTTCAAAGTAATGCAATTCAAAAGGGAATTATATTGAAGTAGTATTTGGTACAGAATCTTAATAATCTCCTTTTTGATACCAAACAATTAGTTTGTCAATCTGTAAAACAGCAACAAAACAACGAGTAAATAATCCAAAAACAACACTTTTAAATAAAGTTGTTTGAAGGCACCAGAGGTCGAGACAGATCTCGATCTTGGCTCTCTCACTGGTCAGTTGGGTTGTCCGCTCACCCCCCCCACCCCAATATCCAAATGCAGACATTTTTGCCTATCAAAGGTAATGCAAGAGTCACAATTTCATGAAACTCTGTGACACTGAGTTACTCTGTAGTGTTCTTTTTGTGTTTGTCCGTTCAGTCTGCATATTTGTGAAATAAGTTTTGCATGCCAAATGTTTTATGGGGGTGACAAATCTGGACTGCAGGCAGGTCCCAGACTCTTCAACAACACATCCACGTTGTTGTTTTTTTAGTCTGTAGTTTGTCATGCTGAAATAAGCTAGATTTTCCCTAACTATGTCCACCCTCTTACCATTATAGATATAGTGCTAGCTTCTCAAGTCTATGCTGATAACAAGATGGACGTTTATCTCTCTTTTATAGCCTAAATGACGCAAAGTTCGTGATTTGCAAAAATAATTTTAGATTTTCGTTCATCAGACCACAGGCCAGTTTTCCGCTTCATCTTAAACCATTTTAAAGTAACGTTAGAGAATTTGGCTCCCCCTACAGTTGTGGGATGTAACACGTCTGTCATATGGACAGATTTCCATGTAAGCCCTTTAAATGCGCAGCCATATATATGAGTTTCAGCATAGTCGTGTTGAAGAGGCCAAGGATGCCATCATAATCCCAAAAACGTCAAACGACTATAAAGAAAAATGATGTGGTGGGTTGTTGGAAGCCAAAGTTGTGAACTGCACCATCTCAGTCCCAGGGTGCTTTAGGGCAGTTTCAGGCCCGGGAAGCTGCATGACAAATATATTTTAGAACAAGACAGAAGCACTTGTTGTTGTTTTGAGGTGCACAAACTTCTTCGTGTTAAATGAGCTCAGGCTCAGCTAAAACATCAGTGTTCATGAATCTTGATTATGTATTGGTTTTTTTTGTTTTGATGAGATTGAGATGTAACATTTCCCCTCCATTTAGGGGCCAGTTGACCCCTAATTAGACAAAAACTAAATAGAAGTTAAGCTGGTGTTATTTGCAGAAGTTAGTCTTAAAATACCGGGAAATTGGGATGCAATATCTAATTTCAATTTTAGTGGCATGCCATGCAGAAAAAAGACAAACACTAATTTTAGCTGGTGATATGTGCAGAATTTATTCAGAAATTACATGAAAATTAGAAGGTAACATCTCACTTCAGTTTAGCTGGGTGAAAAGAAGTTGAACAGAAACTACATTGGAAATCTTTGTTGAAATTCACTGCAGTAGTTGGGCATGAATTAGTTGGAAATTTCTAAAAGTAAATAAATCAGGCAAGTTACCAGGTATTTATTACAATCTTGTTTGAAAAATAGCAGTATATAAATGCATAGTACTATGAATAAATCATAAGGATTCACAATATCTTTATGTAATGTAGTGAACCAATTCAAATGTGTATGGTTATTATTCCACTCTGGTTTTACAAAAATGGAAGAGAGTATGGTTAACGTGTCTACTGTTGATTTAGCATCAGTTTCATGCTGCAGTCCCTTTACATTTCTTACTGCCCCACAAATGCTCTTCAAAGTAACCCTTCTCAACTGACCCACAGCCTGAACCCTATATTGATTTTTTTTTGGAGCTCTGCACAGACTGCTCCAAGTCCTAAGTCACTGGGCTTAAAGAGAACAACCTGCTCAAGGCAACACTTAAAAAGGTCACCGGTTCAGTCACTGACTTCTCTGGTTCACCCAGCAGAGCTTTTAAAATGAACAATCCCTTTTCTTTTAACTCATTAAGATGGCTCTTGGATATGTAAATGTAGGACTAATGTGACTTTGATAAGATGGTTCAGTTTTTTTGTACAAGTCAAGCATGTAGTCCCTAAAGGAAATGTACAATCAGAATACTTAACAATAAAACAGAATGCTACTTTCTGCACAGTATTAAAGTATAAACACTTATCTTACAAGAAAAATACAATCATCAGCAAGTAATACCTCCACATGTTTCAATGTAAAGTCTTTTATCAGTACCTACGCAGGGATAAGATGCTTTTTCATTTCATGTGTAAATTAGGCAATCTAAATGCAGGGAGGACAGAATGAGACGGTGCATCTGTTGTACTTTTGCTAGCAGATTTTATATAAAAGGTCTCATCGCTTTTATTCAACTGCCCCTTCCAAACCAGCATCAGCAACTCTGTTTTCCTCCCTGCTTTTCACAAAGCAATAACTGTTGAAATAAAACTCTACACACACAGACACACATAACTTTCTGCCTAAACAAACACAGGCACACTTGACACATCATTTCAAGCAGACAGTTTGAAATAAAAGAGTCAGACTTTAGTCGCTGATGCTTCTTTTTGACAGTCACCTGGGAAAAAGTTTTGAAAATTAAAAGGCCACTTCAAGGGCCTCATTCCAAAACACTACAGTTCACTTTTATGAAGAAAACCTTAAATTTTATTAAAAACATTTTTGGAAATAATTAAAAAGTAGTTGTTGTAACATTAAAGAAAGAGAATTAAAAAATGGAACTCCCACATTTAGGTCTTTTATGCTTCATTTTAGTGTTTAAGGGTTCATCTTTTTTTCCAGCAAAGTTACTATCATCAAAAAAGGAACGTCACCGCAAGCCTTGGTACTATTATCACCTCACTTGGTAGATCAATAAAGGTAAACAGGGTAATTAGACAGAATAGCCTCCTTTTCAATAATATAATAATATCATCTGGATTTTCCTCCAATCAGACAAGTCTGTGTAACCCAGCATCATTTTACAGCACACGAGGTGGAACTGTCATAGCTCTCCACGGCAGAGCAATAACACAGTTCATCCTGTGTGTTAACTATAAATTCAGCTTTAGTAATAGAGTCTGCTGTGATTTATACACAACATAAATGATCTGCACCCCGTTGTTCCTCAGTCAGTAAACATCCACAAAGTGGCTGAATCTTATGTAAAGCGACTGCATTGTGGTCTGTTTATGTAGCAAATTTCTCTGCGTTTTTGTTCCCTTGGTGCCATTTCTTCCCATTTGTTCTCTTACTGCAGCCATGAAAGTACTGCATATGAGCCGTAGTTTAAATGAAGTGCTCTGTGGCCGTGCAGCTGCCAAGTCACCAGAGTGTAATTACCAAGCACAGCAGGGAGCACCATACCCCTTGGAAACACAGTTTTAAAGAAATCTGCATTCAAGTAAAATCGAGATACCTCAAGTGTTTGAGGAAATTGTCATTCAGTGAGCACATCTAAATAGAACCACGCGTCTCAACATGTGCCTGTGTGGGAAACGGAATTATGAAAGGCTGAGAAGTGACTGCATTTGAAAAGTGGCAATACAAAGTGAGAGTTACACGGAGAGGCAGAATGAGAAGGTGCGGTGAGTTTGACAGGAAGTGAGATAAGGACGGATAAACAGTGAGAACAGAGGAAGTAATTGAAAATGATGAAAGAAGGGGTAAAAATTATTCACTCCTTTTAAATCCTGATGTGTTGAGCTGACAGGTAGTCTTTAGATGCAGCAGTCAGACGCTGAGCATTTTCCTAATTAACCAACTTCCCACACACGCCGCCATGCACACGTCACCAGATATGTACTCCTACAGACACTACTTTTACCTATATGAACCTGTTCACACATTTATAGTCACATATTCCCAGTCTTGTGATCCAGCACTTTAACATTAAAGCTAAATTGTTTATTCTATGTATATTAAATTTCCACATTTAGAGTTAACTTGTGTAGGTTAGCTTCAGTAAAGAGCTGTGTGGGGAACGTAGTGTCCAAAATCTAGGAGCTGAACAAAAGAAGGCCAACAAAATCATCACGTTGTTCGAAACCCTTTTTCAGTCGCTCACAGATTTGACAGACAGTCAAATATATATATTTTATATATATATATATATTTTATATATATATATATATATATATATATATCTGAGAGATATATATCAAGTCATTGTAGTTCATCTAGTTCTTCTCCTGTGGGTTCTGGTTTCATTTCGTTTATCTGTAGCAACTCAAAGGCACCGCAGTGGGATTGAGATCAGCCAACAGACTGGTTGAGGATATTTAACCTCTTGATAAGGTCTTTCGCTGTTTGTGTAAGATTTCTCAAAACTACTGTCTACAGAATATGCTGCCATGAGCACACAATATTGAAGTAATTCTAAGATTTTTATTCATTTGCCCAGATGTCTCAATTCATTCCCACTGTTAAAGAAATCCATGCTCACGAGCCAAGTGTATATACTAATTATGAACACAGCAGACAAACCTTTCACCCCGAAGCAACAGTGCTAACTAAAGTTAGTTTTTTTTCCTCTCCTAATAAGATAAAAACTCCCCTGAAAACATGATTAGTGTTTTTCTTTTTTTAATGCAGGGTCTCTAAAATATTAATGATATGCTATTTTTGCCACTCATTTCTATTTCTCATGGACCATTTGTAAAATCAGCACCAAAGTGACCTACTGAGAACAGCAGCTGTCCCTCTCTCTCCTTGCTGTTCTCTTTCCAACTGTGCAGCTAATTTTAATCTAACATCTTCTTGTTCATTCTTAGTGCATAATATGTAAATTAAGTGGTCCCAGAACATAGCCTAAGTCTGGGACAGCCTTAAGAAACTGCTTCTGTATACCCGTTTATTCATCCTGCTGTTTTAAGTACTAGTGACATCATCAATATATTCCAGTGTGCCACTTTCAGCCGAACATGATCACTGACATAAATGAGGTTTGAATTTCACAAATAGTTAAATCAAATATGTTACAGATAGATGAATATTCTTTTTCTACTGCCAAATCCATGCTGATAAGTCAATTAGCCCATCCAACCAAAAACCTGCTATTGTTTTGTTTTTTTTGTCTTATTAACAAAAGCTGCTGTTTCAGATTTGAAGATTACAGTTCAGATCCAGCTTTATAAAGTCTTTGAATTCTGCTTCCACTATTTCCTCATCTTAATCACATAGGCTTCGCTTTTCTGTTGCATTTTACTGAGATGTCTAAGCAGGAAGTATACAAATCTGCAGACAGCGAGAAAGAACTTAATGAGTACTTGGGGCTAAACTGTCTTCGAAAGTTCGAAAAATGCTTTTGAAGTTAAATTTAGGAGTTCCCACAACCCTGCTTATCAGCTGTTGAGTTGTGTTTTACTCTGTCACTTGGAGCTGGTGAACATTTATGTTGAGATGAAAATGTTTTTTTATCCTCCAAACAGTTTGCAGTTAGGCTCTCGTGGTTTCTCTGGGAATGTGCTTTGGGAATGTGACTCTGAAAGATTTAAGGACCAGATAAAACTTAGAGGAATGAATCCACCTCTTTTTTTAAAAAGATAGACTACACAAAACAAAGATGACATATACCCCCACTCCCTCCTCAACCCTCCTGTGGGAGTGGCAGATATACAGTAGATCATGGTTTGTGTGTGCATCTCAGCTGTGGGCTGTTCAGGAGCGTCCATCGTGGTTATGAGGCTACAGTAGACTTCCAGTCTGTTCTGTTTGTCTGACAGATGATTAGGAGCACCAGCAGGCAGACACATGCACAAACACACCATCTTCTGTCCTATACTAAGTCTAAAGAGATGTGACAGTTTTACAGTAGCTACACAGATAGATAGATAGATAGATAGATAGATAGATAGATAGATAGATAGATGGTACTTTCATCTGAGACTATTTTCTAAATAGGTTTATGAAATAATTATCAGATTAATGCAAGTAATCATGAGTTCCAGCTCAATGTGCAGGACTGTCACTAATAACAAAGCACTTGTATGTTGTTATAGTTCATTTATTTAAAGGGATAGTTCGCCTCTTTTGACATGAAGCTGTATGACATCCCATATTAGCAATATTAGCAGTAAACACCGTAAAAGGTGCGGCTATCGGCAGGTGGCTGCACGCCGATGTCATACGGCTTCATGTCAAAAGAGGCGAACACTCCCTTTAAGGAAAGCTGAAAACTCACTGATTGAACATTTAATCTCCATGCTAAAACTGTACTTTTTTTCCTATAACTAAGAAAAAGTGAGGATTAAAATTTAAATTACAATTTGTTAAAGAGAAGGACATTGTCTAAATCTGTCCCCTTATTTTCACAAGCTCTCTGTTGAGTGTGTGTACGGTAATAAACTAGCACAACTTTGGAGCTTCGGGAAACTGAGAACATGATAACGATGGAGTGCTGTAATCATTCTTACATGAACATGCAGGGATGTGCACAGCTGATTCAGAAAGGGGGAAGCAGTGCCTCAAAATTCAGTTGATGAATCAGAAAAACAGACTAACTGAAATCCATGCAGCCATGAGGCATCAGATTGGATATGCTTCGTTTCATTTTAATTTCAGTTGGCCGTTTACACAGCTTCATGTTAATTTGTGTGAGTGACAACTATCCAGCAACCAGAAGTGTGCCAAACAGGCTGTTTGATGTGCATGTGCATTGTTTTAAGCACTGCCTCATCTGCTTTAATGGATGAACCACCCATGTTGCAGCATGATGTACATCTATTAACATCAAGGTATTTAATTCAGATATTGCATATAAGTTAAGCCTTTTTTGTTTTGTTTAGTTTTGTTTGTTTACTGTGCCAGAAAATGTGCTGATACTCACGAAGGGAGATTATTATAGCCTTAGATATACTAGAACTTATTCCCTATGTCATTCATCACATGAACAATTACATGTTTCATTTCTAGAAAAGAAACTTTCAATTCAGTTTTAATTCTATAACACAAATTCACCCACACACATACAAAACGGCACGTCACGCAAAGAAACCTAACTATTCCCTGGGAGCCCACTGTAGTTCATCTTGCATTTCTACCTCAAACCCATACATTGCATTTAGTATAGGGGAATCAAACCAGTTCAAACCAGCCACATTCTGATTGTAAAAGAACCACCCCATATCCCCCAACCATGTCATGGAAATGTGTCTCATGGGCATTTTAGTAACATTTCAACAACTGAATAGAAACATAACCAATGAGTACGTAAGAATGTGTGTTTGTGAGAGAAAATGGTGCATGTCTGATCAGAGAGGAGGAGAGAGTTTAGAAGTTAAATCAGTGTCATGACTTCACCATTGATTTGGACATTTTGTGAGCTGTTTTGTGCTGACATCATGACAGACCACTTGGATATGGACACCAATACACACTATAACAAAAGAATCATCAGGCATTCTCACTCACACTAGTCATGCATACCAAACAAACACACACTTTTGTCCTCATTGCAGACATGGAGGATTGCAGTAAATGCTGTTATGATGGGAGTTTCAAAGCCTTGTGCGTTTTGATAGCAGCTTAGCTCCTCTTCCTCTCTCTCTGTTTCTCTGGAGTATCATTTAAAGTATCGTGTACAGTGGGAATTCTACTCATAATGAACCTTGGCTCAATGCATCATATCTGCTGTATTGGATTTTTGTTCAAACAGAATTTATGTCTTAGGTCAACCAAAGTACAGTTCATGTCATTGCGTTGCAAAACGTTCCCTCTAAAGCTACAAAATCACACTCTCTCTCATGTGACTTTTGATCAAAACAACGCATTAAATTATCATTGTGCGGAAGTAGTGATTAGATTACAGGTGCACGTCAGCAATCCCCACTTCTAACCATTTTGTCGCGACGTAAGCAATTATATCTCAACTTTAGTTAACTTCTTCTAACTTTTCTCAGTTGCTCTTGAAAATAAATGTCTCACAAGATTCCAAAATAAATCAGATAAACTAATTTCTCAGATATCTGATTATTCACCTACATGTAAAACATGAATGCCATTCACAGTGACATCAGTAATTCTGTTTTCACCTGTCAGAAGACTGGCAAAAAAAAAAAAAAAACTCTTAATACTTAAAACTTAATATGGACTCCGACTTGTGTGAGTGTGACTAGATTACACATTTGGGATGCAATGTGTGATTGAACTCAAGATGAGAAATGAAAGTTGTGCCACTTTAAGATAAACTGTTTATGAACTGTGATCTCTCATCTTGAATCAGTGAAGCTTAGATTACACTTGTGGATTAGGGGTTTATGTGTCTGCGCACGTCTAAGCACATCCCTTTCCTACCTGTCACCACAGTGTTGCATCTCAGTGACTGACTGATGGTGCCCTCTGATTGGATCCCGGATGCCAGGATGTGGGACATTAGCTCCATGATTGGTGAATATGCACAACAACAATGTATTTTCTTTTTAAACTTATTCTGTGACCCATTACAGTTTACAGTTTTCCCTTTACTGTGATTAATGAAAGTATTAATAGTATTGACCAAAAAGGGAGTCATTTTGACGGACCAACTGGAAAAAAAACTCTTTCAGTTGTGAGGATATAAGTCTTTTTATTCACATCCGCCATTTGGTTTAATGAGCGGATCAGTGCTTCGACCAGTAAACGAGAGACAAACTAATCATTGCCTCTTCAGCAGTCCTCGTCATCAAAAGCAGCTTAATGTCCAAAGCCAAGCAGCAATTCACAACATCCTGGCATCCAGTGGCACCATGATACCATGACATCACTCACAATACTCCTAATGACCCCATCCGTGACAGAAATTAGTTGTAAATGAACTAATCACTCGCGAGTTGCACATTGCTGCAGGGAGTGGAAAGGGGGGGAAAAAATGGGTGAATTAGTAAGCAGTTATGATGATGGAGGGCAAATGACAGTTGGTTATGCAGCGAGAGAGATTCAAAGTTGTGTTTACCCGACTGTTTTATGTCTTCACTGGATGTCTTTCTGCCTCAGTGGAAGAACTTTCCCCAAGCTTAATGAGTTTGGAGCCTTCAGTGTCTTTTAGATTGATGCGACATGGGTTCAGGAGGTAACTTTCAGAATGTTCTCTGTTTCCATGTAATCATCAGTGTTATCCATCTAGTTAATCAAAAGTGACACAGTCTGTGGTCGCATGTAGAAGTTTGACTGCTCATGGGCAAATTACGCGTTTTGTTTGTCAAATGCATGAAGTATTTACTCCTGTTGTAGCGGACAGGTGTCACAAATTAAGCCTCCTTACAAATAGTGATGCTTGTTTATTTTTATTAAATTGACTTTAAAAAGTTTTCAGATTTCCCAAACTTTTGCACGAGACAAGAGGGGAAGAGAATTGAGTGGATGAACTCCTACTGGTTTCTGTTGCTGCTTGTTCATTCGCAATACTTAAAAACCAACAAGCCATGAAAGCTGTCAGAGAACATAAAAGCTGTTAAATGGTACGTTGGCATTGGTGGAAGATTCAAAGTCTGTGAGATCATATAGTTTCTGTATTTGCTTACTTTTTCTCTGTCACAAAACTACTTAACAGTCGAAACGAAGCAAATTCAAAGATTTGCATTGGAATATGTTACATCCGTCAGGAAATAGCTTCTTAAAACAATGAAAAATAGAGAACTATTGTACTGAATGGTGGAGTTGCACTGATGATTATTAGTCAGTCCACAATCAGGGCTTCATGACGCAGCAGGGTAGATATTTAATATTCTAAAACCAACACTGTAATGTTACAAATTGGCCTGCTACAAACCTTTGGCTTCAAACAAGCAAACCACGGCATCTAGCTGTGTATCTTACAGCGAGCTGTAGGCCTTCTTCAGAGAACTTAATCTTCCTTGGATATGGGAAATTGGGCTGCTCACTTTGATTGCTACAGAATAATGAGATCAGGAAGAACTGGAAGAATATTAAGAAGAGAGAGCTTTAAAGACACAGGGTGTCGGAGTGGAAACACACCAGGTCAAATTTATCCTGATTGGATTGAAGGGCTTTTATTTAGTTAGCTAATACACCCCATGTGTGAGTAACACATATTTTTGTTTGTTTATGACTTTAATGTTACATTATTTTTACTGTGGATGTGTGACTGTAATTAATGCAAATGTATTGAATGTTTTTGTCTGTTCAAATACTCCGGGTACCGAAGGGGGTGAATAACAAATTGATATTTGTTCTTTAGGTCAGCTCGATTTGCTCATACTTTAGTCAAATAGCCCTGTTCCAGTCAAATGAACAAACGACATTTCAGTAATAAGAAAAGCCATCTGTTACGTCCCTGTTTACGCTAGGGGTGGAGGGAAGTAACACAAAAGATGTCCAGATGGTAAGTTGGGATTTAAAGGTTCATTGAAGTAACATAAGGATCAAAAAGACCAGATAAACCAGAGGAACTAAGGGCGGAAGGTGCAACTCAAATCAATAAATCATCAAAACATAAAAAGCATCTTAATATTTGAAATACTAAACTACTTAGAAAAGAAAGAAACAACCAAAAAGCCTTTCTAAAACAAACAGAAAATACACAAAGAGAAGCACCTCTAAACCTAAACTATGAGGAACAAAAGTTTTAGACATGTTGTGAAAACTAATCAATCTTTAGCCCAGCCTCTGAAACAGTTCCAAGTTCTTTTACAAACGAACAGCATCGCTTAAGATTACCCACAATCAAAAACAAGCTCGCAGCTCTATCAAAGCTGAACCAAAGCAAAGGGAAAACTGCACACCAAGCTGCAGTTGCCACCAAAAGAGCCTCTTCAGGAGGTGTGCCGTCAGCCGTAAGGACTGGAGCAGAGTCGGGAGGCCAGTCCAATGGACTCTTGCAGAAGGTGGGCAGGCAGGTCAAGGGAGCCAATACTTATTGAGTGGTGACACACTTGCTTTGGATGAAGGAGGGAGGTTGAAATGCTTCTCCAGAGGCCTAGGACTCGAACAGCATCCACATCAGGCCCTCTCTTTAAACACAACAACACAAAGAGTGAGGTCAAGTTCAAAAGGTAAAGAGAAAAAAAACACTCATAAAGTAGAGAATATCACAGAACACTCTGACAGCTAAAAACATTAATTACTGACAAAAAAATCCCACCCTCAGCTTTTCCAGATGTTTCAATCATGTGATGTCTTCATCAGTCAGGAGATAGTATACACAAAAATTCCAACTTAAGAGGTTTTTCTTCTTTTAAATTGCCCAAACATTTAAACATGAATTTAAAATGCTCTCTATCTGTTCAAAATGTCCAGCAAGAACCCTGAGGTGAACCTTTCAACCTTTGTGTCAACAAAAGCGGAAATGAAAAATGATGCCATGATTTTTTTTTTAAATGCATTTATAAAGGATACTGAAGAGATTTTTGGATTTTTATCTTTACAAGTTTGGGTATAAATGAAGAGTTCTAGGTCAAGGACTTTTCTCAGTGGAGTCTGTCGTCGCTGGGAAATGTCTGGAGGCCAGGTGACAGCTTGAGTAACAGACTCGCGCACTGTGACACAATCTCTTACTTGTTTTTTCTTCCTCTCTCTCTCTCTCTCTCTCTGTCTCTGTCACACTCACACACACAGAGCGGCACAGTTAACAGTGTGGCTATCACCATCAGACCATGTGGTGTTGCGTTAATCACACCTTTGTCCATTAGCACTTTAGCGCTAGGCACCCAGAGTACGCACATACAAACACCCCACTGAGAGACATGAAATACAGTGATGGATCTGCTTAACCTCAGCTCTGGACTGGCAGAAACATACTACTTGCAATTTTTATTACAATTAGGTTACAATAATGAAAAAAAGAGTGAAAACAAAACCTGTAGAAATGTTCACCTTCCCGTCAGATACTTCTTTGAGCTATGTGAGGATTAAGAGCTTATCTGCACAGTCTATGTAAAGGTGTGGTAAAAGTATCAGCAAATTTGACATTGTTGTGGAAGTCGAAGGTGCAAACAGACTTGTTACACAATTCTCTGTGTTGCTAGAGTTGTTATCAATGTGTTATTGAAAAACAAAAGTTCCTTTTACATGGCATTGTCTTATCATTTTTTTAACCAAAAGATTAATTTATTTCCAATATTGTGTGTCTGTTGGTTGTGAATTACTTTTTCTTTTCAACAGGCTTTAATGTTAAAGGGATAGTTCGCCTATTTTGACATGAAGCTGTATGACATCCCATATTAGCAATATCATTTATGAACATTGACTTACCCCCTGCTGCGTCCTGTGAGCCGAGTTCCAGCCGAGTTTTTGCGTTGACGAAGGTAGTCCGGCTAGTTGGCTGGGGCCATAAAAATAAAGCGTTTTGCTTCTCAAAACAATATGCGTTCAAAAGAGTGATACATTTGCATCACAAAATCGTTAGCCAGAAAAAGTCAGACCTCACAATCGCTTGGGGCTATTTTCTCTCTTTTATTCCGGTTTATTTATTTTTTGTTCGTAGGAAGTGAGAGAGAACCAGAACAGTCAGCTGAGTTACATGCACCGTTGAGTCGAGCTACGGTGACAGCTCAACTTGGCCACTGAATTGGACCTCTTTCCTTGTCCCTGTATAAGTGCATAGCAGGGGAATAAAATCACTGACTAAGTGGGATAGTCCAGTTATGAGAAGCTTGATTTTGTACAAATTTGGTTGGGCAAAATTGTTTACATACATTGTGTTTTGCTTGGATTAACTAGATAATCAATTCTTTTAAATGTCATGTAAATTTGCAAGTTGGATGACGTAAAACCAAAACACTGAGGTGGAAGATCTTTAAAACTCCAATATATACAGTATATATGAATTTTAAAAGTTACAAGAGCAGCAAACAACTCATTTGCTGTGAATACATTGCCGTGTAATGATTCTCTTATCTCTCCTACATGCAGCCAGTCCTGTTCTCTGGCCACGGTAAAAAATGTGTAAAAAGTTAGTTGCTGTGTTGTCATGCAGACAGGATTGTGGGTTATTTTGGCTTCACATCATATTAAGTGCTATTATCTCAGAATATGCACCGATCGTCACCTTTTCTTTGATATGGCATGAGGAGAAGCCAGCAAGTTAATGCAGGTGCTAAACTGAATTTTTTACATTATTGCACATAAATGTACAGTTATATTGAAAAACAGGTCCCTGCTACATAATACAACAAAGAACCAGAAGTCAACGTTCCCAGTTTTGGACAAGACAAAATGAAGTAGTTGTTGCCACTATATCTTAGTGAGTTTTTCCTTTTTCTTCAAAAAGTTTGTGCGTTCTCAGCCTTAAACAGAGGTGCATACACAGGCGCAAAGTAAAAGCTAAGAAATAATGAGCAGGAAATACAAGGCTCACAGAGAAAGAGAGGCTGTGCCATTTCTTTAGGTAGCAAGCAGTGGTTTGCAGCTGAATAAATTTTTCAAATTTCATACAGTATTTCCGATGTTTAAATCCATGTGTTTTTTTATGGAATTCCACAAAGTTGAATTTGAAGCATTTCAAATATTGGATTATTGCTCTAAATCTTAGCACATTACAGCAACCGCTAGTTGAGAGGAATACTTAACCCAAATGGCACAAATATACACCACATCCCATCAGGGACCCCTCAAAACAATCTCCACAGAGCTCAAAAACTACACAAGGAACCTTGCAATATCATTGAAATGTGTTTGGCAATTGCTCCAATATAAGCAAATTAATGATGTCGCCTTTCGACTCTTGGAAACTGTGATTGATGTTTTGTACGCTGTTATTTTTCACTAAATCAAACCATGATGGAGATATTAATAATCATTTAATAACCGCTACAAAAAACATTAAACTGGTGGACATTAACATGATGGAAAGTACAAAGTGAAAAACTGAACAAAGTATACAATAAAACCCATCACTGTCTCTGTAGCATCTGTTACTTGCACAAATATGTAAATGTATTTCAGTTGGACACAGAGCAAAGGCTTGTTTAAGATGATTCTTGTGCTTGTGTTGCTTGTTACATGTCAAATAAGTTATATTTCTTACCCATGGATAAGCTTTTCATAAACAAATCAGGGCAGAATCACATGCCGTAGGTGACTGTTACTGTTGTCTCATTACAATTTCTCATTTCTGCGATGTAGCAGCTCCCTGCTGGTCAGCTGGAATTTACACTGATTCTGTATGCAGCGTGGCAATGCTTGTTTTATTGTTCAAGCAAGGCCGTTATTAAAACAGGAAAGGCCGTGATGTGTTTTCTAATTGGATGTTGAAAGATTACAGTCGTGATGAAGAATAAAATCCAATGCACTAATGTGTGGTTAATCTGGAATTGCAGATTTTTATGTCCTGGGACTGAAATGGAGCAGGCTGCAGAAACTGGTATATTTAAAGGGAGAGTGAAGCGCATTGGTATATTTCTGCATTTGATTCCATAGACAACAAATTGGCTCACCTTTAAAAAAAAAAAAAGATTTATGAGTCAATGAAGACCATCTTCAATTTATTCTCCCAAAAAAATAGACTCTTTTTGTATTTAAAATCTGACTTTAACTTCAAATATTTAAAGTGGTTCAGGGAGCTTGATTTACTTCAGCAGACTGGAACAGATGCAAGAACACATTACTGGTGAGATTAAAGTAAATCAGGCACTCAAGTTTCTGCTGTGTTTGCTGTAGGATCAAGCAGTAGGGAAGGAATAGAGCTCTCTGTCTTGATCAAGATTTAAAAGGCTGTTAGGCTGTGTGTGTGTGTGTGTGTGTGTGTGTGTGTGTGGGTGTGTGCCACAGTGCGCCTAAAATATACCTTCAGAGTCACAGGGTATAAAAACTAACACTCACCACTCTCCGTCACCCTCGGCTGTGCGCTGTTGAAAATTAAACTGTGCTCCTGCAAGATAATCTTCTTTTTTTCTTTTCTTTTCTTTTTTAAAAAACTGACCTGTTTTAATTTTAGCAAACCAGCTTCTCTGCACTTGGAATTGAAAAAGAGACTGTTGAACTAAACAAAAAAAAAATCCACATCCTTTCGCTTCATGTCAACTCAAAAGACTACATTTTACACCCAAACAATGCCAGGGCCCTTCACATGCATTTACAGTAGCCTGAGCGTATAAAAGGCTAGTGATTTGGTCACACAGTAAGTGAGCGCCACTGTGCCAGGACGTGAATGTATAACATTGTTACCTCCCAGTATCACTCCAGCGTGAGTGTATTCATGCACGTGTGTGTCTTTGTGGTATGTGTGTTTGTGCAAATTATGGATCAAAATGTCGCTGAGCTAAAGCTCTCTACTTCCCCCAAGTGGGCAAAATGCAGAACTGCGGGACCTACCTGAGATGTAGAGGAAGCTGTTTGTAGTATTTCACTGTGAGTGCGTGTGTGTGCATGTGGTTCAGTGTGCTTGCTTGTATACGTTATTTATTACAGGGGAAGGTTAAGCTCTGCTCTACAGTTTGTGTGTTTGTACGTTGTGCTTGTTTGTACATCATCCTCCTGTGTGTGTGTGTGTGTGTGTGTGTGTGTGTGTGTGTGTGTGTGTGTGTGTCTGGGACTGTGCACGCCCATGCCTCTTATTTAAACCAGAGATTAGCGGATAGAGAGGGGGGCGGCAGAGCAAAACGAACAAATACCCAAACGCTGTGGGGAAGAGGTGGATGTGGTGGCAGAGGTGCGGAACTAAGCAGAAATGAAAAAAAGAGTTATTCGGCGGGCAGAGTGGTCACTTCAGATGCAGCTGAAACTGGGGCCATTTTGAGTGACGGCTGCCTGAGTGTACCAGCAGAGTAACCACAGCGACAGAAATAAAGACGTGGCGTTTGAAGAGCAGCTGTTTTTCAATACATACAAAAAGAGCAGGTTCGAGTGCTACAGCATTTAAATCCACATTTACTGGCTGTGCTTCTCCTCAGATATTAACCCACTGTCAACATGACATATAAATAATGAAATGAATAAATAACTTTGGTGAAGGAGCCAAGTGTGATGCTTTTTTATGACATAGTCTTTTCCATGAGTGGAGCATGCTGCAAAAACAGCCTATCAACACATTATCTGAGATCTTCTCAGCCAAACCTAGTGTTTTCTTGACTCCTTTGGCAAACTTTTGACTTTAGCTCCTTTACAGTTTGAGGTTTTAATTTTGACATGCTCATCAAAGTATCACAGAGAGGCTTGCTGTTTCACTTGTATCCCAGCACATAGTTAAGCTTTGCGTCGCTAATTCATGGAAGGTTGCCTTATTGTTTTGCTGATCTTGTAAGTTACCGGTCACTGAATATATATTCTAATTTTGTATAGCCTGCAAACACTTTATGTGATCATGTTCTATCACTGCATCGACGAAGAGGCATTCACATTTGCAACACACTGCATCTTAAAATCAAGAAATTTCAAAAAGTTGAATTCCATTTGAAGCGACCCATTTAGTTGATCTTCAAATTCTCCATAGTTTCCAGTCAATATCAAAATATTGCGAAAGGTTAAGTACTTCAAGATCCTGAAAGGAAACATTCTATTGGTTTGGTTTTCGTAAAATGTTTTGGAAGGCCATAAACGGCAGTAGCTAAACTTAAGCAGAGTAGTCCCAGATTTGTTTGTTTGTTCGACGCTAACAAGCTCTCATCAGTACTGATATGAGATCAACTAACTATGTGTATTTGATCGCATTATCTCCACCAGATCAGCAGAATGAACAGAATTTCTCACTTGTGGTTGCCTTCATTCCAAAATATTCCTTCCAAACACGTTAGTCTACACGAGTGTTAGAAGCAGTTCCGGTCAGTTAACCACATTACGGATCCCGTGAACAATCAAATGAATGAGCTTCTAGAGAAGAGACATGTGCTCGTTGACACAATAGTATGGTCCAACATATCAAATTGAAAAAAAATTCTGCTCTAAGCGACTGGTTTTGCTTGTGTCTTCTGAAGATTTGTTCCTGGTGAAAGAGAACTACAACTACTTCTACTCTTATCACAGCCATGTTAAACAAAGCACCACCTTCTCACAACACTACAGTTTAGATTATTCACATCAACCCCACTGATAGAGATGCACCCAACTGGCTTTTACTTCATCAAAAGTACATCTCAAATTTGCTTATTTTATAGAAATTATATAGAATACGGTCTCCTGGCTGCAACTCTCTAATCATCAGTTTCAGAGCGAGGCTTCTCTTTAAGCAAAACTATTTCATGACTGTTTATCATGGCAGGAATTATTTTCATAATGTGGTCAAACATTTATGATAGCAGTCTAAGGGTTTAGGGTATTTTTCAGATCAGTAATCCAACAAAAATCATTAGGCACAGAAAGTTTGCTTAATGATCCTGAGGCATTTTATTAATCTTTTTCATGCAGATTTTTGCAATATGAGGCTAAATTAAGCCTTAAAGCGGCAAGAATGTTTGTTGAGCCTCTCATTTCTTCACAGTAGACAAAAAGTAAGTAGAGTCTATCCACTCTGGCCTCAAGAGCAAGGAGAGTTTCACTGATAAAAGAGCTGTGGGATTTTCTCCATCACTTCCTCGTGTATTTCACGATGTCAGTGGTTGACTTTGATACCCTGCTGATAATACAGAAGCTTCAAAAAAAGACCACCAGTTTCTGAGAACCAGTCAACCCTGTATTCTTTTCATTGTTTGTCAGAGAAAGCGTTCTTGGAAAACTGAGGTAACTCAGTTTGTCAGTTGTCTTTCTGGACATGTTTTTATATATGGTGGCTCTAAGCAGTCAAACAACTCAAATGACTGACGTGAGGAAAAGAGGGACTTGAACCTGTTCTAAAAAACTTGAAAAACAGAAGGCAGCTTCAGAATCACTGTGGAAATGTGATGCACATAATGTGACATAGTATTTATTCTTCAACCTGCAACAACGTCAAAAGACAAATACAGCATTGGTGCTCAAAGTCTGTCACTGGCAATAAAGAGAACTTTCACTTTGAGACGGACAATTGCCCCTTTGTTGGGGACCAATTTTAGAATTACTTTTCAATATTCCACCAATTCTAACAATTATTGTACACGATAATCAAATTTACAAAGACCATGATTTACTTAAGGAAAGAAGAAAAAAAGGCATGCAGGGAAAAGATGAAAGACACGGCACGCAAAGAAAGACACAGCAAAGATGAGGGATTATGAAGGTGAAACCCAGCCAAGATGACGCTGCAGATTGAGCCTGAGTTAAAGAACGTGGGGGTTGCCAGAGATAAAATGTAAAGAGAAATGTGGACAAAGGGAAAAAGTGATGGATAAGTTTAAGTCATTTAGAGAGAACAGATCAGAGAGGCGGAGAAAGATAATGAAATGAGATAAAGGTTAAACTGGCAAAGAAAAATTCAGAACAGGAAGAACAGAGGCCAAAAAATGAAAAAGTCAATCAGGACAAAAAAAAAATTAAAGAAGAAGGTGTTGTGGGAGAGAGAATAAAGGATGGATGGATGGATGGATGGATGGATGGATGGATGGATGGATGGATGGATGGATGGGTAGATGGGTGGATGGGTAGAGCTAGTGAGTGAGTAAGGAAAGAGCGACATGGGCAGTGAGGTGTTGAACTGTTCATGTGGAACTCATCTCTCTCCATTGTTGACACTCTGTGACCTGTATCATACACACAAACACACACACACACACACACACACACGCTTACACAAAATAGTGCATGGTGAGCAGGTTGGAACCCACCCACATATATGAAGCCAAAAACTGGAGACAGAAAGTTACCGCAACAACACTGAGCTCTATTGCCAAATAAATACAAAAACAGCAGATTTTTTTGTGTGTTTTATCATTTGATGTTTCAGACAACAAGCTTAAATAATTTAGCTTCCAGTATTAGAACACATCAAATGTTTTCTCAGCTTGATTTATCTGTTCAGACAGCGCAGAGGAGTTCATAACAAGAACAGGAAATTTGCCTCCAAATATACAGATGCACATCAAAACAATGTGACTGCAAAAATACCAAACCTTAAGGTGGGTCTATATCAAGCTTTGATATGTTTATTCTATTGTTTCTGATTAAGCAAGAAAGATAAATCATGGATGGATGATTTCTGCCATGATTGTACAGCCTAATTCCAAAAAAGTTGGAAAGCTGTGTAATAGGTTCATTTCACGAACCAAAATATTATTCACAATAGAACAACTAAATCCCTTCGAAAGGTTGGCATAGGAACAACATTGAAATCATATCAAGTGTTGAAAGTGAAACATTTTACTCTATCATGACAAATATTTGCTCATCTCGAATTTGACAGCAGCAACATGTCTAAAAAAAATTAAAGCTGGGACAGGGCGACTAAAAGCTTTACAACCCAGTGGTAAAAAAAAAAAAAAAAGAGCACCTTACAGAGGCAGAGTCTCTCAGAAGTAAAGATGTGTAGAGGTTCAGCAATCTGTAAACAACTTTTTTTTAAAACTGCAATTTCAGAGTATTTTCTTGTAAATTCCCAATACTTTGAATATTCCATCATCTACAGTAAGTAACATCAGAGAATTTCCTGTGATCTGGCACCTAATTAAAAACAAGCATGAAACTGCTTGGAAATCACTGAGTACTATGGAGGAGTGAGGGTATGAATATATTTTGGGAGGGACTAGTAACAACTGAGTGCTACAGAGCTCAACTCCTGTCTGCAGGGAAACAAAATGTATCTGTAAATATTTACTCTCAGTTAACAAACAAGTTAATGTATTCACTGGTGAGTAACACAATACATTATCTGTGAGCACTAATGAAATATTGGGGATTTCTGTTGCAAATCATGGGGCAAGGAAGTGTATGCGTTTCTGTAAAGACGTTTGTAAAGATCCTCACTGACCAACCAGTGCTCTGTAGTGCTTCGACCTCATTATAAAGTATCAACTCGACTTGTTTGGAACCTCAGCTGAGGTAATACCAAAAAAAAAAGTATCAGATAGAATCACTTAGTCCTACCTTCAATGGAAAACCATAAAAGGTGACTCACCATATCGTACCGTACAATACCATGCAATAGAGGAAAAGCGGCATTAGGGTGTCCGAGGTTTATAGTTTTACTGGAGTGTTTCCTATAGTTTCTTCTAAATATATTTAAGTAATAACACTCAGTCAACCAGAGAGATGTATTTGTTTTGGTTCTGCAAACCGTTCCATGTAAAATTATACAGCCTTGTTATTTCCATTTTTCCTATATAATTGTACAACTTTTGAAACAAGGTGAAAGGATGACATGATATTTTTATTTGAAATTATTGAACTTAAATTTTGAACACTTATTTTACTCAGTTCGTGTACATATGGTCCAATTTTCTCTGATTTGGTTGCTACAAAGATTGTTTAAAGTGACTTCTCATTTGAGCTGAAGGCAGACATATTCATTGAGACATGTGCACTCAAACACACACACACACACACACACACACACACACACACAGACACTTAGGTAAATCTCAGACAGACAAGGCTTTTAAAGGTTTAGGAGTGGAGCAGCACTTATACAGATTACCTCCATCTCTTCTCTATAAAGACTCACACAGACACATAGAGTCTCTCTAACATTCAATTACCTCTATCTATTCACTATAGATACACACACAGAGACACACACGTTCAGTTATACTAGACGTTATTGATTTTCATTCACGGTGTCCTGCACATGCACTCTGTTCAACTGTGTGTGTATGTGTGTGTGTGTGTGTGTGTGTGTGTGTGCTGCAGATGTAGAAGATGGGTAAAGTATGATTTGAATTTCTATCTTTTGTGAGAACCTGTTTAAGTTTAAAACCTTGCGAGGGCACTTTCATAGACGGATGCAGTGCCTCTTTTCACTCTCTGTCTGAAACACTCTGCTTTAGTTCCGGTCTCTCTCAGTCCTTCCTCCGGCCGAGCCCAGTCTGCTCTGCTCCCTCTGCGCTAATGGTTCAGGACATTTGGTAAAAAGTCAGGAATCATAAAGTATAAAGATAAATAATCATAATAAAGTTTTGGGATGAGACACAATATAAAAATTGGACTTTAACCAGTGATTCTTATGTTCATTTGGAAGAGAAAACGCCACTATCCCAACATGTGATGACTGCAACATATTCTTCATTTGAAGGAAGGCCAAAACTTGCCAGCAGGCAGGTGTGTTATAAGGTTTTGAAGATGCTGTGGTGGTGGTGCTGAAGATAAGCAATAAAAGAAAAGATTGGACTGCCAACCAAGAGTCTGGAGCCCTGTAAACACCATTAACTGGGGAAAAAAAAGCCTATACCAAATTTAAAGAAAGATAAAGGTACGGGCACTTGCAGCCGTGCTGTACAGTAGGTACCGACGGAGTTAGGATGGATTTATTGTCAATCATAATGTTTGAAGACGTGATGTTTACATTCCTCAGTTAAAAGTTAAAAACCGCTGTATATTTTGGATAAATTTCATACATTAGTGGCAAAAAATACACTGTGGCTGGTAAACAAACTACATGTGTACCGTGTCATAATTATACAGCTTTGAGTTTCTGACTGTTCCCAAAACGTATCATGAAGTATTTCTTGTTCATTTCCCACAGTGTTCTGCACTTTTAATCCTTATCTTGGTGCACTCTTGTTCTGGCGACATGAACTCTCATTAAAAGAAAGATTTTTTTCTTAAACTAAACCCTTCTTTTCAGCATGAAAACACCTTTTGTTTTGGGTTATGTATGCGTGTGAGACCACGAATTAACAGAAAGCTTCACAGAATAAAAACCAAAGTGTTAGTTTTATTTACACCCTTATATGGTCTGTTTTTTTTTTTTTTTTTTAAACAGGGGCACACAAACTGCACTGAGGAAAATAAAGTAAAGGGAGAAGCACAAGCAAGACATCAAATAGCACCAAATAATCAGAAAGAAATGCAGTCGTAAACATGCACATCCACATATCAGGATGATTGGGATGCAGCTCATTTAGCCAATACACACACTTGAAAACACAAGGCTTTTGTAGCTGCCTCCAACAGGCCTTACTGTCATGAAAAGGTGTTGTGTCACAACAGTAGTCCATTGTAATTGAAGCTGGTAACTGTCCAATGTGTCTTGGAAGGCTATTACAATCAGAGGGGTGTGTGTGTGCGTGTGTGCGTGTGTGCGTGTGTCTATGGGTCACTGTTCCCACATCAGGTCCTGCTCAGCAGCATTTTGATTTCCCTGTTGAAATCACCAGCTGTACCTGCTGAGCAGAACACACTCACACACACTTTGTGTTTAATTGTAATGGGATGTTTTGTGAATCACAAAACACTCTCTGTCTATTCCTCAATCGCAGCTTATAAAGGTTGTTGGTCTGTGAAAAGAATCTCTGTTGCCTGTATTTTCCTTCTCTTGCTGCTTAGCACGACTTCACCCTTTCCCTTCCTTTATCAATATTTTTTCCACCACTGTAATATAGTAATCTTTATGGTATATCCCTTCATTGTCTTATGCAACTCAGACTCACAAGAAAAATTGGTGTTCTTCTACATGTTAACTTGTTGCCGTCACAATTCAGGTCGGAAATCTATCTGCATTTCAAATAAGCTGTCTCTCTGTAAAAACAAAGAGCATAGTTGAGGTAAATATATATTGACATGACATTTAGTTGTCTTAGAAGACTTTCAGTAAACATGAAGCAAATCATCAATACCTTATCCATAGTTTTTGATGTACAAAGAAATGGACATTGTCCCTTTAACTAAGTGGATACGACAAATTGAACTGATGATTTGTTCTGTTTTTCTTGAGCGCTTGCTCTACCTTATCTAATTCTTTTTTTAATGCATTTTATTGATCCAGCTGACTAATTTCCACTAGAGAAGGATAGGCCCTCGGGCCATCGATGACTCAAAAACCTTTGCTTGGGATACCGTGACCTTTAGAGGATAAACACCCAAAGATGAAGAGAAATGGGGAAGCTACCATGTTTTTCTTTAAAAGTCACTACAGGGCCTCAAAAAAATTTTTTTTCAAAGCAAAACTTACAATTTAAAGCCTACAGTGGATGGACCTTGATGGTATCATTCGCGTTGGGATAATATCAGGATATATAACCCCAATTCCAACAAAGTTTGGACGTTGTACAAAATGGGAATTGAATAAAAATGCAACAACTTGCAAATCTCACCAACCAAAATGTTTCATTCACTGTAGGACATAGAAACAACAAAATGCCTCAGAAAAGTTGGTATAGGCGCAACAAGATCGGAAAAGTAAGTGTTACTAACAGCTGGAGGAAAATAATTAGGGTAATAGGCAACAGGTCAGGGACATGACTGGATATAAAAAGAGCACCTTAGAGAGTTTCTCAGAAAAAAGATGGTCAGAGCTCCGGCAACCTGTAAAAAGTAAACTGTCCACTATTGTTGTTATTATTAACGAGTTTTAGAGTAAAATATTCTCCCATCCAGATGATGCCTTTTTCAGGGAAAGTCTTGCATAATTCAGCAAAACAAGGCTAAACCATATTCTGAATCTATTCTAATATTCATAGTAGAAGAGACATTTGGCCCATCATGACATCGCCTGACTTCCAGAAGAATTAAATAAAAAAAAATAATAATAATACTAAAACAGCCAAGGAGCAAGAAAAAGAAAAAACTCACTGCCAGCTGCTTCATTAGCCTATGTAATGTCATAATTTGATACATTTCAGTATTCCTCACCAGGCCAAACAAACTCCCTTACCTTATTTGCTTTTTTGGTATTGTTGCTGTTACGTAAAACCCAAAGCTGAAGTAGTCAGGCATTACACCTGGATCCTGTTTAAGCCCTGCAGTTTGTTTCTGCCTGAGTTACTTAGCTTTTTCCTTGTTTCTCTTTTCCTAACAGATGGATCCAAAAAGCAACAAGACACAATGGAAGAGACAGAAGAAGGAGAGAAGAGGCAGGAGTACTAAGAGTAAAAGAAGGAAGAGCTTAGTAGACAAAGAAAGAGAGAAGAGGACCGCAGAGCTGCCTTGAGGAAACAGAGGCAGAAAGGCAAGAAAAGAGCTCAGCTTGTTTATAACACCCTGCAGCTATTGTTAACGGGGAGTTTCAGCTGCCTCAGGTATGATTTTACATGCTCTGGCAAGTCACAGTGCATCTTCAGCGTGTGTGTGTCTAAGAGACCTTGCAATTATTGTGCATTTACTGTACATTCTCAGCATGCTTTCTTGCATGTTGTATCTCAAAGGCTTATGTCTGTTTTTGAGTGTTGGGGAGTTTTTGATCACTGAGGAGCATCTGTCCAGTATTACATCTACCATAACCTGTAGAAGGTCATATTGCAGAGAGAGCAAGAGGTAGGGTAGACCCTGAGCTAGTCACTAGCACATCGCAGGACCAACATAGAGACAAACATCATGAACACTCACACCTACAGCCAATGTAGAATCACCACTTAACGTACCTGTACATGTCTTTTAAATGTGTTGGAACCACCTGCAGAAAATCTAAAATTTAAAAAAAAACTTTTTAATGATTCCATACAGAGCTTGGCAACAGGACGCGACACTAGCATTAAGTTTGGTGCTTGATGGGTATAAGGCACAGTAATTTAAAGCATTATTATTGACATTAGTATACCAGCATAAAAGCTGGCTGATTTAGTTTTTAATTTAGATGTTTATCTGCATCGACAGTACATATAAATTGGAGAACAGACTTATGTTGTCCGTTGACCATCAAGATAAGGAAATAAACAGACATTAACTTTAGGAGGTTATATGCTTCTTTCAGTTTACTCAAAACTCTAAAAGGTTTTACAGACGTGGGAGTGACATCTTTCACACGATGGAAAGTCATTTCATCATTAAAGATGACATATTATGAAAAATCTATTTTTTCTGTGAATGAGAGCATATATGGGGATGTCAGTCAGTACCAACTTAAAAACTCCACCCACTTGCAATCACTTGAGGCGGAGGGGGTGTAGCGTGCTCTCAGGAAAGACAGAGAACGGAGATGTTTACATTAACCTTCCCCCCTTTTTCAAATGTCTTGACATCGAAAACATTTCACTGTTTATGACCCTTTCAACGGATTACCTAAAGAAGATAAGGACCCAGATGTGAATTCCGACCAACTGGAGTCTCTTTGTGAGATTCTCTCCTCCACGCCAGCCACGCATAATAAATTATGCAAACTGACACCCTCTGACAGAGAAACAAACCAGGCTTGCTCTTCTTTCCTGGCCTGTTACAAAGGAATGTTCAACTCTCTATTTTCTAGAAAGTAGAACTTTCACCATAATCCTCACTTTCTCCTGGAATAAAACTGTTAAAATCGGAACTGCATAAATCTACAGATCATTTTGAAACATTCGCCATTCTTGTACCTTCATTAATTATCAAGTTATGAAAATTGGATTTAAAAGGAATCCCTCTCGTGGAGCCACAGTGCCCCCCAAAGGACATGGATAACGGACACTTTTCACTATGTCAGCCTAAACAACCATGGACAATTTCAACTACGGATGTTTAATGTTCTCATTATGTGCAATGCATAACCTAATAGTGTTTAATTCCACAGGTATTACCCAAACAGCCGCAGATCATTCTAGTTAACAGCAAGCAAAGTTGTCATTACCATTTTTGTCATGATAATATGAAGTATTGTATGCTAATAAGTGTTTCATGCTCATATTTGTGTTTATGCCTGCTTTTATGTGACAATATTGTCTGTTAAGAACATTATATTGTATAAATCAGTGTAACGTAGGTAAATGCATTTGAAAGAGAGAATTTTCCCTTTTGTTCTCAGTTCCACCCCCCTTTTTAGCTTTTTGGGTTGGGGGACAGTGAAACGCTGATTGGACGAAAGCTGACATGTGACCTCGAGTTTAAAACCCGAGCGCACCAGAGATTCTCGCTCTCATATCTACCATCTCCCCCCTCTTAGCTCGCTCTTACTGTTTACTCTCAAAATCCGCAACTCTGGGACCTCCCTGTGGTCCTCCAAGCCTTGACCACTCCCTTTGTCCCCTAAGCTTATGCTTACAATTTTTGACCTCTTGTAATCTTGCCTTTCCCCGCAACTCTTCTGTCCTCTCTCTATTTTACTCCGTAACTATTAATTCCCATTTTTTTAGACTTCCCTTTTTTTATAAAAGTCTGGTCCGATACACGCGAGTGTTTGCTAAATCACACCGCCCGGCCCAAGAAGAACAGCCGACTAAACGACGCCCAGCCGCTGGTAACCAAGGAAACGTGGTCTCCAACAACGACGCCCAGCCGCTGGTAACCAAGGAAACGTGGTCTCCAAGGACTGACGCTCACCTTGTAAATAACCACGATACTCTACGGCAAAAGTAAGGTGCATAAAGTCTGATATCTTTGGAGCAGTGGAACTCTGCTGAACTCGGAGTGCTGAATCCTTCCTCTGGAGGTGATGGTTGTGCAGAGATCCGTAGGAAATAACCGGCCGAAGTGATTAGCCATAGCAGTTCCGTGTGAAGAACCAGACTCAGTATTAATGTTTTAACCCCAGGTCACTAGTCCTCCCGTTTAGCTAAGTCATCTCTCCCTTTCAACCGTGTTTCCCTACAACTATTGCAAAGTACCCATATTCTGTCTCTTATCAATTGTTTATACACCTATATACCTGTATAATGTTGAATAAATGTTTATATTAACCCATTTAAGAGCGTCACAGACAGTTACTAAAGCCGATTACCACTCCAAATAGGACGCACGACTCAGAATGAGACTGATTCTTAATATAACATACTAGGATTGCAAGATTTTAAACAGTCTTCCTCTTTGGACTGTAACGTAACAAATTAAAATAAAAGAGGTGGTGTCCCTGCTATTTTCGAGGTAAATATTAATTAATAACGTGTCAACGCTACAGGGGGGTTTACTCCCTTCCACCTTGATCTCAGCCCCTAAAAACAGCCTGGTCACAGAGGTGTTTCAGAAGGGGTGAGAGAAGGGCCACTCTGCTTAAACCAACAGCTATTTTCACCAAAGCCGGTGTCATACATTTTAGTAGGACCTCAGGAAATTGTGTCAGTTTGTTAAAAAAAAAATTAAGGGCATGATGTGTCACCTTTAATGCTGAAATGTAGATTGCGGCAGTATTAAATTGGTATATCTAATGTATTGGTGTTTTTCCACAAAACATTCATACCCTTTGCCCCCAATAAATCTCCTGTATGGATTGCTGTCTGCAAACTTGAAATATAACTAACAAATCTTTGTTGTTGTGTAAGTTTGCTTTAATCGATTTAGCATCAATGCCAACTTAAAACGACCATTAAAGCAAGTTTTATTTCATGAGGTCCTGGAAGTGTTATCGGTACTTTTATTACTTTTCGCCTGCTGCAATCCCCTGTGTATTATATGGGATTGACCCATTTCACCCTTTCTGAATATACAGCCACTGGCGTTTTTGCTGCAACAGGGGCGATGGCCACACAGCACAATAGGCTGTCACTGAAGTGGAGAATTGATTTCAAACAAATTTTTTATTTTTTTTAAATGGTCTCGATGGACTGGTATCACAATACATAACTGCCTGTTCGTTCCACATCTTGCTTATAGGTCGCTGACTCTTCAGTCACTCACTGTTGCCTCAAAAGCAATGGAAACCCATTTTTTTCTCTGTTACAGCCCCTTCAATCGTCTTTAATCCTTTCATTCCAGCTCATTCCTTTCAGAAAGTTTCATTCCACCACTGACAACATTATATCAGCCCGAAAAGACCTACCTGTTGCTTTTCTTCCTTTTAGTTTAGCCAGATGTTTCCTCGTGGAAAGGCTTTCTCTCAATATATCTTAATATCTTTGACTCTGTTTTTATCTGTTGCTGTTTTTACTTTGATCTTGTCTTCATTATTTATTCATTATCATCTGATTTCTCTTGTGATATTCCCCTTAAGTATAGTTTATATTTATTTTATTAATCTATTTCATCTTCGCTTCATCCTGTTCACATGGACATTTTTTCTTGCTGCTTTGATGGAAGAGCATTTTATCGACTCCCTTTGTCTTTGTCAAAATAAAATAAAGTGATCACTTTTATTTTTCTGTGGGAAATTTAGTTAGTGATTCTGCTATGAATGGTGATTGTTTTACATACTAACTTATCTTTTCAAGGAACATGTTGGTGTAGTGAAACTGCCCTTTAATTAGCAGATCTTCATTTATTGCCATAGCAGGTGTCAAAAAACATACACGAAAACACAATATTAAAAAGGGCATTTACTTTTCAAACCCACATAACCTTGATTTAATCTGACTGTTCCAGCAGATACATTATAGCTTAAAAATCCCCATCCCGCGTGTGTGCAATGCAACCTTCAGCATAACAGTGGAACAGCGTAATAAAGCATCCGCTGATGTTGCCTCTCAGAGCTGAGAGAAATGTGCTGTCCCAAAGCACCTTCACTGACAATCAGACCCAGGATAGAGGTGTAAATTAATAATGATGTGCTCAGATATCTCATGGTATATTTGTGTGGTATTACACATGCTAAAGGCTTGACAACAACAAGACTATGATGTGCCGAGCTACTTTCCAAAAATGGCAGACCTTTGCAAGGTCACATATTAGCTGCTCTCGGGGTCAAAGAGACGAGCAAACAGAAAATCATATTTTAAAAGTGAGTGAAGTGGTACCTTATGTTCCATGTTTCAGCTGTTTGGCTCAGAGTTCATATCACGTCATGTTTTTGCGCTCCAAAAGCAGTTTGGGTAATTACAAGACTTCACCGGGTCTTCTTTTGGCAACAGATACATTTTAAATTTGACCTAATGCATATCTCCAGTGAATTACATTTTTTTTTTCCTGTGTCTTTTTTTTATTTATTTGTTCTTACAGTCTCTTTCCGCCAAATTTTTTCAATGATTTTCATTTACTAGCTTGTTCAAAAGCACAATAAGCAAAGCTTTGATCAACATAAAAAAGTCAGGCACTGGGTTTTTTAAATATGCATTTGGCTACCACTCTAGCAGCTTTTATCAACTCTTTTCCATTACCTCTTTCTACCTGTCTAAGTGATTGTTTGCCATTCCTCCTACATTTTTGTCTATTGTCTGACTGATGCCTTTTCTACTTGCTCTTCTACCTGCTTCAGCTTGATTCCCTGTGCTTGTGATGTCTCTTGATCCCCTGTGCTGTGGCAGACATCACAGGAGCCAGAGTTGAAAGGAATGAAATCAATGGGTGACCCCCCCATGACAATTATAGATTCGGCATTGTCATGATTGGCTTCTGAACTGTCATAAAACAAAGGGGGCATCAAGGCAACAGAGCAAAAGAGGCAGGCAGAGAAGGAGACAGTGATAGTCTCACATAATCTAAACAGAAAATGTCCTCGTCATCAACAAAGTTTTGTGTTTATAAATGCAGGGTTGTAATTATTAATCTTTTTAAATATGCTCTTGATGTCTCCAGTCACCAGTGATGTTTGTTTTTCTGATGAAGACTTTTTCCTCCGGGAACTGAAACAGAAACATCTTTAAGGAAGCAAAGAAATGATACCAGACATCACTGTTTATGCAACAAAATATGATTTTGATTATGAGCTTGGAAATTCATTCTTGACCTTTTAAATTTCAGTTTGATGAATCGCAATCATCAATGTAACCACAGCTCAATGATGCATAATCATTCGCTCAGTGTGCAAATTACTCTTTTCATTAATTAACAGCGACAATCACAGTGTCAGGGAGAGTGAGAACTTAAACGCTTGCATGTTCCTCAACTTTTTGTTGTTGTTTTACATGGCATGAAAGCTTATGAGTCATCGTATAAAAGAGAAATATTGTGCCTCGTTGTGTTTGCAAATATGAACTTTAACACCTTTTTTTTTCTCTTGGGCTACTTTTATTTTTATAATGAATGAATGCAAAGTAATTAAAAAAAAATGTTTTAAAAACCACGTTAAGCACCACTCATCAACATGAACACCTATCCAATATTGAGTTGGCCCTCCTCACACAACCAAAAGACAATCCGATTGGGTCTTGAGGTGTCTGGTAGCATGATATCAGCAATAGATCTTTTATCCTCTTTTGCCATATAGGGTCTGGGGGGTTGACTGGTCTACAAAAATATTTAGGTAAATGTCAAGTGTCAAAATAACATCCTTGTTGAATGTCAGGATGCAGGTTTTCCCAGCAGAACATTGCATTTTAACCAAATGCTCAGACTTGGAATCTTTTTCTTTTTCATGTCTAACCTGTCACGCCTGCAGTTTAAGTCCTACCCAAGTACAGCATTGAGAGGTAAATGTAAAAAAGAAGAAAGGAAAAAAAAGAACACTTTAAGTTTGACGCTGACAACTCTTACTGCAATATTTATGAGGAAGGAATCTGAAAGCTTGAAATCCAGGCCCCTGCAGCAGCGTCAGCTTTCATTTTCAGCAAGACTGCAGCCAGCAGAATAAATTGAACCCTCAGCGGACATTGAAATCAACATGTTCAAATTATAAAGAAATAGGACAAATTGTTGATAGAGATTGGATGAAAGATTTGCTTGGGATTTGCTTAGCATTTCTTCTAGCATTAGCCAACACTCAGACACAGCAGTGTAACTATATATGCTATGCCCTGGTGGCGGACTGACAGGCTGGTAGTCTTTTGATAGATTGCTTGAGCAGAGCAGTAAATAAGGGTGTTTTAAATTTTGTGATGTACATTTTTCTAAAAAATATAATGTTCATATTCAGAACTTTGGACTTAAACTACATTTTTATTTGTACTGTGAGAGTTACATTCTGAAAAGATATAGATGAGTACTGGTACTGAATTCTAAAAGGACATACCACAGTCAGTCTGTACACAGGATTTTGCCAATCACCATAAAACTGTTCTATGACCCACAGTGCGGACACAAATAAGGAGGACTGCCTCTGAAAGTTATGTAATCTATGAAAAGGCTCCTGTGGTCTGAAAGCACCTTAGAACTACTGTGATTATAGGGTCATGGGACTGAATGCTAATTGTATCCTTTTCTTCTGAAAACAAATCCTGATGTTTGTGGGTGTTAGTGGGTTGCATAGCCCATACAGCAGCCTTCTAACACCATGAAGTCTAGTTTCTTGAATGCTTTGCAAGAGTTCAAGTACTTAACAGCTGGTGAAGGATGTGGTTTCGTTCTGTTTGTTGTCTGACTTGTTGTCAGTTTGGCAGCATGAGGATCGATGACTAATCAGCAAGACATTGGCTAATCAAACACACACACGCACTCATTCCAAGGCATGGACCCACTGCATCACACACACCATAATAGTCATTGATTGCGTTTGGATACCTGCCCATCCTTCCACTGATTAATGCCGTGGCACAAATAGCTGTAGGTTCCCTTGTTGCACAAACCTGCAACATATTAAAATACTCCAGCATCTGCTATGTTGTCATTCTATCTTACTCTTTGGTGCTGAGATATTCTGATTATGCAATAATGTAATAAAGCAGTTATGATCCCTGAGAGAGCGAGAGACACACAGAGATGGGGACAGACGGGGGAAAGAATGGAATTTATCCTCCATTAAGATGCAAGTAGCTCCTGCTCTTTTGGGAGTACAAATATGTGGGAGAGGCATCGAGAGAAGAAGGAGGAGGAGACTAACTAATGAAGAAATGAAATGAGAGGACAGGAGAAGATGGGCTGCTTGCGCTGATCAAAGTGTGAATATTCACAGCACTCTCCTCTCCAAGATTAAATACTAATAACTCTCAACAGCTGCTCAGTGAGCTCGCTAACCCTCATTACCACAATGTTCTACATGTGTACCACTTTAGGAATACAGAGTTCACCAGGAGGAAAGCGGCACCTTCAGTGATTCCTGCAGGAAAACTAAAAACATTATTGCAAATATTTTGTTACTTATCTCAGGTCCTTTATTAACTAAACAATAATTAGTTATCCCATATCAAGTGATTATTTAGCTGTTATTGGAAGTGATGCAAACCTGTCAGCGCCATCTCTGTGTGAATTAGAATGTTCTATGCAATGTGACTGACTGGTTTTGAGCTGCATCTGAAAGTTGATTATGAAACTGTATGAACAGTTTTATTTCTTAATATCTGCAAAGTCAGTCCTTTGCTGTAAAAACTATCATTTTGATCTCATGCTCTATGGAAATGTTTCCAATCTGTGGAAACATTGAGCCAACAGAAAAACAATCTGGGGCTCTTGCTTCATACTCGGACTGTCAATATCTGATATTTGTCACTTTAATTTATCACCTATATATTATGACTCCCCTTCGAGCTGTAAGTATGAAGTAAGACTTCTGCATACTGAATCATAACTAGACTTGAATGTTTCAAGAAAATGTGTATTAATAACAAGAAAATATCTCATCCTTACCGCTAGATCTCACTGTTACAGAGAACAAATCTGATTCTTTCAAACTCCACACTCATACCGTAACTCCAAAATAATTCTTAATCTTATAGTTATTGATATGCATATGCATTTGAAAATGTTTAAGGTAGCAGAACAATTAAAGTTGAAATTGAAGTTTTCTTTCAGAAGCATCTTAGTTCTCACGTATAAAAAGCCATTAAAGGACACTACTGTATTAGGGTACATGGAAAATAGAGAGTTACTCAGATTGTAAATGTATCATTATACTTGGGGTTGTTTATATCTAGGACTTTTCATACTGGAAAAAAATGTGAACACCTTCTAACAAAGGAGTCAATCAACTATTATTAGAGGTAAATCTGAACATAATCAACTCCAGAATGTACAACACCACTACTAACAATTACCTCAGTATTATATCGCTATTATAACAGCGCCAACAAAAGCATATTATAGGTCAGTTGGATTGGACTGCAATTAAAATGATTACTGAGCAGAAATAAACAGCTCAGCTGGGAAGGGGGTGCTCTTAAAATGCCAATGTTGAGGGAGATTCAAACATTAAAGTGAGCTGTGAAATCCAAAGAAAGCTCTGTGGGTATTTGGTGTTTTAGCTACTGATTTTATCTATTGCTCTTATTTCTCTCTTTTTGTTTAAATTTTAAATCGTGCTTTTCATTTCTACCGTTTTCTGTAAAGCACTTTGAATCACCTTGTTGTTGAATTGTGCTATACAAATAAATGTGTGTTGTTTCTAAAAGAGAGTGGCAGGTGGGGAGAGTGTGTCACACAACTGCATTCTGGAGAAAAGATCAGGTTTTATACGAGCAGAGTGAGACACAGTGTGGCTGAAATAGATGGCTATAGCGGAACTTTCATCATTAGGGTAACAGGAGTATAAAACAAAAGTAGAAGGTTAAAAAATTAAGGTTAAAAACATTTCACAGAAACATTCTAAATATCATCTTTATTCACCATATGAAAGGTGTTCATTTAAAGCATGATCTGTCACGCTCAGTCATTTTATCTAGCTGAATGAGCTGCTGTTTATCGTGCTGCTAGCCAAGACTGTGACAAGTATCCTGAGTGCATAATGGGTACAAAGCAAATAATGTGAACGTGGTTGTATGTGTGTCAGGGATGCAGGGAGTATTGCTTTTTTTGTTTGTTGTAGGTAAGACTGGCAGTCGGGCACCATAAGAACTGACGGTTAATCAGTGCATCACTTCCTAATGGGCTAAAATCTACACACAAATACACGAGTCACACTCACACAAGCACAGCGAGGAGCATAATTGCCTGTGATTACATTTGGATACCCATCCACACCCGTGCTGATTGGCTGCATGACACTAACAGAGAAAGAACTGTGGAGTGAACAAGGTAGGGAGAGACAGCGAGTGTGAGCGAGGAAGACTTATTAGCTGGCACAGTTGTCCACATATTGTCATTCATGAGAAGTTTAAAGCAATTAAAGTGAGTTTGAGACCACTAAACAGCTGATATATTCACTGTGGATGTATTAACACAGTTTCTGCCAGATTTAAAGCATAAAACATTCACTGTACGAGAATTTTTTCACATAATTTTTGGTAGATAGTCGCAAAGATACAAATTTAATTCAACTGAACTTTTTTTTACCCCAAAATGGTAAATGGTTTTTCAGCATAAAGAATCAATAATTATTAGTTATTAATAGGGCTGGGACTTTAGCGCATTAATTTCGATTAAGTAACTACACACACATTAGCGCGTTAAAAAAATAATGCATTTTAATCACATACTATAATTTATATATTTTTTTAATTTGTTTTTTTTTTAAATACAGACGGATGGAAGCGTCGACAAGAGCGTGGTTGTGTGCAGATTATGCAACAAGGAATTCGCGTATCACCGCAGCGTATCAAGCCTCAAATATCACCTCAACGCTAAACATGTAGCAGCTAGCGTGGAAGCTAACGGGGGCCCAACGCAGCTTAACATCCAAGATTCTATATACTGTGTTTTCATGCATGCTATCAGATTTCAAATAGGGATATGTTCTGTGTTTGTTGAAATATTGTTGAAAATGTTAATTTTCTAAAGGATAAAGTATATGCGAATAAAATGAGATTAATTTCGATTAATTAATTTCAAAGCCTGTAGTTAACTCGATTAAAAATTTTAATCGAGTCACAGCCCTAGTTATTGACTATCTTTAAAATGAAAAAAGAGAGAGAGAGTCATCGTGCAAAGTTATTGCCATGGACAGGAATGATGCCCTGTAATGTTCTTTGTTGCTGCGGAGCTGAAGAAGTCTCTGACTGAACACACTTAGTTGTTTTATGACAATGTTCTTCTTCTTTGTACAGCGATCTCCAGGAGCTCCAGAGCACAGACACAGCCTTCTTTATCAGTTTTTTTGAGTCACTGGCTCTGAGGCAGCTGCTAAAACAGATGGCTGCAAAGCATATTGCACTCTTCACCACAGATTTTTAGAAAATATGCAGCATTTTCACACAAACATTGAAGGATCAAAGCTTCTTTGAGAGGTATAGTCTGCTCTGTCCCTTCTTGTAGACAGCATCAGAGTTGCATTTTCACTTCAGTCTGTTGTCCAGGTGATCTCCCAGGTATCTGCAGTCTTCCACCACTTCAACTTCTTTCCCAGGATAGAAATAATTTTTGGCTTATTCCTTGTCTTCCTGACATCCACAATCATGTCCTTTGATTTGTTTACATTCAAATAAGGCTTTCCCAACTCATGCCACAAAGTGGTCAACCAGTTGCCTGAACAAAGCCTGTACCCTTTTTTAATATGCAGGCTAAACGTTGTGTATTTTAAGACAAGTTATAAGCTTTCACAAGTTTTGGTGTCTGAAGTGAACCACTCGTGTTGCCTAAATTAAACCAAATAATGAGTGAGATCAAACCAGAAAAATCAATGGTGTCACATTGGACAACATTGTCTAAGGCATTCTCACAAGGGAGTCTGACAGTGGGGAGCCGCTGGACTTATCACCCTCTCACCCCTCCTGTCCCTTAAAGTATATTTATCATGCATCAACAAAGCATCCTTACACCCTGCATTCGTCTTTGCCATTCCTGGAACATCACAGCGTGAGCTCTGTGATGTTCTCGGAGACGCCACGAGCATAGACAACTGGTTTCAACCTGCATTTTTCTTCTGTATTTTATGGTTTTTGGACATTTACAAGTGGTAGCTGGCTGAACTGTTTGAATGTGAGCGACAGAGGGAGAGGATGGAAGGGGGACTGGGAAACTGAGCATGTCCTGTTACAGAATTTCAGAGTGCCACAGGTTTAGTTAATTTAGCAGCTCTTGGCCTTTCAGAACTTCAGTAAACCTACCAAGTCTGCTATTGAGACAACTTTATGCTTCGCTCGATAACAGCCATCAGACCATTTAAATAGTCCATTGCCAAATTCTAAAGTGTTTCCCCAACTAGCTAACAAATCAAAGCAGAATAGCAAAGAGCTTCAGTGAAGCGCCACAATCACTGAGCTGAAACACATTGACCAAATCAGACACATTTATTAGACGTTTATATACATTTTTTCATTGAAATTAGGTCATAGCTAAAGTTAAACTCTTAGTGTGAACCCCCTGCAAGCCACACCACACTTTTATTAATTTATTTTATGCCATTTATTTTGTTTTATGCCCCAAGAATCTCTCCCCCAGTATGGTTACATGTACAGTTGAGTCAAGCTATGGTTACAGCTCAACAGCCATTTGATGAGATCCCCTTCCTTGTCCCAGTGTACATGCACGGAAGGAGAATTAAGTGATTAACGACATGATGCCCGACAACACAACACTGTAGACCCTGTAACAAAAGACATTTTAAGGCTTTCAACTCTCTCTGTGGTAGTTTATCACACGTGTAAGTATAGCTGATTTCCCTGTACAGATGTTGTCCGAAGTCACTCAAATGGTTATTTTGTCGGCTTGATGCTGTTATTATAAAATCAGCATGCTTTAAGCAACCACAAGTTGGCATGTGGTCTTAATAAGGTAATTTTCAATCACAATTTCTCATGTGAATGAGAGTAGCTTTAATGGGCATCGAGCTGCATTAATGTTGTGACAATAATAATAATAATAATCTTAAGAGCATGTACAGAGCACCCAGGCCCATTTCAGTCCAGTTTTAGCATAAACGTACAGAAGTGATTTGATCCTTAACCACTTTATCTCGGTGTGTTTGTCCAGCTTTAAGAGCTTCGATCTCATACAATTTTAGCTGGATTAGCACAATAATTCTCTTATTTTTTTCCAATGTCATATAGACATACTTACTGTCTCTGTAAGGTTAACCTGGATGCATAAGGGGAAAACTTAAACAGTTTAAATGTTCCTGTTTATGTCCATTTACATCAGTATTAAAAAAAAGAAAACCAAAATAAAAATCAAGTTCATTTTATTTTCAGCCAGAAAAAAATACTAATTCTGGCAAACCATGACAGTGCTGACCTTTGAGGAAACTCAGAACTATAGAGTACAAAAAGAGGGAAGCTCCATTGAAACTTACATCTAGTCCTTTATCAAAGTATAAATTGTACCATGAAAGTGTAGTCGATGGTACAAATATGTCTCTGAACTAATTGACCCACGAACAGCTGCAGCAAGCTTGCCAATTTCGAGATGTTTCTCTCCTCTTTAAAAGCTCTTTAACTAAATTATGTACAATGTCAGGAGCAAAGAGGCCACGATGACAAATAACACTGAAATAAGACTGAAAAGCTTTTGCTTGGCTGGCTTTTATCATGTTTCTGACTGGGATCTTAGTTGCAGTGCTCACTACGAAGTTCCATTCTGGATTCCATTCCACAAGAGCAAAATAACTGCTCACCTGGAGAATGATGACATGTTTTCATAGTCAATAAACAGCACTGCGTGCAAATTTTGCCTTATTTTTTTTGCAGAATTCTGATTTGTTTTTATTGCTTTTTTTGGTTTTTTTTACCTTTTCTTTATTTGACTGAAGATACTGTTGACAGTTGCATCACAAATGAACATTTCAGGCAATCAGGCTGTCATAAGCACCCAAATTAAATCGCCAATCAGGCCCAGGAGGTTTATTTTTGAATGCGCAAGGCGTATTGAAATGTATCATTATAGCTGATTTATAACTAATGATCATTAATAAGCAGATCCTGCAGCTAGCATCTCTATGAAAAGATAAACATTTTTCACCGCAGTCCCTCTCAGTTGATACCATGAAAAGACTGAAGATGTCTCGCTCTTTCAGTTTATGCAGATGGTGAGAAGCAGGAGATTGAATGAATGAGAAGGAGGGAGGGCAGAGAGGAAATGGGAGAAAATGGAAGTGGGAGACATAAAGAGGAGAGTTTGGGATGAGTGGAGGAAGGGAAACGGTGAAGATGTGGAGGTGAGAGAGAGTGAGCAAAGTGGGAGTGACAGGCTTAATGTGTGCACATGAGTGACAACCATGTACATTTATTGACAGTGTGATTAGGGAGCAGAGAAAATGGGGCTGAAATTGCGTTTTAAGCGAAGCCCCTAAATACTGGAAATGATGATGGAAATGGGTGAAAATAGGGAAATGAAGAAGAAGGAACCAAAATACTGAGTGTAGGATGGAGAAAGTAAGAGGAGTTGAGTGGGGATGAGTGTGAGAAATGGTAAAGAAAAGAATTGCCTCAGATCTCAGGTACTTTTCAAAGCACAGGCATGTGTCACTGTATTGACAAGCTTAGCTGTCCCTGGGGAGCATGCAGCTGTTTCTCAGGATCCCTGAAATACACATTATCACCAGCAGTTATCAAACAAATAAGATCATAAAAATTGCATTTGAATAGTGTGCTTACTGGTTTGGTTCTATAGCTTTTAAAATGTATCATTTATATTGTTTCAAAATTGCTGCGCTTAATCTATAAACATTGCAGGACCGATGTAGCAGTAACCTATTACTGTTCAAACGCCCTTTAATACTCAAATGATCACAAGAAAAGAGCCTTGGTTGCCCTTTTCAGACATCCTTACATAGGGCTCTTTATCCTGGTGAATTAAATAAATAAATTGATGATGTCAAAGCTTAAAATTAAGAAAAATAGTTCTGTGCGTGTGCACGAGCGCGAAAAAAAACCCTGAAAAATATCCAGTACCTCCAGCTCCAGTCAATAGGCTGCAACACTTTCATGAATTGCAAGGAGACAATGTCGTAATTTCCCAAAGATCTACTTTTTGGGAAAATCATTTCAATCATCAAAATCACATCATTAAATAAATACTTAAAATAAATGCTCCATGCCATCATTACGTGCAACTCCCAGGTATTTGTTTTCACAGTGCCCAATCCGAATTCAAAAGGAGAAAAACTTTAGTTAACATTCTATGTTTATGGCATCTCCTCTCTGTCTGACACACACAGCAGACTTCTTTTTTTTTGCTCCCAGTTTAACAAGCTTTGACATGAAGAAAAGCTGTCATGTCTAACCACTCCTACCCATCCCCATCATGTTTTACACAACCACGGTATGTTTGTTAGGCTAAAATTATTTCTGATGGCTACAGGACTAATCTAATCTAATCACACTTCTGCCTTTTTGCAGTACTTAACTTGACACACAAAAAGTTTGAAATTTGGTGTTTTTCTGTCATAAAAATATCTGAATGAGATGACATATCTCCCGTACAGTTTATATATGCAGAACTAAATTCTATCTCCTTCATAGATTAATTCAGTCATTATTGTTAGCGATCTGACATTGTCAATAATGAGGTACTTTACAATTCAGTCTAATTTTTCAGCCACCATTGCTGGAGAATTGGTAGAAATATACTGTTGCCAGTGTTGGTTTTCTTTGTTTGGCTCAGACATTTACATTTTTAATTTGGTCTTATTCTATCTTATCAATGTATTTACTCATTAATTTACATCCATCCATCCATCCATCCATTATCTATACCGCTGAATCCGTCGATCGGGTCGCGGGTGGGCTGGAGCCTATCCCAGCAGTCAATGGGCGAGAGGCGGGGTACACCCTGGACAGGCCGCCAGTCCATCGCAGGGCCACATAGAGACATACGAGACAAACAACCATGCACGCTCACTCACTCCTAAGGACAATTTAGAGATGCCAATCAACCTAACATGCATGATTTTTTGGACAGTGGGAGGAAGCCGGAGTACCCGGAGAGAACCCACGCATACACGGGGAGAACATGCAAACTCCACACAGAAAGGCCCCAGCTGGGTGTTGAACCTGGAACCTTCTTGCTGTGAGGCGACGGTGCTAACCACCACACCACCGTGCAGCCCCATTAATTTACATGGCTAATTAAAATCTAAAAATTCAGATTCTATGGCCAAATTCATATCCTTTAAAACCACTAATTTGCTATTAATTTACAGCAGCCAAGTTTAAAATTCCCATATGAACCACTCCTGGTAGACAGTGGGTTAACCACATGACTCAGATTATAGTTGTTGTTGGCTTATGTAAAATGATAAACCTAAACAGTACAATGTACAGATTTATGGGCTAGAACAAACAAAAAACATTCTCATTTTCATGAACAGTTCTTGTAAAAGTATTAAGTGAGATCCACTTTGTCTAGGGCTCCATTTCAGTAGTTTTCACTTATTCTCACTAACACTAAACTAAAATACTTGCAATGAGCAGCATCAATCCCCCAAAAAATATTTTCCTCATGTTTACAGCATTTTGGACAACTTGTTGGCAGTGGGGTGTTTGCAGCATCTTAAACTTATTCTTGGCAATATGGATTTTTTTCTCATCACTCTCAACCAGTTTCTGGCAGTGCTGCAACTGTTATTGGGCAGTGTAAGGCCACGCTAATAGAAAGTGGCTGCATGCCAGTTTTGGCACCACGTCACATATCGACAGAGCTGTGGACACTTTCTCAACTCCAAATCCTTGCTGCAGGACTTTTTCTGGCGGAGAGATTTAACTTTCCAAGCCAGACATACACGCACATAGGCACACAAGCACGGACCACACACAGACCCACATACGCATAAACACACATGCTTGCACTTGTAAGTACACAAATGTGGGAACAAATGTGACACAGACTTAGAGGGGGTGGGTGGTTTAGGTGTGAACATGTAAATGACAGGCGTATGGGCAAGAATAACCAGCCAGCATGTCCCTCTGTTTTCGTCCATCATGTCCATGAATAAAAGATTGACAAGTATGCCTTACAACCATGCAGATTGATTTAGTCAAAGAGAAATGATGTGCCTAATTTAGACCTTTTAGATCCTTCAGTTAGTCTCAGTCACATAGTGATAAACTTCAACCATTCATCTGCGCCACAGATGTAGCGTGTTATCATAAAACTCCTTTCACTTTGATGGATGGAGACTCATGGATACTTCCACTGTGACACTTACTGTATTGTATTTTCTGTGTTTTAGTTGACCATTCCTCTGTTGTTTATGCTGCAAATCTCATCGCTGTTAGCTAATTCAACTGAGACTATTCTTCGGTGGCCGGCGTAGCAGTTAAAGGAACTTTTAACTACATTAAATGGCCCTTGAGGTTTTGCAGACTGGACGTCACTTTTATTTTGGCTTCAGTATGTGAGAAGTGAATACTTTATGGGAGGCCAAATGTGAATTATTCTACTATGTACTGGCAAATCTGTCAATTATGGGAAACTGCTTGTCCTTTCTTTTAACACACTGCAATCTGATTCTACAAGGCTTTGTGCCACTGTCCATATGAACACTCGAGTGCCAAGGCAAGTTAGGCAACACGTTAGTCAATGACTGGTATGAAACTGGTTTAGTTGGATGGAACTTATGGTATCAGTTCAAATCAAATCAAATCAAATGTTTTCCATTCGACAGTGAACTTTGACAGTACTCTTTGCCTCCTGTGCCAAACCGACATAAGCTTAAATTGTTAGTCGTACTAGCTACTTACTAGTTTTAATGTCAGCTATACGTGCTTTCCTGAATATTTCATTTTTATAGGGTCGTATAGATTTTGACTGCAGTTTTGCTCCCTGGATGCACACATCCATCCAGTGATGTTTGTAAGAAAAAAAAATCATATATTGTTCAGTTTGTCTCTACACAGTTCACTCTTCCCTTTGGATTGAGAAATTCATGTTGTAACAGTTTGGAATTTTATCTAACCCTTAGCAGTCCCCAGCACTTCCCAGAGAACTGGCAAATCAGAATACACCAGCAGCCTTTTATTCAAACATGCACTCATTTTAGCTCTGCATCTCACATTTAATGTGATTAGTGATTCATTTCTGCACTAAGTGTAAACCCATTTTCAATCTACACCACATGCTGCTTTATGTTTCAAAGCCAATCAAGCCAACTTTACCCCTTTTTTCAATGCAAATGCACTAGTGTAGTGTACTAGTGAAAATATCTAGTGTACTAGTGAAAATATCTACTATACGAGTGAAAATATAATAAATTTAACCTTATCCTAATATCTAAAACAAAAGGATAACCTCATATGGACCAAATTTATGTCCTAACATTGGAGCTGAGTTCCCAGAATGTGAGTGTAGAAACAAATGTTTGTACCCACACTCACAAACACACACGCACACGCACACATATTTCATCCTCCTGCCAGAAATCACATCTTTACAACAGACTCAGTTGTGTGCCGGTTCTCAAAACCATTTTAACATTCCTGCCTCACTGAAAGCTAATGAAGTGGTTTAAACGTGATCTTTCATGCTGGGGTGCCTCATCTCAGATGCACAGTCCAGACAAAATAGGAAGATCAGTCCAGATGACAAACATTTTTGACCACGCTGGTTGAGCTGTCAGGGGCATACAGACATCTTTCCTTTTTAGAGATTAGTTTTATGGAATAAATAGAAATGTGGGAAGAGGGAGGAGATTGTCTTTGAATGAATCTCCTTATGCTGTGTTTGCAAAAGGATTTGTAAAGTAGTACAGTGAGAACAATATCATTTCAACATTATTACAACATAACAACTGCAACACGGTGTTAATTAGATTCAGCAAGGCAAGGTTAGAAGTTCAGGATTAATCTGACTATCATAACCAATACCATTGGTTCCTGTTCAAATTCAAATGCACTTTGTGCATTCAATTCAAATGTAACAAGTGAACTTGCCATCTGATGATCTAATATTAAGTATTTTTTAAAAATAAGTATTCTGCGTTTACAGACTGTCACGCCCATGGGATTTTCCGCATGTTTTTAGTTTGGTGTTTTATCATGTCTTAGTTTTTAAGTCCATGTTTAGTTTAGTTTTGCCATTGTTTTTCCCTCGGTCCCCATGTTCTGGTCATTAGTTTCATGCACTTCAACTGTCCATCGTTTTTCAGCTGCACTCATTTATATTTAGTTTCCAGGTTTCCCCTTTCAGTTTGTCTGATCTTTACCTTGATACCTGATTTTCACCCCTCATGCCAAGTCTTTTGCTTTCATTACATTACAGTCATTTTTGCAGACACTTTTATCCAAAGCAACTTACAAGGTAGGCAACATGGGGTTCAGTGTCTTGCCCAAGGACACTTCGACACATAGCCCGGGGAAGCCGAGGGTCGAACCACCGCCCTTCCGATTGGTGGGCGATTGCTCTTCCTCCTGAGCTACAGCCGCCCCTGATTTTGTTAGTCACAGTTATATTCATGGTTTTGTCACAGTCTCGTTTTGATATCCAGCTCAGCCACGCTTTTGTTTAACCTTTGTTTGCTAATCACAGACCTTACAATCACTGACCAAGTTCATAACCTCGAAGTGTTGATAGACTCAGATCTGACTTTCAGCAGCCACATCAAAGCTGTCACCAAGGCAGCTTTTTACCACCTCAGAAACATCAACAGAATTAAAGGTTTCCTCTCCCAGAAAGACCAGGAGAAACTCATCCATGTACTCTTAGATCCAAGGACTCAGGTCAGCTGGTCCAGTCCAGAGTCCAGACTAAACATGGAGAAGCAGCATTTAGCTGTTATGCTGCAAACAAGTGGAACAAACTGCCAGTGGAGATTAAACTTTCACCAAATGTAGACATTTTTAAATCCAGGTTAAAGACATTTCTGTTCTCATGTGTCTATGCATGAAATATCTTTTAATTTATCTTGACTGTTGCTTGTTTTTAAATTCATTTAGATTATTTTATTTGTTTCTCTTTATATTCTTTTATGTATTTTTAATGCTTCTTCCACTGCTGCAATGCTTTTATTTTATGTAAAGCACTTTGAATTGTTTGTACATGAAATGTGCTATATAAATAAATTTGATTTGATTTGATTTGATTTGATTTGATAATAAACCAAGTTTTGCTTTGTACACCTGAGTCCGCATCCGTGTCCTACCAACCCACCCAAACCTGACACAGACATGTACATTTATTTGTATTTTGTACTAGTGGGTCAGTTTTAAGTATTTTCCCCTTCTTTTTTTGTCCACACTTGCTTTGTGTTTTGGTAAAGGCAGTAAGTGAGGTCGACTTTAAACACCAAAAGTACTTGGTTAGGGTTTGGAACTGGTGACTGGGCTAGCAGGCTCGACAAGGAATCTCAAACTACCATCAGAATTCTGCCACAAACAAAACACTGTGCTAATTGACTATTTATAGTGCTCATTGCATTTAATTTAAATGTAAGGGTTCAGACTTCAAATATATTTGGTCTGAAAACATTGAAAAAAGCAGGAATAGATTCCCTGAGTTCTCAGATAACAGAAAAGAGTGTTATCAATCACCCAGCCAGACTCAAAAGATTAAAATAATCGCAGAGGATTTAGGATTTTGAGGCCAGAAGATAATTTCTATTCTAAGATGCTGGAGATACTGGGGATATATTGACTGACAAACCTCAGATGAACTGTTCTAACTGGGCAAACAGAATTGAATGTGTTCATTTTCCAGTTGTAGTCTATGGTACCATTTAAACTTAATTTCAAGTCCATTATATTTGTATGCAACAAATGTTATCTCCAGGCACTTCAGTGTTACAGTCCAATTCAATCCAATATACCAGCAACCATAAGTTTTAAATAGTCAATGGTCCTCTCCTAAATAGCATCTTTTTTTACCTGAAGCAGCTTCAAACATGTGCTTTAAAATCTGATTTCCTATTTACCCATTTACAGACATTTGCAGAGACCCCAAACAGAACAAAACAATAAACTGGGCAAAGGCAGAAAACTTAACAAGACTGATGTGGAGGAAAGGGTGTAAATCTAAAAACAGGGAAGAAAGTAGAGCAGGAGCAAAACAAGTTGTTTGGACAAGAATCTGTCAAAGAATTAAGACAAATGGGTTCTGGTTATGCTGACATCAGTAATCACAAATGAACAGATGGTGGCAGTCAACTGAGACCAGGGGTGAAGCAAACTAGGCAGAAAACAAAGAGTGAACGAAGGAAGGCAGGTTCAAAATGAAACAGGAACTGAAGCGAACGAGACAAACAACAAGCCGAAAGATCAAATCTAAACAAAAACACAACCAGAACCGGAGACTATGAGACACACTCGTGTTGTAATTTTTATTTTGCATGCACATTTTATTTCTTCATCAGTCCTACACACCAATGATCACAAAACATGAGGTCCAGTGTCTTGCCCCATCAACATGTGACAGGGCTGGGGATTGAACCCCAAACCATCTGATTAGTGTATAACCATTCTGCCACCTAAGCACACAGGGCAACTTACACTCAGTAATGGGCATGTGCTGCTGCTGATGCAGTATTAAATGTCTGCACAATGTGAGGATGAATAGTGATCTCTGAATATGTGGAACAACCAGCTGAAAAGATGGACTGTAAAAAGCCAGCCATTTTTCTGAGTTGCATATCCCTATTGCATTTCTTCTATTTGTTGCGTGGCCCTTCAGCATCCACTGTGCTGCATTTCCATGCATGCTCGCCAACTTGAACCTTTACTTCACTCAGCATGAAGTAACTCTTGGTACAAGTGTTACACTTGGTACGTGCCACTAATCTGTTTGCTCTTCACAAAAATGATCAAATTCTGCTCAATATTACCAGGCAATAAGAATAAGCAGCTTAAAATGTTCAACTAATTCTGTTACCCAGAGAAGATGTGTTTCTGTGATGAAGGCAGAATATTAGCTACCTAGTTGTTAGACTCCAAGAAGACATAGTTAGCTATTGCATTCCTGTATTTATGACATCAGAGTGTTAGAGATGGGGTCTTATCAAATACATTCCATCCTGCCCGAGTGATGGTCTAAAATACAAAGACTGGCAGTGACAGTATGTAGGATGGTGTATTCTCTGTGTGACTCAGTAAATCCATCACATGACTTTTAGAAACATTTAAAATGCCTCTCTTCCCGTGCAGGACTGTGATGGATCAGATTAGCCATGATCTGACATTTCCAAATTAAATCCAAAATGCAGTAGATGCTTCGGAGAGATTTTCTGGAGGGGAAGTAAAGAGCGAGTTAGAGATGAAAAGAGAGATGAATATAAAGTGTGTGAGAGAAAAAAAAGCTGTGAGAGATTCAGGTAAAGCACAGGGGGGAAAATACTTAAGTGCGGAAATTAAAAAGACAAACAGTCAAAGGGAAAACAGAGAAAGTTATATAAAAGTGCTTTAAGGAGTTTTTCGCTCATATGATAATCATCATTCAATTTGATTGGCTGGCAGATAGGAGGTCAAAAAGGCAACTTCTCATAATTGCGCCTCCCAGCTCGGCCCAACTGCGCCGTTTTAGGCACTAGGTATCATGTGTGTGGCGTTGTACTTCTGTCTTTGTGAGGACCAATTTGAATTATAAACCTTTCGAAATTAAGACAAACTCACCACATTTTGGTGTTTGTAAGTTACGGGATCATATTTAGTTTTAAGGCTTCTGGTAAGAATTGGGTTCAGGCAAAGGTCAGCTTAAGGCAAGCACTGAGATTCAAATATATTCATTTATGTGATAGAAGAGAGAGAGAGTCCAATACATAGAGACAGAGAAAGAGATTAGATTAAGTCCATTTAAGCTGTAGTTGACATTACTATGTCAGAAATTATTATCCATGAGGTCAATTCAGGGTAACTGTCTTCTGTCACTATTGCATTGTTAATATACTTGCAAAACATGTGTCATGTGAAATGTTTTGACTTTACAAGCCCTGATTAGTTCTTTATCCAGATAATATTTGGGACAAATAAAAGGCAAAAAAAAATGGACTGGTCAATTTATTGGAGGTAAAAGAACAATTTCTTGGAATAAACTGCGAAATATGAAAGAAAAAACACCAAACACAAATAGAACATTCTGCAGTGGGAGCCTGTGTATTTAACAGTGATGCAAAAGAAACATTATATCCTGTTGTATCTAGGTGGTCTTCCGAAATATAGCCTTTTCATCACTTGCACTACTCGGAGTCCATTTTCCTCTACTAATGTTCCGAATAATATGCAGCAAATAAGTGAATGTCATATATATTACTGATAACAACAATGTTAAGCAGCAGTTTCCTCTGGTGAGTTATTACCAGCTGCAGCGGTGTGAGAGTTGGTTTGTGAGAGAGAAATCTTCTGCTCATCTGAAGAGGCAACTGAAGAGTCAGAGTAACACAATTACTGATTAAGGCCAGACTGTAGGGGCAGCTTCGCAGCTGCCTCTTCTGAGCGGATTAAACTTCGTCCAACGCTCGTTGTAGAAACATAAAGTCTTATTTATTTGTTCACATTCAAACTAAACTAAAAGGTTTCATTAACTCGAAGTATACAAACAAAAAGGGCTCTATTTCGGAGGTTTCCACAAACACGGTTGACAGACTGTTTGCCTCTTCCGCTCTGCCTGGCCACCTGAGCGAGGCGCTTTTATGAAACGTCATTCCAAATCCAATTAGACACGTCACACAGTGGGCCAAACAGAGCGGCCCAAGCAAGACAGTCCAACAACAAAATAAATAATCCATAATTACCAGATCAAACTTCATAAACATAAATACCATCATTCCATAACCAAAATATACAAATAATAAGTCAAAAAGTTTATCAAACACAAAATAGGCAAAATGGCTCCAACACAGACTGATGGGAAAGTTTTTAGTTTGTTCATGCGCAAACGTGTCATCACAGCAAAAATGTTGTCCAGAAACAACAGAGTTTAGCAGAACCTTCCACAACAGTGGATTTAAGTGCTTTTGCCGATAACTATTTGTCTGTTTGACATTTTCTTGATGTTTCACAGCTGTGCTGGATGTGGTCATGATTATTATGTAGCTTAAATCAAAATGATGGGATCAGCACATTTGATTAAAGATGGCTGCAAATATATTCATATTAGGTATTTGTATCGTGCGCATAGATACATATAATTTATAATTTTATTTTTATTTTTTTTTCCTTTTCTGTGAAGAAGTGTATGTGTGTCATCGTGGTTAAATGTGGTCAGGGACTGTAGTAAGTGTTGCAAAGCCTAGTTTGAGTTCTTTCGCTGGTGCTTACATGTCTGTCTGTCTCTGGACAGGATTTGTCAACATAACTGCATCTTTTGGAGTCAGAGATCTTGTGATGATGTTGAAAGACTTTTTTTTTTTTCAAAAAGAGCACAATGATGTCTCAACTCAAATGATCTCAAAGCACAGTTGTCCTAATTATCATAAAGATTATATCCATGGGGAGAAAAAACAGAAAACGTCTTCATCCTCAAAATAAAGATATCAATAACATATAGTTAATGACTTTTTCTTTGGTACGGTACATATAATTTTCTTGAACAACAGTTTTCAAATGAAAAGCAGCAGGTGTTTAAATCTCAGGCATCAGTTTTGGTCTTTGAAAAATGCATTTCTCTTATTATGCACCTTGAAAAGACACAGCGAAAAAGCTTTTGACGTTTACAGAAGCTTAATGCTTTCCTCGAGTCTCCAACAGTTTATTTAAAGCACTTTGAGAAGAAAATGGCACAAATGGCACAAATGGCACTGCACGTGCGTGTGTGTTTGGCTTGGAGAGAGGAGAGGCGCAGGTGGTGGGTTGCAGGCATTGGAGGCCTTTGGAGGCTCTGTTCAAACCAACAGGGACAAAAAGAAGAACATTTTTACCTCTGCTTTTTCTGTTTTGTTTTTTTTTATCTTGTTGCTGCTTTCTCTGTTTATCATATTCTTCCACTGCTCACTTTTTTCCCCCCAACATCTGCTTTATGTGCTGTTTCCCTCTCGCTCGCCACACAAACTGAGTCTCTGTTGTGTATCTCTATCTCCATCTAGTGCTAGTTTTTGTGAAAGCCAGTTTACAGTCTCATTGAGATAGTGATTTGTTCATTCATTATGATAACAATTAATGTTTTTGTACTTAAATAACTTCAACAACAAAAAAAAAACTTACTTAAAAACAATCGGAAACTCTTTCTTCATTAGGCAGGATTTTCAACTGTCAAGCATCTTAAAATCAACGTTGAGTGTAGCTTTGTGATAGTGATCATTTTCCTGAAAGTGAAATGATCATAGGTTACACCTATGCAAAGCTCAATAATCTGGGTCAGCTGTCTTAAGTACTGTCTGTGATAACAAAGTTTTTTACACATTTTCTAAAACCTTGAATACTATTTAAAATACCCTGCCAGTGTTCATTGCCATTATTATTTTATATCATGTTGAGCCTTGTTTTTATAACAGCAAACAGGTACAACAACTGTTAAACTCACGTTTCTTACATTTATTTATTTTTTTAAAAAACTTTAAATTTAAGATACTTAAAGTTATTGAGGATAATTATTCTTATTTCTTGTTTGTTTGTTTTTTACTCAAAACTATAATGACAAGAAAAGGATGGTCGGGAGAAAATTGAAAGAAAAAGAATGCAAATCAATGTAATAAGTAGTAATTTAAGGTGTAAAAACTTGAGCTGAGGCCGTTGGTGGCAGTTACACGGACAGTATTACACCAGTTTTACTGCAGTAAATACTGTCCAGTAAATCATAACTATCAGCTAGAAACCACAATATCTTTTGTGGTCCTTCCCTAAATTGATTTTAGCCATTATCAATACACAACGAAAGCAAGTAATAAAAGTAACAAAATCACTGAAAGCAATACTATGTAACATTTCTACCTTAAAATAACAGTTTGAAAAAAATTGTGCGGCTAGAATGAGTTTTAATATTACGATTGGCCTGTCTCCTATGCCCTTCGGGGGTCTGAGTTGCATCGCTATGTAACTTTGCTGGACCGGCCCGGGCGCTGAGCGGAAGTAATTCGACTTGTTTTCTGGCACACCTACCGCAAAAACAAATAGACCCCTCTCACGCTCCCAGGTATGAGGCTAAGCTAGCGCAACATTGTCAGGACGATCATCATGGCAGAGGCACCGAAGAAACAGAAGAAGACGTTGACTGATGAAGCAAGGAAGAGAAAGAGAAAGGCTGACAGTGTCGTAACCGTACATTACCTCCAAGCCTGTAGGGGGAGCTCCATAATGGGCTTTTTGAGAAGTTACATAGTATTAGCCTAGCAAGCCAGACCCGTACAGCAAAAAGCTGTACAGGGGTAGCCTGGAAAACCAGCGCCAACTGCTGGACGGCAAAACGTTTTGCCTGCGGTTGGGTCTGGCCTCGAACCACTTTTCATTTTGAAAATACTGCCCTGAATCTGGCAGATGGCAACTAAACCAATCACAACGCAGAGATGTGTTTTGAATCAACGCGGGCGGGGCAGAGGGTTCTGGTGCGGGGTTTTGAGGGAGTGACGACAGAGCAGTGCGACGTTGGGCAGTGGAAGCGAACATAGACAGCGAAAGCACAACAAGAAAGATGGCGGCGGCAATGGAACAGCGCTCGTTTGATTCAGCCTTGGCATCAGTTTTGGAAGAGTCCCCTCCCACCAAAGCTTTCTGTCGCGCTTACTACGTCACAGTCAGTTGCGCTGATTGGTCAGAGCGTTGGCCTATAGGCACAGACACGGTTTGAAAGACAACGGGTTGTGCTCATCAACAATGTTCCGTTGTATCCATTGATCGGAGCCAGACTAAATTAGACATCCAATCCATTTAGGCTGGTTTATCAGGCTAGTACAGGGGTCTAGTGACGCTGGATAGCAGTGTGGGCGGGATAAACTGCTGTCTGTCAAGTTTAACGCCACGCAATAGGATGGCGCAACAACCAATCAGAGCGATGAAGAAGTTTTATGTAGTCAACGCGACGTGGTTTGTAGTCTATGGCCTGAAAAGCTGATTTCTCTTAAGCTATGAACTCTTTAAATATATAACTTTAGCAACATTTGAAACATATTCAGGCGAGAAAGTAGTCATTTAGACCCCCAAGGTGTTGAAAATCTGACAAAATACCAGCTATTTACAATTTTGTTCCCACGAATTTGTCGCTACTAAAGCTAGCCGCAGTGAGCAACGCACTTCCGGTTTTGCCGTTCGGCCCGCCGTCTTCGGTACATCATGCTCGCAATTGACTGGGGATTGCTCTCAGATGTAAGCTTACTTCGTTTCCCTATAAATCTAAAGAGAGCTAGCTAATGGAAGGCAATATAGCTGTTATATAAGCCTGTTCGCCGGGCGCAGCCATTGTTTACCTCTCTTTTTTTTTTTTTTTTTACCTCTCTCTGGAACTACACACTGAAACGTCGCACCTCTGTCGTCACTAGGTAGCCCGGCCTCTGACCCCGCTCCTCACGATTTGATTGGCTCGATTAAGTTTTGATTTGGAACCTCGCAAAACGACCACAAGTGGCTAGACTAGCCCCGGAGCAAATTCCATTTGCGGCCGCTAGGGGCGTCTAGATTTCTAGTATTGCTTTAAACTGAAAACTGGAGCTGGAGCAGCCAGACTAGAAACAAGTATGTTTTTTCTTGTTGGAAGAAGAACTAAAAACAGTAAGAACAAAAAAACCTCAGTCAATCTTTAAACATCCATCTTATGGACATGATTAAGGAGCAAAGTGCATAATGCAACATAAAAATGTCCTCATAAGATGAGATGTCTTGTCAGACAGTCATATGATGGGATGATTTAAGATATTCCATCTTACTTGAGTTTCAGTTTTTTGCGGTGTACGCCTGTGCCTTTCCTAGGGTCCAGTCAAATAGTCAAAAAAAAACATTATCTCCTCTAACGTCTTTTCCCAGGCTCTGTTCCTTGACCTCAATGAAAAACATCATGGGGTTGTGGAAAGATGGTAGGAAAAATTCCTCAGGACTTAATTACCACACTTACACTAAGCTGTAATGTGGGTAAAAACTAAAGCTGTTCCATAAATATTCAACAAAGAGTGCTTCAGATATTGCAATCTTATCATCCACTCATCACACACTGTCACTTAGTCAGGAGCTCTTTGTGTTGCTGTTGACTAAAGAGGGTACATCCAAAGAGTCACTTTTGGACTTTCAGGGTTTCCCAAGCAGGCAACTTAGTAGTTCCCATGTGTGTTAAATGTGGCAATGTGGAAAATGTCTGTTTTGCTTTTTGTATTCTAAAACTTAATCATGATGTTTTCCAACCCCTAACATGGACTTTAATGAGGTCGTAGGTTCACATTGGTAGTAGGAAGTTAGAAAAGGGTGTCTGTCACCCCCTCCCCTCTCTCCATGTTCCGTGTTAATAGTTGACACCTCAGCACTATGTAGTATGTTTTCCCATCACCGTCTGCCGTTACAGGAGCAGATGCATCACTTACTGCTGCAGAAGACTGACTGGGTTCCTGTCATTCCTCATGTTTTTATAGCTGAAGCAAGGAGCTCTTGACCAAGATGCTGCAAGTGTATGAGAATGTGTCATTCAAGCACTACCATGCTACAGTTTTCCAGAATGCTGTTACTTGTATATTCCATAAACTTTTCTGGCACCCAACTTTTTTTTTCCTTTCTTTTTCTGAGAGTGTTGCTGGCATCCGATTTTGAACTAGAATTAAGTTGGGCAGTGAAGACACTCCAAATCATTTTTGTTGTATTTCTGTCTATTTCTGTCTGCTTCTGAAGAGTGCAGACGTGTCTTCCTCCTGCTTCCTCCTGCTGCTTATTGCTTTATTCACTTTTAAATCATTCTACTTCTTTCCACAAGTCTTGGATATAATTTTATTCTTTTATTCTTTTTCTTTTAATTGTATATTTGTAAACGGTATTAGCCCTCCTGTTTACAAAGAGAATCGGACAGAACAATGTCTCCTAACCCTGCAGTATCAGTGAGCTGCACACAGTGTGAGCTACTCTTTGCGAAGGTAGGACAGCTCGAGAAGAGGATTGAAACGCTGCAAGACATTCGTAATGACGAGGAATTTATTGACTCTATTATAGCTCCTGCGCAGGCTGTGGAGCCTTCATGTGCCAAAGGACTAATTCAGATATTTCTACACGGGATCACAGCTGATGTGGAATCTCACACTGCAGCCCTGGCTGACACACTTCCCTGGATCTGTCCAAATGACACTGGAATATCTGGTGAAGCTTCCAAACCGGACGGTCCGACTGACATCTCCCACTGGAACAGTGTTGGTGCCAAACCCAAATCATCAACCCCAGCCAGGATCTGGTCTCATGTTGTCCGTCGCAGAGGTAAATCCAGCACCAAACCTAAACCTCCAGTACTCACTCCGCCACCTGAAGTTCTATTGCATAATAGATACGATCCGTTGACTCAAAATAGAGTGTGTGACGATGAATGTAACCCAAACATGAAGACAAACAAAAGAAATGGCCCCAAACCTCAGCCAAGGGCTAACCAGATCATCAGGAGAAGCCCAAATCCCACAACCAAGGTGAGGACTACAGAAGCGATCGACACCTCCACACAAAAAGGAATAGACACCATTCTAATCGGGGACTCTATAACACAGCATGTCAGAATGGCAAAGACGGAAAATATAACTTTTTCTGATACATCAGTCAGGGAACTGATAGATATTTTGCCGACCATTCTGTCTACTCATCCAGATGGCATGAGGATCATTGTCCACACGGGGTCTTTTGATATTCTGAGAAGGAAGACTGGCTCTGAGATCCTGAAGAAGGATTTTTCTCTGCTGTTGGAGAGACTGTGTCACTATGGAGCACACCGGGTCTCCATTTCAGGCCCCATTCCTACTGTAGGTAAAGGAATTGAACTTTTCAGCAGACTTCTTGGCCTAAACACATGGTTGTCAAATGCATGCATCGCCCATGGGATTAAAGTAATTGATAACTTTAATATTTTTTGGAACTGTAAGGAGCGTTTCAGACCTGATGGCGTGCATCCCAATCGAACTGGATGCAGATTACTTGGTGCACATTTACATCAAGCTGTTGGGACGGCAAACCCAAACATGACTGTACAGATTAGACTGAAGGACACAGCAGCGAGGCAAACAACCCCCAGCCCCCCCCCCCTCACCAGACCCTTTACTCCACATCACCCAAGGTCTCCAAAGGATGTCTCTATCCCAGCCAGGACTCCAGCGACCACCATCAACCGAGAAACGCAGGGCACCCCCTCCTCCTCCTCTTACATCATCTGTCCTGGCAGAGCAGGACACAAGGGGATGTGCAGGATGTTCAAGGAGCAGCACAACATCCAGAGTTCAAAACAAAGATAGCACTGTTCAAAACAAAGATACCATGCCATGATGTGTTCAGGGTCCCTGCTATAGTAGTCCGAACTACTGACAGCTGTTCTGAGAACAAGCTGGGACCCAGTAGGATTCCTGTTTTAGTTAGTCAAAGAAGGAATCGAAAACAGTCAACATCCTGGGTGAATCTATCTAATCTGTTAACAGTACCACGTACAACTCAGAATACAACAGAGACCAGTGTAAACTCCACAAAGCTATTCTTACTTAATATTAGATCTCTGTCCAATAAGTCACTGTTAGTTAATGACTTCATAATTTCACACAATTTAGATTTTCTTTTTCTGACAGAAACATGGTTAACAGAGAGCACAAGTGCTACTGTTCTTAATGAAGCAGCCCCCCCCCCCCAACTTTAGTTTTATGGATAAATGCCGAAATGGTAAGAAAGGTGGTGGTGAAGCTGCCTTATTTAAAGATACATTCCAGTGTAAAGATATCTCATTTGGTGATTTCACTTCTTTTGAATATCTGAGTTTTATTTTAAAGGGTGTTCCTAAAATCCTGTTCTTAATCATTTACAGATCTCCAGGATACTGTGCAAGTTTTATTGATGATTTTTCTGAATTATTGTCTGTTATTTCGACTGATTTTAACCATTTTATCTTGACCGGGGATTTTAACATTCACATAGATAATATGACGGATGGTAATGCCAAAGAATTTTCTTCTGTGCTGGACATGTTTGGTTTGTGGCAACATGTAACAGAACCTACCCACCTTCGAGGTCACATTCTGGACCTGGTCATTTCTAAAGGTGTTGATATTTCTTCTGTTGTGGTTATTGATTTGGCCTTGTCTGACCATTTTTGTATTTTATTTGATTTACATATTACTCAGAATGTTCAAACAACCAGCTTCTCAGTTAAAGGAATGGTCCGATGGTCCGATGAACTTCTCTGTGCCTCGGTTTGCTTGACGAGGCCTTTGTTATGACACAGCTGAAGTATGTAGCGCTTTTGAGCTTGTTTATCGCAGAAAAACAACCGATTTCTTATATTTTCCAAATTGGCCCCGTACAGTTGCATTGGCTGCGTTTCTAACAAAACATTTCAAAATAGCCAACTTCGGAATGCCGCGGTCTTTCGGAGAAAGGCTCATCACCCATATAAATTATGTGGCATGACCATGTGATGCTCAAATTATCATTTTACGCCGAATCATTCCTTTAAGAAGAGGTACATTAATGAGAACACAAGTGCTCAGTTTAAGGAGGCCATAGCTATGTTACCAACAATGAGCGCAGAGTCGGTTGAAGGAATGCTGGATCATTTTAACTTGAAAATTTTGAATGTAATGGAAGCTGTTGCACCGATAAGAATCAAGAGCACCTTGATCAAACAGAAAACACCATGGAGAAACACCACTACGGTCAAAAATCTGAAAAGAGAAAGCAGGAAAGCTGAACGTAAATGGAGGAAAACAAAGCTTCAGATTCACTATGAGCTGTACAAAGAAAGCCTGCGTAGTTATAACAATGAGCTGTGCAAGGCCAGACAGCTGCATTTATCTGAAATGATTAATAAGAATGTCAACAATTCTCAAACTCTGTTTGCTATGGTTGAAAAACTCACAAATCCTCCTAAACAGTCAAACCCAGACCTCCTCTCCACTGAGAAATGCAACGAATTTGCCAACTTTTTTAGCCAAAAAATCAAAACAATTAGACAAAACATTCACGCAACACAGACAAACAAGGAAACTAATCTGTGTCTAAAACCTAGAACTAACTGTGACGTTATGTCACAATTTAATATTGTTGATTTAAAAATCCTAGAGGAAACAGTTCGGCATCTGAAATCAGCAACTTGCACTCTAGACATAATACCAGTCGACTTTTTAAAAACGGTTTTTACCTCAGTAGAAAGTGATCTCCTACGAATAGTTAACAGCTCACTGGCATCAGGCATTTTTCCCAAGTCACTAAAGACAGCTGCCATTAAGCCACTCCTAAAGAAGAGAACTCTAGATGCCTCTATGATGAACAACTACAGACCTGTCTCTAATCTCTCTTTTATATCCAAGATTATTGAGAAAGTTGTATTTAACCAGCTCAACGACTTTCTGAATGAAAGTGGAAGTCTTGATAACTTTCAATCAGGCTTCAGACGTCATCACAGCACTGAAACAGCTCTGGTCAAAGTGTTAAACGACATTAGGTTGAATACTGATTCTGGTAATGTTTCAGTCCTGGTTCTGTTGGACCTCAGCGCTGCGTTTGATACTGTAGATCACAGAATCCTGTTGCACAGGCTGGAAAACTGGGTTGGACTTTCTGGAGCAGTCCTTAACTGGTTCAGGTCCTACTTAGAAGGCCGGAGTTATTGTGTTAAAATTGGCAGCTATGAATCTGAGCTAGTGGCCATGACTTGTGGAGTCGCCCAGGGATCAATTCTTGGACCTCTTCTGTTTAACTTGTATATGCTCCCTTTGGGTCAGATATTGCAGAATTTTAACATCAATTATCACAGTTATGCAGACGATACACAACTTTATGCGTCTCTGTCACCGGACGACTGCAGCCCAGCAGACGTACTGTGTCAGTGTCTGGAGGAAGTAAACACCTGGATGAGAGAGAATTTTCTACAATTAAATGAAGACAAAACTGAGATCATTCTGTTTGGTAGCAAAGAGAGGAGGGTCAGTGTTGGTAAATATCTTGAGACTCGGGACCTTACAATCACTGACCAAGTTCGTAAGTGTTGATAGACTCAGATCTGACTTTCAGCAGCCACATCAAAGCTGTCACCAAGGCAGCTTTTTACCACCTCAGAAACATCAACAGAATTAAAGGTTTCCTCTCCCAAAAAGACCAGGAGAAACTCATCCATGCATTCATCTCCAGTAGACTCGATTACTGTAACGCTCTTTTAACTGGACTTCCCAAAAAGAGCATTAAACATCTGCAGCTCATCCAGAACGCTGCTGCTAGAGTTTTAACCCGGACTAAGAGATCTGAACACATCACACCAGTTTTAAAATCTTTACTCTGGCTTCCAGTCAGTCACAGAATAGATTTTAAAAGCCTGCTGATGGTTTACAAATCCCAGAACGGTTTAGGCCCAAAATACATCTGTGATATGTTCAGAGAATATAAACCCAGCAGAGCTCTTAGATCCAAGGACTCAGGTCAGCTGGTCCAGTCCAGAGTCCAGACTAAACATGGAGAAGCAGCATTTAGCTGTTATGCTGCAAACAAGTGGAACAAACTGCCAGTGGAGATTAAACTTTCACCAAATGTAGACATTTTTAAATCCAGGTTAAAAACATTTCTTTTCTCATGTGTCTATGCATGAAATATCTTTTAACTTATCTAGACTGTTGCCTGTTTTTAAATTCATTTAAGTGATTTTATTTGTTTCTCTTTATATTCTTTTATGTATTTTTAATGCTTCTTGTACTCCCTGCTGCAATGCTCTTATTTTATGTAAAGCACTTTGAACTGTTTGTACATGAAATGTGCTATACAAATAAATTTGATTTGATTTGATTTAGACAAAGGTTCAAACACATGAACTAGTTACAGATTTATGTTTTTGTTGCCTTTAAGAAAACGTCCCAACTCACTTTCGGCTGAGGAAATACTATCTCTGAAACAGGATTTAGGTTCAAGAACAAGGTTTATGCAAGGATCAAACTAATTGAACTGTCAGACGTCCAGGTAGAAAGTTCTGAAGCCTTTACAGAGAGCCTGGCTGACTGCTTCCCAGTACTGAATCTTTTTGCTTGGGCTACAATGCCACAATATCTTTCTGTCAGAAAACAAGAGTAACTGTGGATAATTTATTACAGAATGGTGAAATTCCATTTATCTTCTGAATGGAATGACGTCCTCTTTTTTTAAAAGACATGTGGAACGTGCAAGGATGCATAAAACATTAACAATAAATACAGAAGAACAAGAAGTTAAACTCCAACATTGTCAAAAGAAATTCTAGATGAAAGATGATTTCTCCACTGATCTTAATTCCTTTTCTTTGTCTTCTTGTCCCAACTTCCCTTTATTCCACCTCCCCACCCTTGTTTTCTCCACATCTCTTCTCTCAGTTCCCCAACTTGCTCTTCTTCCTCTTAATGCTTTCGTTTCCTCTCTCTCCCTTCTTACTTATTGTCTCGTTTTTTCTCCCTCCACCTCTGCTGTCAGCCGTGGGCAGTCCGACTGTGATGCTGTTTTCGATCCACAGCAGACAATGTGAGAGCAGAAAAGACTCTCCTCTTCCAGTATCAGAGTCTGTGTGCGTGTGTCACCTGAATGCCCCAGGACTCTCCAATTCATCGAGGCATGTGTGTATTTTTGTGTTTCCGTGTCAGGTGTTCGCCCATGGGTTTTTGCAAAGTACACGCATGTAGATGTGTGGATCTGTGTCTGTCGTGTCCAGCCAGACATCTAATTGCTGTTTTTAAGCTGTTTCAGAGCTGTGGATCCAGATTCTGTTGGCCTGTGACCCCTCTAAACAAGGAGTTTAGTTTCACCGAGCTAAATTTCCCCCATAATTTTACTATGTCATTTTTGGTCCGTCGCTCAGTCCAGACTGAAATGTCTCAACAACTCTCGGGTGGCAATGATAAGACTTTGTAAACACGTGTGGTGCCCAAGAGAATGAGAGTTTCAAAAATGGAACTTTCTGTGGCTTTTACTGATATCTATCAAGAACAATTGGAAAGCTTGTCATGACATTTGGTCCACACATTGGATCTAGAATCTAATATTTTAGTTATAACCTTGCCTAATTGATATCATTCCCTAATTATATTCTTATTCAATTTGTTAAATCATAACATGGTAAATCATTAGAAAATGTGAAGTTGACATGCATCAGTTTCTTTAGACGTCTTATTGCTTTCTCACTTGCTCTGCAGGTTGTTATTAAAAAAAAAACAAAAAAAAACAAACAAAAAAAAAAAACACTGTTGACTGTATTTTGGAGTGTAATAGTGATATGATAACTATTGTATATAGTAAAAGAGGAGTCAGATTTAGTTTGGGATCAGATTTTTGGGCAAAAATACCGGCTTATTAATTCAAAGATCATGCATTCAGAGCACAATTCAATCACTCCTGGTTAGGTCCATCTTCTGTGTCCATTCCCTTTCAGTTAATGTGAAAAAAAGACACCAAAGATCAGAGGAAAGTCCTCAAGCCTCCTCAGCAAGCCCTTTTGAGGGTCGCAAAACCTCTGGTTAACTCTAAATTGTGCCGATAGTTAAAAAGTTTGGAAGGCCTGCGTCTTGTTTCAATAAAAAAATGTTCTTGAGGAGAAAATTAGGTCAACAATGAAATACTTTTACTACTTGGTTATGAAAAACATCACTGATGTGCCAAGAGCCCTGACCTAAACTTTATTAAACGTCTTTGTGATGAAGGGGCCAAGCCATGTCAATTCACGAACACTGCTCATATTTTAAATACCTGGAGCCAGGTTCAACAATCTTGTTGAAATAATTTCCCGTCCATCAAGAGATTCATGCCATCTCCACTCAGTCAAAATGAAGGGTCAAGATGATGACCCTGTCATTCTGACAGTGTTGCACATTTATGACACCTGCTGATTGTGTTTATGATTTGTTTTAGACTTTGTTTTATTGTTTTTCACCTCCTACTCTCTGTAACTCTTTATGTTATAGAGAGGGCTCAACTTCCTTTGTAGGCTTCAGATCAAACTTTTATCAATTCAGCAGGTGCCTATATCATTAATGATTTAATGATTTGGCTCCCGATTACAACCTTATGGTGTTTCATGGGACTGAAGAGGAGGTTTTATGGTGAACACTGCAGCTCTTTCTCTTATCCATTGATATTGAATGAGCGGGTTTGTCCAAACTTAAAGACTTTAATCACGTGATGCATGACCTGATTCAATCTGTGAATATTTTGTGGCAAATGTCATTATCCTAGACATGCACAATCAACTTTAACAACTGTAACATAATCCCTAAAAATCCCCCTAAAACGCAAACATTTGCTTAATGCGGAGGCTTTTGAACGTAGGCACATATATTTCTGAAAAAAAGAAATGTCTGAATGTGTTGCTCTTTGAAGAAATTTCCATGATAGATAGTTACAAAATGCAAGAAGTAATCTGTTTCGTGGTCCAAATTCCCAGGGGTGGGAAGCTGATGACAAAACAACTTATATAACAGCAGATAAACATAAAGATTATAGAACTAATACACCTCTGGTTTAGTCTTGACCAAAATGTTATTTTAGTTTCACAAAAGTCAGTAATTGTTGCAAAGCTATGAGACTGCATTCTATAATAAAGATATGTTGTGTTTGTCCCCTCCTCCGTGTTAGTGCTGTGTTGTAATTCGTGCAGCTTGTATACCACAGTTTCGGTGGTTGCGTGTAGGGCAGGTTTGAGGTTTCCTGGCAAACCAAGGGACTGTTTTGCTGTTCTGTTGTAGAAATGGTATTGTATATTTAATAGTAATGCACCAAATAGCATCAAGAGTCAAAACAAAACATTGGCAATAGGTTTATTGTTCACAACAGATACGAATCTCATTTGTTCACTCAAATTGCATATATCTCAGCCTTTCAACTTCCTAACATATTGTTATCATTTCAGCTATCACATGGAAAATGATCCATTCAAGTATTAAAATCGGTCAGATGCTCATTAGATTCCATTATTATCTTTGACATGAGACGTTTAATGGCTGCTAAATTGGAAAGTTATTGCTGATACATTGCACATATCTGCTCGAAATGCTTTTCTGTGAACTGAAATACAGCATGGACTTTCTCTAAAGGGCTACTGGTGAAAAAGTTAAACAAAACTGACTCCCTTCTTAATTTATTTCTTAAAGAGGAACCAAATCAATGAAGACGAACAGATATTCGGTTACTTGGAAACATAAAGATGGAAATTGGCGATATTTCCTGTAGTCCCCAAATGCAGCATGAGTACGGTGGGAGAGGCTGGTTTATTGACTCTGTCTGAGCTGCGGCTACCCTGTTGTAACCACCAGTAGAGTAGCACTCTGTCAGAGTTTAAGCAGCTGACAATATGTCAATTACGTGGCTGTCATTATGCGTATAGCTAGTATTTTACTTTAAGAATATGTCCGTTTGCAAACAAATTTCGTGTTGTCGAGCCAGTTTCTAGCCAAGCCTAGTTTTAGCTAGCAGTAGCTTGAGTTAGAAGATTGACAAGATAAACGGTCGAAGTTCCTCCGGAGTGAGATGGCTAATGCTAGGCTGACCAGAGGTAGCTTATGTAGCAAGTCGGCCGACTAAAACATGTAAATGTTAATATTTGCACAAGGACCGTAGATACATTGCATTTCATCCGGTCAGCCTATTTAAGAGTCAGTCATTAAAACGTCAAGCAGCAGCGTCTGGCTGCAGCTGAAACGGTCTTTGGTCCTGGCTGCACCGCTGGCCTTAGAAGTTAGCAGAAGGCTATCTAGCCACACGCCTGGCTCATCTACTAGAGTAAGTATTTAAACTCATTAAATATGTCATTGATAGCTTTTATCCGGTTTACCGTTGAAAGTGTACATAAGCCATAAAATTGGGGGGGTTCCCTAATTATTTACATTTGCATATTCAATTCGCACATTGTCAAATGTTAAACGTAAATTGGTGGGTGTGTGAGGTCTCTAGCTTTAAGTTATCATCTATTGGAGCTATAGCTAGCCATAGCAGCCAAGATCAGGGCCCTGATTAGTTTGTTCTGCAGCTAAGTTTGTAATATTTGTCCCGAATGTTAGCGTTGATTTGGGAGCATGTTACTCGACATAGCAACCATTGAGTGAGTTTTAAGCCCTCCATACCCCAACGGATAGCCTCTAGAAAGTACTGCAGTGTAAAACTACTCCAGTCCAGCATGAAAAACTCTACTTTACTAAAGGTATAAAGGTTTTAGAGTCACAATGTTCATAAAGCATGAAACCAATATTTGGTCCCTCTGACAGACATGTTGTCATAACTTAAAAATTTCAGATTACCATTATAATTGAATGGTACACTTCTGAATATGACACGCTTGGAGTAGTGACTTGACTACACACTACTCCTTGTAAGTATTAAGAATCCAAGTATTTTGAAACCACAGGCTTAAAACAATGTGTTCTGCAAAAAAAGTGCAAGTAACAGGTCATCAGTTGCTATGCGCCGGCCTTATCGTCAGCAAGTCTGTGTACCTCTAGATTTAGTTTGTCGTTTATATGATTAAATAGAATTTTTTTTTTTTTTTTTTTTTAACTTCCCCCATTGGGGGATGAATAAAGTCGTTTTTTTATTCTATTCTATTGTGTTCTTCTTGAAAGTAAGGGTAGAGCCAAAAACACAAAAGTTTAAATGTATGTCGGTACAGATTAATTCCTTATTAAACTTGCTTCCATTCTCATATGTTGCTGTCTCTGCTGTGAAATGGCTAAACGCTTCAGAAATTGTGAATGAACTTCAACCTTTTTATTTTGGAAAAAAAAAAAAACACAGATATGTCACGAACCAAATGTTGACCCGAACATTCTGACAGATGTGCGTGGCAGGATGGGGCTTCGTCGTAGACCTTTCCTGTTTTGTTTTTTTTACCAGTTACCACTGATAATTTTGAGTTGGGCTGCTTGCTCGCCATGCCATTGAGTTGGTATGTCACTCTTAGCTCTTGGGCAGGATTCATTCTCATCCTGAGAAATGACTTCAGCATCACCAAACCTGCTTTCGACTGATGAAATGAGTCTACTTATGCTTTTGCTGTAGAGGTAATGACTGCTTGTTTTCTTCAGGCAGTCATTTGAATGTTTGACATTAAACATTTGACCTTCACCAAGCAAAAGTTCCATCATCATCTCATTGCCCCATTCTGATTTCTGATTCGTCACGGAAAATAACTTCCATCCTATCACCCACAGTCCACGAGAGCTCCTCTTTAGCCCACTGTAACCTTGTGTTCGTCTGTGGCTTTTGGATTTAAATGCCATTTCCTTCCGCTTGCTTCGTACAGAACAACACAAACACTGTCTCCTGTTTTTGCTTGCTTGTTTTTCCTTTTGTTCCGTTGTGCATTTTCTGTTTTTCAAGGCATACGTCTTTCCTGATGCTTTCCCGTCTTGCTTAGTCGACCTTTTATGTTTATTTTAGACTCTGTAGTAGACTTTTGTTGACTGAAACAGCCAACATCTTTTGTCAGATTTCCAGTTGAATTTGTTTTCCTGCCTTTCGTAATCCTTTTCCCTGTTTGCACTGACGGCTCTCTTGTTTGGTAGCAACACCTCCTTAAGCGATGCATGCACGCTTTTTGAGCTGCACCGTCATTTGCGAATGTGGGTTTGTGCAGGTGTTTGTTTTAGAAATGCAAATTACGAGGTGATTCCATGTGTTTTTTTCCTTCACCTCATCTGAAAAAAGTATGCAAAAAATGTCGTAAATAAATTTTTAGGCATGTTTTTACGAAGCCAGGATGTTCAACGGTTAAACAAAATTGTTTTGTGTCGCATTAGTGCTTTACATTTTTACAAAATATAAAAGATTGCTTATTCCATAATGTTTGCATACTGGTATAAGAATGGGGGTTCAGTTCACTGTGCATGTAACAGTGCGGAGTGTATCTAAGCCCATCAAACACCCATTCTTGAGATTTCCTACTTACCACATTGTCTTTCTACTAAAAAAGGTTTTTTGAAAAACTTATGAAGGCACATTATTTGATGAGTCCATTTCAATGTGGCAACATCTGGGAAGTTGTGTAAACTTTTATAGCCTGTTTTATATCTAAGGATGGCTTCGCACATACATTGCCGTCTCTTCAGGGATGTTTCGGAGGGGGTAACAATCCAAGTGTCCTCAGCCCTCGCTTTAGACTTATTGTGGAGCATTCCTAGCCAGCTCCCTGATAATATATCTGGAAGGTCAGTGAGTAAGACAGTCGTTGAATGTAGCAGTTAATACTCCATAGCATTTACTCCCAAGTGTGTGTGAGTATTTGCGGATAGGAGGTCACTCTTCATACAAATTTTTTATTTTTTTTTGTCATGGTCTGCTTCCTCTGCGCTCTGTCCTGACAGACGCCATGGAAGCTTTTTTTTTTTTTTTTTTGCATTTCTAACTGCAGAACATTTTTACACTGTGAAACACATATGTGAGGAGCGGCTATGGACAAAGTCTGGACCAAATTGTCCACATGTTATTCTGAAAATCGCCTGTGTTCATGTGTGAAAACAGCTTAAGTGAAGTTGCTGGGTGCCCTAGTTACATATGAAAATGAAAGTGCGCCCAGTAATGATGTGGCCTGTGCATTTGATGATTGGTGGAAGAAAAACACCCAGAAAAAAACATTGATTCTTTTTTTTTCTTTTTTTTTATCATTTATTTAAATGTTCAGGTCTCAGTCTGTTATAGTACGGGCAGTTTTTCCATTTGATTGTCCAGAATAATTGGCATGGGCATAAAAAATGTTTACATTTACTAGTTCGGAAACAAAAACTTGCTCTTTGTCATGTCACCTGAAAATGTATGTTTGTCTTTTCGTTCCCTTATTTTTCATGCTTCTAATAATGTTTTGCATTTCAGACTAAGCATTAAAAAAAATCTTGGTGATAACCTGCCTCTACTTTGGGAGGCTGGGGAAACAGCAGTGGGCTGAATAGCTGCTGTCCTAAGAAGAGGATTTGGCGGTGTTCTTTGGCCACTAGTGGCGTTTATTTTGAAAGTATCTGGACAGGAAAGCGGTCAGAGAGAGGCGGGGATAATTTGTAGCAAAAATCCCAGGCCGGGACTCAAACCTGGGCCAGCTGTGTAGAGGACCTTCTCTGGACATGGGAATCCACATCAACCAGTTGAGCTAACGGGTGCCCCAAGATGATGATAAATGGAAAAAACAAAACATTTGAAACTTAACAGAATGACATCACATATATATATGTGTGTGTGTGCGTTAGAAAAATATCATGAGGATATACTATCAGAAAAGAAGTAGTGTGTGCAAGAATGTTTGATGGTGTTGGAAGATTAAAGGAAACTGCTACGAGATGCCGCCTATCTTGTTAGTTTAACACTGTGTGCTGAAGAATGCCTCCTATCTTTGCATGTTCTATCCTCTATATGAACCTTGATCTACTGAACAAAGAAGTCTTACATGATGTTATGATATTAACTACACTGTACTCATCTAACATAGACAGTGATAGAAGGGAACAACAGGAATGTCTCATGACCTTATGTGGCTAATGCTTCAGTAGTAGAAAGTATAACCATGTGTGGCTAATGTTTTGGTAGTAGAAAGCATAAATAGCAGAAGTATCAGCTTTGTGATATGTTGCGCTGACTTGTCTCTTCGCTGCAAGATTAAACCTTTGTGTTAACTGATTTCAGCGACGCTGAGCCTCATAGGGAGAATTTTCTTAATGGTGTCTGTTTGATATATGATTTATAACCATCACTCATGGAATTAGGTGTACAGATTTTATAACATTTTTCCCCCACAATGGCTCCTCTGTACTGCAGCTTTATGTTACGCTTTGTAACCCTATGCAACGGTTCATACCATGTTCCATGATCACAATATTAAGTTGATATGAGGATGAAGTACAGCTATCATTCATACTGACGTTTTGCTTTTTACTTTCTTCCATGTGGCTGATGACCTCCCTGCCAGCTATGGACACTGTGACTGACTCATGCCCTGCAGTGCACCAGAATGGGACTGCCCATCGGGAATCTCCAGACACAAGACCTGCCACTGCTGTTTTGAGGCTTCATTTTTATCACAGCAGCCAGGGAGCAGCTGACTCCAGCTTTCTCAGCTACCCACCTGGGGATTATGTGGCCGAAGAACTGTGTGTAGATGCAGCAAAGGCATGCAGTGAGTACTCAGACTGTACAAATCTGCATGAAGCAGCCCCATTTGTGCAGTTGATTCTAACTTTTAAGCATATTTCTCCTGATAAAGTTAATGCTTTTACCATTTGTCTAATTTTCTTTAATGTGTTTAAGTGTAAGGTAATTGGTTTTTATTTGCTGAGGTGTGTTTTATTTATTTGTTGTTGTTTTGTTTTTTTTGTCAATGTAAATGTGACATAACTAATTCACAGCAGGGTAATGTGGGAGTGAGTGTCTAGACTTGCCTGCATGTTATGTGTTTAATGGCAAACCACAACACAACTTAGAACATCTTTATTGAACCACCTGTGTGGATACTAAAAACAGTTTTCTCATGTATGTCCCGAGCTATAGTCCATTTTAGTACGTGGTATATTGTGGTCTCTTTTGTCACTTGACTTGTTAGTAGCTTGCAGAATGTCATGTGGTTTCTCATTCTTTGAATACTGCAGGTATATCCCCCATGTACTGCAGCCTTTTTGGCCTCTTCCGAGAACAAGACCGCATATGGTTTTCACCCAACCACATCTTCCAGCTTGATGATTCAGCCCCAGAAGATGTGTATTTCAGAATACGGTAGCATACATTATTTCCATCGGCTCTTGAATATTTAGTTTTCCAGATTCAAATTTGAATATCATTGGTATTCTGTTTTCTTTGATGCTCATTGCCACAGGTATTACTTCCCTGGGTGGTACAGTTGTGGCGCATCCAGGGCTTATCGATATGGAGTCCAAAAAGGGTCAGAAAGCCCTGTACTTGATGACTTTGTCATGTCCTACCTCTTCTCTCAGGTAAGCACCGTCCACATAACACCGTTTTTTGTTACTTAATCTGTTAAGAAATGGACTTTTTCTGTGGCAGTTTGGTATGTTGTCTTGAAGCTCACTGTTGTAGCATCAGAAAACCAGCAGTTCATATCCTTAATGTGCCACATCAGCAGTTCAATTTAGTTAGATTGCAAGTTGGATAAGAGCTTCTGGTTTTAAGCACTGCTCAGGTGCTTAGATATAACATAACTATGACAATTGTAAGTTTGTATTTTTTTATTTTTTTTCCTTTGTGTTGTTAACTCACTTCCTATGCAAACAAATGGAAAATGGAGCAGGTACTTTGAGTTAGTACAGTTGCAGAGGGGGCAACCCAGTCCCTGTTATAAATGCTGCTGCTTGCATACAGAAATACTCCTCAGTGTGCACAAAAGCTGAATATGTAAGCAAAATCAAACCACCTCTCCTTTGTGTGGTCTCAAAGACTTCCCGTGTGCTGCCATTCTCCAAATACGTCAATGGTTCCTGTCTTTGTCTTTGACAGTCAAAACTGCAACACAGATTTTTCCTCATACAAAAATAGCGCACCGAGTATGTGAGGCAGGCTCAGTACCTGACATGACAAAGCAGGAAGCTTCTCTGCACCCTCAAGACTTTGGAATGACCCGGGAGTATAAGATCTTAATAAATATATAATTCCCACACATGGCCGTGAAATCCATGTGCACAGATGGAATATCTGTGCCTTTTTTTCCCCAAGTCTGTGTGCACAGTTTACAAGTGTGTGGGCACGGATTTGTATGTTGGATTTCAGTACAGCTGCAGGAAAGTGGTTGTAAAAGGATTCTCTCTTAACAATCAATGGTCTACACTGTTTTCATGTCACCATTAAGTATGAGCTCTGTATGCTTCGGACCTCATCAAAGGTAGTACTACAAAATGTAACTGGTAGCAGGTAGAAAATATAAAAAAGAATGAAGGAGAGTTGAGTCGACTTAATGGACAAAGGTCCTCTTTTTTTTTAAATTTATTTATATATATATATATATATATATATATATATATATATATATTGGAATGGAATTTTTCTTTAGAAATTTTCTTCTTTTTTTTTTTTTTTTTTTTGTTTATTTATAATAGTGTAAATCACTCCAGTAATGAGACTGAAGTTGACCACAGCGTGAACTAAGGGATTATGTGGAATTAGGCCTGTGGGAATCTACTCTGTCTTGGGAAAAGCCTGAAAAGCAGTAGATTTTAGTATTTTGTGTTTCTCTCTTGGCTTCTTATTTGTCTAAAACCCTGTACTAATGATGAAATAACAGCTCAGATCAGGAAGAGAGAGGCAAGATCATAAGAGCTGTGTTCGAGAGGGGGGGCACAACAAAAAAAACAAAAACAGAATGACCACAATGCAAATAGAAAATATTGTTAGTGCATGTGGCTCCACTATCTAAAGTCAGAAATAAGCCTGGAGTTGACCTCTTGATGAACTGAGGGATTATGTGTATTTATGCCTGTGGAAATCTGCCCAGGCAGCTTGGGAAAAGCCTAAAAGCGAGAAGGGAAGCAGTGCTCGGGGAGTCATTTAGCACAATAGGTTTGCAGCCATTAAGCCAGTCCACATGCTTGCATTCACTCTGGGCAGATGTTGTTCTTATTTTTGAAAGGATTCGTTGGAATTCCTTACAATCTAATCGGGGGCTGAGCCTCTGTGTTTGAGATAAAGACAGGCTACTGTTTCTTGCACGGGCTTTGTCTCTGCATTTGGAGTTTACCCAACACCAGGAGCAATACATTTAAAGCTTTCTTCTTTTTCTTTTTTCAAAGTACAGTGATAACTGATAGAATTTGTGAATCAATTCTATTGAAAATGTCTGTCTTTCTTTATCTTTGATGCACAACAACAAAAATATGTCAGTTCAGGGATAAATAATAATAACAAAATATGCTGTGAAATAATATATTGTAGTTTAATTTGCGTGCCTGTGCTTACACTCGTTGCATGGTCAAACCAAAGCGAAAATTAATTAATAAATGGAGACCATGGAAAAAAAAAAAAGATCCAATGTAACCTTGTAGTTTTGGTCTGTTTAGTGTGTAAACTGACTTAATAAAGTCAAAACAAGAGTTGCAAACCTGACGTCAGATGGATGTCAGGTTTGTGAGGAAGGAAGGTCGTTCATTGCTTAGTTGTTGTTAACACCCATCCTGCATCATCTATCCTGTATAAACCTGCAGGGGAGAATGAAAACAAAGTGTGCTCCACTGACTGTAAGCAAGCCGCGTAGTACCTACTCCAAGTTGTTATTTATCCACACTTGAGGTCACAAAGAGTTTAGGAAAATGGCGAGGAAGCGAGTATATCTGAGTATCTTCATGAGAGACAAGGAGGGATAAATGGAGTCTGTAAGAACTGTAGCATGATGAATAATTAAATTTGGATCTCATTTCAATCTATCAGGTGTCACACATTGGCAGTTCACCTAAGCCATGCCATAGTTTTCTCAAAAGCCAATGAAAGAAAATGTTGTGTGTGTTCAAATATGAAGGGTTTCTCATGCTTGAAAGTTTAAGAATACCATGTACAAACACATTTTTAACTGTGGGCCTGCTAAAATATCTCATCCATGCAAAGAATTCAGAAATTGGTATAATTCACATGTGAGCCCAAGGTTTAATGGATATTCTGCCAAATGATATTAAAATATGGATGAAAATATTTGCTCTGACAGTCCTGTTCACATGCATCTGCTTAAAGTGTGATCAGAAGTGTTCGCGTGTTGTAACAACCGCATTTCTGTCTGCAGTGGAGGAGTGACTTTGTGAATGGTTTGGTGAAGATTTCCAACTCCCATGAGACACAGGAAGAATGTCTTGGTATGGCTGTGCTGGACATGACGAGAACAGCTAAGGAGAGGCAGATGTCCCCTCTGGATATCTACCACACTATAAGGTACTTAAACAATAAGCTACTATTCATTTGACTTGTTGAAAATGATCTGAAATTAACACAGTCTAAGCACTAATAATTGTTTAGGTAGGGTACCAAAAGAATGCTTAGTAAGTATTGTAAATATATATTTGTTTAATTTTGCACAAAGGGCAGTTGTTATGTTCAGCCTGTGGTTCTTGTTGTGAGAATGTCACAATATGAGATGTTCAATAGAGTTGAGACATCAGGCACTGTGCTGATACAAATATCTGCTGACTCTCTTCTAGTTACAAGTCCTTTTTGCCTAAAGACATGAGAGCTCAGATCCAGGACTGCAATTTCTTGACACGAAAGCGAATCCGCTTCCGTTTCAAGCGCTTCATCCAGCAGTTCAGTCAGTGTCGGACAACCGTCCGCGATCTTAAGCTTAAGTATCTCATCAGCATTGAGTCACTGGAGAAAGCCTTCTACACAGAGACCTTCCAGGTCAGAGAACCGTCCAGTGGACAGCTCGTCATCCTGGTCGCGGCTGACGCTGGAATACAGTGGTGTCGAGAGAAATTGAAAGATTCTGACCAGGTTTGTACCCGTCATTAGATTATTGTTGTCTATCTATACATTATACTGTTAAACAGACTTTTGCTTAGAGCAGTATGACCGGAGTGCTTCACTGTGAGCCAGTGTTAATTTCGTCAGCATTTTTTAATTTAGTCTTAGTCTTAGTCACAATGTCGAAAATCAATTTTAGTCTTAGTCAAATTTTAGTCAACACTGTACATAATAGAACTTCTCCACACACTGCTTCTCTTTTTAACATATATCACACTGTACAGAATAAAAAACTTCTCCACACACACACACACACATTAGCTAGTTACCGGTAGGTTGATCATGACTGGCTTTACAACTATACCCAATCAATTTCAACACAACGTGCATCTAAGTTCGACTACTTTTCGGTCAGTATTTGCCACTCATAGTAGCTAGCTCTGGTCTGGCGAATCTACTACCATATTTTACTCGCCAAAATATTCTGATCAACACAACACAGGCAGACGTGTATTTGTCATTATCCCACTGTCCGAACACACTACGCTAACTGTTATGATTCTGACACACTTCTGATCATGTTAACGTTGAGTGCTGTTCACCATGCTTGTCAGAAAATAACCAATTCAATATAATGATCAGTCATGACCAATGTTTCCAAAAGCTTCTGTGCGTAAAAGCATCTCTCTCCAATTGTTTTGATATGGGCGACAAATAACACCCTCAGAGTGACGCTGTCAGAGCTAGTTAGCTAACTAATGTTCTGTGGGACAGGCGCCGTGCAGGACAAACACGGCAACAGCGCGTAATCTTACAAATTAATTATAAACAATTACATTTTTTAAGGTCCATTCGTCCATGGCTTGTAAATTTCGTCTTGTCTTAGTCTCGTTAACGAAAATAATTTTTTATTTTCTGGAAGCAATTTTGTGCGTCATCGTCACGGGAAAAAGGGGCGTTGACGAAATTAACACTGCTGTGAGCCTTCATTTCCTACATCATAAACGTACAAAAACAATCCAAGAATACACGAAATAACAGTGTATAAACTAGTTAACCAAATTCCTATAATGTCACCCAAAGAAACTTCTCACATATGACATAAGAGTTATGTGAGTTGAACATAATACAAAACAGCCGAATTAGGTCCCAAAGCATGTCCAAATTCTTAGGATTAAATTGTTATCACTATTACACCTCCAGTTGCTGTTGTTTTGTTAAGAGAAATGTTATATAAGTAGAAGTATCCTTTTTATGTCCTTTGCCAGGAGCTGCAGACTTTGTGTGACTTCCACGATATCACTGACGTCAGCATCAAACAGGCCAGCAAAGAGGGCGCTGCAGAGAGCCGGATCGTCACCATCAACAAGCAAGATGGCAAAAATCTGGTGATTTCTCCATATAAGCGTATTTCTGCATCACTTGTCATCAAAGCAAGCCCTGAAACCACAGGTTTCTTCCTTCTCTGACAGAATTCTGTGGATGTTGGCTGTTCTCATATGCTTGTTCTTATATTTCAGGAGCTCGAGTTCCCCAGCCTGTCTGAGGCCCTCTCCTTTGTTTCTCTCATCGATGGCTACTATCGACTGACCACAGATGCACATCACTACCTTTGTAAAGAAGTGGCACCTCCTAGACTTGTTGAGGCCATCTCTGCCCATTGCCATGGCCCCATTTCGTAAGTAAAGAGAACTGGGTCAGGATTTTCTGACAGGTGTTCGCAAATGCACACTGATTTGTAAATCGACAATTTAAAACACGCAGGACTCTCAAGTTTGCTTTGAATGTGAGATAACTTCAACTTTTTACACACTTTCATGCCAAGAAATTCCTTTTTTGTTCACACTGTGAAAAGCAAATTCTGAACTTGTAATGTCGCGGCATAAAAAGAGGGAAAAAGGCACTTCAAGTGTTGCCAACGATGTGATTATACACATCAACCTGATTGAGATCTCACCCCCACAGCAGCAACACCTCACTCTGCCTCTCCCAAATGTAGCTGTGCCTGTGAACTGTGTGAGACATCCTGTCGGTTCAGACTTTCTCTCTGGGACATCATAGTACGTCTAAATGTAGCCAAAATCTTTCTTCTTTTTTTCTCTGATGACAGTGATTCTGATATATGCGGTTTATCAAAGCTGAATCGCAGTTTTCAAACGTTCTCGGAGTAACTAAAAGTCTACATTTTGTGTCAGTTAACCTCTTTTCAGTAAAAACTTCAGATCCGTTTTGCAGCCTGATTGGGAATTCGGCTATATTGATATCCTCTAAATGTGAGCACAGAGAGAACCGAAGATCTAAAAGCCTGGACGTGTGTACCCTCGGCACGTGTTACGTTTCTGCAGCATAATTCTGTAACCGACAGCAGATATCCTGCATTGTGATCAAATTAGCACCATGTTTTGGCACATTTTTCTTTAAAAACTTAAAAAATATATATATATATTTAATTAATTAAATATACCAATATCTAATTTCCCACTTTTTAGATTTAAAATGTGTTTTGTTGCTTTAGCCAACATTGGCTCTCTGCTGATAGCTTAGCTAAAGCCCTTCACGCTTGCTGCGCAGCCAAGTTAAGTGAAAGGAATGAAAGTTTGAATAAGTGTCAATGTTCTGACACAAAATTAGCTGTGAGAAGCATTGATTGTTGAAATGGGTACAGTGCCACCTATCATACTGGAGTATGACATGCTTTGTGCCTCTGATCCGATTCATTCACCACCATATATCCAAGGATAATTACCCTTGTTCAAATAAGGAGCAACTCAGTCTTATTGTAATTTTGCCAATAATCCGATCCTTTCAGTGCCATGTAACCCCACTGACTGAATCCCACTTTGCCTGGTGTGTCTGTGTTTGTAGGACAAAGAAAAAGGAATGTGGCTTGCAGTGTAAAAGTGCCTTGAGTGGTTTATAAAACTAGACGAGTACTATTTAGATCCAGTCCATTTTCCATTCCATTTGACCATCAAAATGGTGATTCAGTATCTTGACTCAGTTGGAAAGCACCTCTGACTTAGTTTGACAGCTCTGACAGTGTGTTACAGCTAAAAAAAAAAAAAAAAGACCAGGTTGATGGATGTTTGACTTTCCTTACAGCTGATTGTTGGTTTAACGTATGACGTCCTCTACACAAGTGGAGAATGGAGAATGTGTAGGCATGTTATATTGAACTGACTGCAGGCGGCATTACATCAAAAAGTCTGCTAGCAAGTATAGTATGTAGTATGTGTGTGTCTTTGTGTTTAAATGTTTTGTATCTTGTTTTGGTCTTACCTTAAATTATGATCTCATACTACGGACTATTATATTTTGTTTTTGTAAGGACCCCCTCGAAAATGAGATGATGCATCTCAAGGGGCTATCCTTGAAATAAACAAATAAAATAAACAAATATTTAAATGACGATGTTAGTAAAACAGTTACAGAAATGCAAGATGTGTTTTGTTCTCATTTCTTCTGCCTGTTTTTTTTCCTTTTTTGTCTTGTTGAGAATCCGTTAATCTCAACAGGAGAAGCACAGCCCTCTTCCAGAAACAGATCAGCAGACGCATGTTAATTGCAGTTTAGCAACAGACTCTGAAACAGCTTCTTTGGACAGGGCTAAAACAAGGTGTACACCCAGAGTGTACCATCTGTGTGGTATTTTGAGCTTAAACTTGAAATGCACATGAAATGTTTCAGATATGTGCAGCTTGCAATAAGTAAGTGAAAACAAAAGAAACAGGGTCTGATATTGGACATTTCAGTAAAAAATCTCAGTATTTCATTCACCTCAGTCCTCTGTAAGCACATGAATGCATGCAGTTACTGTTTTCTTTTTTTTAAGGTGGTATTATTTTGTGACTCCACTAATTGTTTAGATTTATTTGTTGCAGAATGGAGTTTGCTGTGAACCGACTTCAAAAGTGTGGAAACAAGCGGGGCTTGTACATTTTGAGATATAGCCCCAAAGACTTCGACAAATATTTTCTGACTTTCCCAGTTGAGGTGGGTAACAATTAACGGCTGATGGTTAATTTGACCTTGTTTACTGATATGACTGAAAGTTGAAACATTCACTTGTTTCTTACTTAGATTTATTAGAGGGTTTTTCTTCCGTTTCACATTTTACCCGTTGTCCTCTGCTATGTTCTTTCCTCTGTCATGTGTTGCTCTCAATATGAGGCCAGATTTTAGTTTCATCAATATTTTTTTTTCAAGACTTTAGTCGTACCATTGCACAAGCTTTCTTTATTAGTAAACACTGTTATTAATATGGATTATTTTAGTTAACACTAGTTATATTACTGAAATGTCTGGCTTCTATTCTGACTGCAACAACTGACAAAAAACAATGTTTATTTTATTTTGTTTTTTTAACATGACTGCGAGACAGCTGGCAGTTCATTTAGGCCCACTGTGTGAGCCTGACATCTGTGGCCCTGTCAAAAATGATAAACAAGCGTAATTATTTGTGAAAGACATGCTTATCAAACCTTGTTGTCTAACACAGCCTATAGGCAGAATATCCACTTGGGGCTGTGTGAACTATGCTATCCCACTGGGCCTTGCTCTTCAGGCCTACACGATTGACCAGATCTATATCTGAAACTTGGGACATAAACACATTAGACATGTGTCGTGATTTGAGGATACTTAAAGGGAATAAACTAAAGAGATGATATCTTTCTTCACTGTGAGATTGTGCTCAAGGTCCAAGGTATTCCACGTCCTCAACACTGAAAATGTAGGGCCATCTCACGTGATTCCTTTGTTAAATGTGTATCACCTTACATCACACTTAATGTCTTACCGAAACATGGTCACATTTCTGAATATCTGTACATAAAGGTGCATGCCCAGGGCCACTGTGCTGCAGTGGAAATAGTAGTGGCTTTCCGTTTGATGCATTTCCAACGCAGTGCTTCAGTTTCTGCATGAAGAGGATTTTAGCATTGCATGATATTTGGCTCAAGGCGTTGCATCTGCTCGTTAAATTAATTGTAAAGAGTGATTGAATCCATGAGGGAGGCTGTTTGCACAGTTGAAGATTATGGTATTTTCAAGAATCCTTTTGTCGTTTGAATTATTTTGTCCTCTGCATAGAAAAAAAGAATCCGTTTAAATTGTTGGGACACAAAAAATAGAAAAAAGCAAAGGAGGGGGGGCTTCTTTTGCAAACCTCTCTGAACCCCCATACTATCATAGATTCAGGCTTTTGAATTGAGCGCTGATAAAAGCCCGAATGATCCCTCTTAAGCTTATAAAGTTTCCATGCCAGAAAAATAACAATTTTCATTGTAGTATGGACTACGAGCCCACACTAGCCTATTGCTAATTAACCTTATGAGTTGCAAAATGTTCCACCAGCTGTTTTTTTTTTTTTTTTTTTTTTTTAGTACTACTGGAAGTACTGCTGCTTCTGGCATTTTGTTGCCTCCATCTCAACTTTTTGAGACATGTTGGTGCCATCAAGTTTAAGATGAATTCATTTTTTTCACAAGTAGTAAAAAATCTCATCTGCGACATGATCTGTGTTCTATTGTGGATGTAATATTGGTTGAGACGTTTTGAAATCATTGCAACCTTTTTTTCTTTTCTTTTTCGGAAATCTGCAAGCACTTTGCCACACGACACACCAGACTTTTTATCAGTCAGTTAACATGTTAACATTGTGTTCATCTCCAAATCTAATTTTAGCAACCTTTCACATCCCTGTTATCAGTGGCCGGGAAGTACTTTACAGATCTCAGAAAGCCATGTGTAATGACCAGTCTGAACCATGACCTAAGCTTTATAACTGAAATACAAAGGCAGCAGCCTTTCATTTAGCAGTGAGTATTTTACATTGTAGTGAGCGTAGCACTGAGGAAATACACACTACTACTAGTGTGGGGAAAGGACTTAATCAGTTTATTTTTAACGGGTTTACCCACGTTTGAAAAACCGGTTTAAACACCTCTACATTTGTCGTTAAAACTGCACATGCTGTAGAGGGTCACTCTCAAAACGAGACTTGGTGTTGATGTGCTACTGTCAAATTATTTGCATTTTCACTGTCTGGACTCTTCTTCGTGTCTTCAAGGTGTATGATGCTGTGGATTACAAGCATTGCCAGATAACCAGGTCTGCAGCTGGAGAGTTTAATCTCAGTGGGACAAAAAGGAACTTCAGCACCCTGCAGGAACTACTCAGCTGCTACCAAAAGGAAACCGTGCGTTCAGACAGCATCGTTTTCCAATTCACCAAGTGCTGTCCTCCTCAGTCCAAAGGTAAAACCAATTCCCTTAGGACACACTAACTTCAGTATGTCTGTGCTACCACTAGATGAAAATGCAGAAAGGGTGGATATTTGATTAAACATCTAGAAAGTCTATTGAATTGATAATGTTCCCTGTTCTCATGGGAAATATTGCATTTTTATCTCCATTTATACGAGTTATTTATGTGGGATGATTGAGCTGGTGTGTGCTGCATCGAGCGTCGCAGTAGTATATTTCAGTACTTTGAATTGTAAAAAAATGTTAGTGGGTTGTCAAATATATTGGAGCAGTCATTCGTATGCTTGGGTGGCCCGCCCCCCAAGTATGAACGTTGTGTGAGGAAACCCTGCAACAATCAAATATGTTTTTGGTAACAAAAAGCCATCCTTGTATTTTATCATGATATGCTTGTGTTGTCTGACCTTGCAGGAAGAGAATAACTCATCTACAGTGCAGATAGCACAAGTTGTTTATGTGTGGAATGAAATCTGTCTGTTTTCTATGTGCAGTTGAGGCCTGTACACATTTTATCTAGAGAAAAGCTTGAGTCTATTCCTTCAAGGAGACTGCAGAAGTGGCGATGTTGTCACAGGAATTGTTGTTTAAATCAATACTATGTAACATTTCTACCTTAAAATAACAGCTTGAAAAAAATTGTGCGGCTAGAATGAGTTTTGATATTACGATTGGCCTGTCTCCTATGCCCTTCGGAGGTCTAAGTTGGAAAAACTGCGCTATGTAACTTTGCTGGACCGGCCCGGGAGCTGAGCGGAAGTAATTCGACTTGCTTTCTGGCACACCTACCGCAAAAACAAATAGACCCCTCTCACGCTCCCAGGTATAAGGCTAAGTTAGCGCAACATTGTCAGTACGATCATCATGGCAGAGGCACCGAAGAAACAGAAGAAGACGTTGACTGATGAAGCAAGGAAGAGAAAGAGAGAGGCCGAAAAAGCAAGAGACCGGACTAGAGTTGCTCTCGGAACAGCCTGTAGGGGGAGCTCCATAATGGGCTTTTTGAGAAGTTCCATAGTATTGCTTTAACATGATGCTGCTGCATGAACATGGTAGCATTAAGCCTGCCGTGTGACACTTACTGTATGTGTCTCCCATCTGGCAGTGAGAGTAATTCACCGTCCACACAAGCATATGGCATAAGTTTGTGACCACATAAAGTCATACCAATGTTAATCCCTGTTTTTTCCCCACTGTTGATCACTTTCATTCGTCCCTCCTTTTTATTTGGAGCATCGCAGGCTTTTCTTGGGTGCATATTAAGTTTTCAATATATTTTTCTGTAGTTTCGTCCATAGTATAAAATGCATTAAATGCATGTCAAACCCTGGTATACTCTGAAAAACATTTTCATGCACTTCAGTCAATTCCCATAATCCAGCTTTATGTCAAGCCAGACGAGTTGGAGAAATCACATGGTTTCTGAAGTGGTCTGAGCGTTCCTGTGGCTGGCCAGTGATATGGTTGTAATGTTTAAAGTTTCAAGCAAATCTTTTTTTTAAGAGCTGCTTAAATACTTAGCTATAGTTTTGTTTTAGCTGTTACATTTTTCATTACATTTAATGGGAAACCATAGACTAGAACTAATTGTATTCACCTGCTAAGAATCGTTTATCCCCCCCAAAAGAAAGCATCAGCTGACCTGCAAACTAATACTAATGAAATCTAGTCCTATTTATGTTATTATTGTACACAGTACTCGGTTTGTACGTTGGCCAGTCACTAATAGTGAACTGCTGAGAAAAACAATCTGTGGGATCTAAACTACAGCCAGGATGAGTCAGGAGTGTCCTTGCCTTCTTTCATCATTTTACCAGAAGTGATTTCCACGGACAGTGATGTGGAAATAGTGCACAGTTTCTCCGAGCCCTGACTCTTCATCAGCTTTCACACTCTGCTCTCTGTAAAAATCCTGTGTTTTTTTTCTTTTGCAACAAAAGGTTGAAGAAAATGTCTTTCGAATCTGAGATTGTTTTCTTTCTACCAACAGAAAAGTCCTGCCTCCTTGTGTGCAGAAGCAACAAAGGTTCTGAAGTGCCTCTGTCTCCATCACTGCGACACAACATCAGTCAGATGGTGTTTCACAAGATCAGGAAAGAAGATCTGGAATTTGTAAGCTTAGTTTACTTGTTCAGATCGATGACACCTGTGTGCTCATTTATTCACTTTTTACATAAACTTTCATTTAGTTCTGGATTGTTTTATAGAACAAGATTATTATAACATTTGAATTTATTTATATATATATATATATATATATATATATATATACACACACACACATATGTGTGATGGAGAATGCAGCACAATTGTAATAAGGTATTCACTCGTTCAAAATGGGAGTCTAGCCTTCATGCAACTGTGATCTACCTGTCAGATGGAGAGTCTTGGTCAAGGGACTTTTACAAAGATCTTCAAAGGGGTCCGAAAGGAGCTCGGAGACTATGGATGTATGCACCAAACAGATGTCATCATGAAAGTTTTGGACCTGGCACACAGGAATTACTCTGAGGTTTGATTTTTATTTATTTATTTTTTAAAGCTATGATTTATTTTATTTAACTATTTTCCCATTCACTGGCTCGATGACATGCAAATGTTAGGGTTCCCCTGGAGCTTGTGTGAAAGCTTGTACACTCCACTACAGTGGTTATTAACACCCTCCCCTCTTCACTTACCCCCCAACCCTACTGCACAGCTTAAACACACAAATTTTGGAGTAAAAATGGCATCAGAGAGTACTTTGGTTGGAGTTAAAAAAAAAAAAAAAAAAAAACTGAAAAATACCTTACAATTACCCCTTTTTGACCAAAGATGTTCCAGGGCTGGAGTTTTTTTTTAAGCTTGTAGAGCGTTAATCCAACATGACAGCGGACACAACGTTACCGTTCAATGCAGCCTTAGAAAGTGTTTCGGAGTAGATTCACCCTAGGGTCATTTGAACCGTGACATCCAGCCAAGTAGCCCACCCGAAGTTTTTCCGATATTGGCTGAACATCAGCTGAGTTACCGAGTTATCCCGAATAGCTTAGTACAAGCGCTAACGGACCCTGGCAGTATCTCCAAAATTACCACACTAAAATCACATGCCATGACACCAAACTTCTACAGTAGTACAAATATGGTCTGTACTCACAAAACGATGCATTTGGAAGTTTGTACATAGTCCAGGAGTTTATTATTATCATCAACACAAGCCTGATAGCTTTTCTGCTGCTAAAGCTACGTCGACGTCACTTCTGGGAGCTGGGAGCTTCAAAGTAAGATGAGGGTTGAGCTACTACTGTAGACAAGAAAGCAAGGCTGCTCAATTTCTCCATTATTAAAATAAATTCACAACTCTACAACATAAAAATTCATGTAGAATATAGCATATAGGCCTACTTTGTTGTCAATTTAAGTAGCTTAAAGCGCAAGTTTACTTTTATTTTCCATTTTTTTTCTTCTTCCTCGTCGAATTTCTGTCGTCATCTGGTATAAGTGATACAATTGGCTATGAATCGCGCGCAAAGCAGCATGGGAAATACCTGACGTCATTTGATAGACATTCGTAGCGCCCAATAAACGGCTCTAGGCATTCGTAAACCACGCCTCAAACACGAGAAAATGCACACCTAGTTCCCAGACCACCATCTCATCGAGATTGTGGACGCGTCAGCCAGGCTATAAAGAAGCAGCAAATACTTCCAATACACATCTGAACCCTCCCTCTGTTATTGATTGTATTCTGAATGCTCTTTGTGCCAACAAGCTATCAGTATGGTCAGTATTTATGAAAGTCAGGGTTTTTATTATTCTTATCTCTTTAATAAAACAGACTAGTTGCTATGCTGGTTCTGGATTTTTGCTTAGGTCTTGCTAAATCCACCCCAAACCCTTGAAGTAAGCTGTTATTTGCTCTGGCCCAGCAAAAGGTTGGTACCTTTTTAGCACAAGTTTTTTTCACCACTGGTGAAGACAGTGCCTTGGCAGTTGAAACAGAAAGAGCTGGTTCTAAGTTAGGCACTGGCTCTGAACCAGCACTGGAACCACTTTGATTGAATAACCTCTAAAGGGCTTCTATAAACTGCTGCTGCTCTGGCTATATGTAAAAAGAAAAGAGAGGGCACTTTCTTATGCAATTAAAAGAACTAAGAAAGAGTTCCTTTGGACTAAGACGTTTCTAATGACATTGTTGTTATGTCACACTGGAAGCGTCATGATAGCATTGCATAGCCTTATTGCTTTTGAAGAATCTATTGGCTGTAATTTGTTAAGTTTTTTTGGTGAAAAGGTGTTATTTGCATAAAGATGTATGTGAAAAGTCACTGCAGCTGAATGTGTGAAAGTTGCATTAGCTGGTGTGCAGAGGTATCAAAATGGATGTCTAAAGTGTTTGATTATTCGCTTCACATCCATTTTTGTGTCCACTTTGTCCTATAAATGATTGTCTCAGATTGCAGTAAATTAATTCAAATAAACAAAAGATGGCATTAGAAAAGTGATACTTGAGCTCATTCTGCAAGAGTTGCATGTTGTCACCCTCTAGTCTTGGCATAACTCTCAGGCTGATTAAAGGGGCGTAAATGCTTGTTTTGTGTGCATGTATCATTTTTCCTTTTCATAGAATGTTAAGATAATTGGGTTGTCTCTCTCTATTTTGCCTTACAGTCTTTCTTTGAAGCAGCCAGCATGATGAGCCAGTTGTCCCATAAGCACCTGATCTTTAACTATGGCGTTTGTGTCTGTGGAGAAGAGAGTAAGTCTGCTTCAGAGAGATATACAACCATGTTTCATAACTGTAAGCTTACTGTGTGATCCTGTACAGGGCATATTCATTTTGCAAACATATAGTAGTTGCAGTTGTAATTGGGGTCTCCTGATGTCACCAGTCCACTGTGCCTCACTGTGATCTTGACCATCCTCTGTAGCCCAAAGCTGAAAGCAGCGATCAGTCTGTGAGTGCATTGTGGCTATTCTTAGAAGGATTACAACACTCTTCGCTCGTGTCTCCTTCACCTTTTGAGACTTCCGCTGCTGCACAGTATGCTGTGGGCATCTACCTCAGCTGCTCCTCTTTACTTTTACAAAATGTAATGTAGCAGTTAATTATTCAATTGTATCTTCTCTTAAGTATAACAAAACATTTTACAGCTTTTTTTTTTTTTTTAAAGTGAACTCCACCATGTAAATTTTTTACTTTGAGACATCGATTGCAGAGTTCTCAAAGGGCAACTCTTGGTATGTTACGGTATGCTTCCTGTACTGTATATTTTTTTTCTTCTAATAAAAGAAGGACACTGATATTGGTTGAATTCACTGAAAATAAATTACAAACTGGACCAGAAATACTTAAAGATGTGTTTGCTGAAAAAGGACCTTAACCATAAGGCAGGCGAGTTCATATATAACCTCAGTCGTCATATATATGATGCATAGAAGCAGAAACACGGTTCATATTAATATTTCACATTGTGTAGCACAGCGTTACCTGATTGTATTTCTAGTTTTGTGTTGTAATCTCAAAACGTTTGAGGCGATTCATTTTGAATGTGAAACATTTCCGTTGCAGACATCATGGTGCAGGAGTATGTGAAGTTTGGCTCACTGGACATCTACCTGAAGAAGAACAAGAACTCCATCAACATTCTGTGGAAGCTTGAAGTGGCGAAGCAGCTGGCCTGGGCCATGAACTTCCTGGTACAAATCCAAATGACTACAGACTCATTGTCCAGTCCGTTGCAATGTTTTTGATGAATGTCTCTGTTGTATATCTCTGTATGCGCTTTGGCCTCGTTAGAGTTGACACATTTAATTGAGCGAATTTTGATGAAAAGGAAGAAACTGTTTGTTGAATGGGATTGATAAGTCTCCTTCCTTTTGTGCCTGCAGGAAGAAAAGCATCTTGTTCATGGGAATGTGTGTGCCAAGAATGTTTTGCTGATAAGAGAAGAGGACCGGAAGGCTGGAAACCCCCCTTTCATCAAACTCAGTGACCCTGGTATCAGCATCACTGTCCTGCCCAAAGAAAGTGAGTTTATGTCTGAGCTCCCCTGAATAGTTCGAACGCTCTCTGATCAGCGGTAGGTTCCTACTTTACCAGAGAAGAGAGGAGAGTGATTATTTTGACTTTGTGTTGTGCTTAGATGAAATTTTGTAAATTAAAAATTACCTGAAAATAATAACTGTGATATGTCAAATGTTTTTGTTTGCAATCAGTTCTGGTTGAGAGGATCCCTTGGGTGCCCCCTGAATACATCAAGGAGCCTGTCAAACTGAGCCTTGCAGCAGACAAGTGGAGCTTTGGAACTGCATTATGGGAAATCTGCAGTGGTGGGGAGAAACCTCTCGCAACTCTGGATAACTCTAAGGTAGCATGATATAACTTAAAAGATTAAGATTGAGATCAGATTTATTGTCAGGTACAGGGGAATATTTCTCCTCTGCATTTAACCCGTCCAGGTTTGCACATGTTGAACACGAACACACATTACATCATTACATTACAGTCATTTTGCAGACGCTTTTAACCAAAGCGACTTACAATAAGTGCGTTCAACATCGGTAGGCAAAAGAACTTCAGGTCACAAGAAATCATAAGTGCATTTCCTTCCAATACCAAACAGCTAAGAGCAAAACTAGTGCTAGAGTAAGTGCGATAAGTCAGGTACCTCAGCCTCTCACCAACTGCACACCAGTCACAGCGGGGTGGGGATGCAAACCCTGGTTCGGGTAGGGGAAGAAATAAAAGAGGTAAGAAAAGCAGGAATGGGATCCAAACCCTGGTTCGGGTAGGGGGTAATGAAAATATAGAGGGTGCCAGTGGTGGAGGAAACAATAAGTGCGTAAGGAACTAGGACGGATCAGGGTAGTGTTTCCTGAAGAGATGTGTTTTCAGCCTGCGGCGAAAGATGGGCAGCGACTCAGCTGTCCTGATATCAGTCGGGAGATCGTTCCACCATCGGGCTGCCAGAACAGAGAAAAGCCGTGACCGTGTCGATCGTGCGCAGGGACCCCTGAGTGACGGGGCAGCCAGGCGCCTGGTGGCCGCAGAGCGAAGTGGTCGGGCGGGGGTGTAGGGCTTGACCATAGCCTGGAGGTATGAAGGAGCTGTTCCTTCCGCTGCCCTGTAGGCTAGCACCTGAGTCTTAAACTGGATGCGAGCAGCTACAGGGAGCCAGTGTAGAGAGCGGAGAAGGGGAGTGGTGTGGGAGAACTTGGGGAGGTTGAACACCAGACGAGCAGCAGCTTTCTGAACCAGCTCCAGAGGTCTGATGGCAGAAGCCGGGGCGCCAGCAAGGAGGGAGTTGCAGTAGTCCAGGCGGGAGATGACAAGAGCCTGGATGAGCACCTGTGCTGCCTTGTCGGTGAGAAAGGGGCGAATCCTCCGGATCCACGCTAGGGCTGGGCGATATGGACCAAAAGTCATATCCCGATATATTTAGGTTGAATATCGATATACGATATATATCCCGATATTTTTTCCTTAAAGTGAGTGCTGTGAAATGAAATGCTCAGTCAAAGTCAAAGCCAAATACGAGATTTATTGAAAACTCACTATAAAATGTAAACATAAACACTGTATAACAAAGCTCCGTAAGGTGCACATTTAAATAAAAAAAATTATCTTAAATAAAATTAGCCTATAAAATAAAATAGGTAAATCTTTTTCTGAGGGCAGCATTTATATATAAAAAGATAACAAAATAAAGTGCTCAGTTTAAGAAAAACCTTTTTAAACATCAGCTTGAGATTACCTGTTTCTTTTTGTTAACTTAATAGCTTATCTGAACAGTCTCAACCAATTGCACAAAGTAACTTGTTTGGAGACTGTTTTCATCTCCCAGTCTTGCATGAAGTGAACTGTCATGCTCATATAAGGTTCGCACAGGTTCTGCTTGACCACATATGGCTGGTCACTTGTCGCTTTTCTTCTCATACGGCACACAGCGGGAAAATGAAGCTTGCAGTGAGCTTTGTTTTGGGGCTGGAGCTTTGTCAGGTTGGGGACGGCTTGTGCCTGTGGCTTCTGCAGCGCGCAGTTTCACACACTCTTCATATTGCACTTTGTGCCACGTTTTTAAGTGATAAAAAAGATTCGTAGTGCTTCCACCACTGGCTGCAATGTGCTTATGGCACTCCCTACGTATAGCTTGGTTTTGTTGCTCGTCTGACAATTTGTATCCGAACCATCTCCAAATGATTGAGCCACTGCTTTTTCTTTTACCAACCAAGGGGGTCTCCTCCATACGATCCGCAGACGTTGTTGCCTTCTCCATGTTTGTTTAAGAGTGCCGGAGTGTCCCTCCCCCTCCCCCCTCTGTGCATGAGAGAGGAGGGGCGGAGCCGGAGCGAGGGAAGCAGTGCAGAGAGCTCTGATCAACGGCTTGCCTGAAGCAAGTATTACAGCGCAAATTTGAACTATATTGATATATGCGATATGGTCTAATTCCATATCTTATTTAAAAATATATCGATATATCTTAAATATCGATATATCGCCCAGCCCTAACACACGCACAGGGTCACACACAGGGTCACACACTCATGGAGACAGATGCCATACACTGGAGCGGTGGGCAGCCATTTACAGCGCCTGGGGAGCATGGTGGCAAGGCAAGATGGGGGTGGACTGCCACCCCTCCAGCTGTTGGTTACCATGTGTGGCGAGAATGGGAATCGAACTGCCAAAAAGAAGCTTATTGGTTATTCCGGTTATTCCGACCCCCTCTAGCCACTGAGCCACGGCCGCACGTATATCACGTATATCACAGTATATCACAATATATCACAGTATATCACAGTATATATTCAATATTTGAAGTTTTAAAAATTGTAAAAGATCAATTCGGGATCGGAATCCCTGTCTCTCACAGTTCTCCCGAGTTAACTGTTGATCCGCTTTGATACGTTGAATTTTTAGTCAGATACTGTGTGTCTGAGTAGAAGGAGAATCACTATCATTTTCCCGATAACAAGATCATAATGATAATTGACTTCAGGACATGCATTTATTTGAAAAAGAAAGTTTTACAGGTGTCTGATCTTGAACTTGAATTAAGTAAGTTAACCACCTAAACTAAACATATCACAAGTGGAGGCGCTTTGAATAAGCTGTAAATAAACACAAGACAAAAAAAAGGCTTTGTTGCGAGATCTTACACGGCACAGTGATAGTATCTTCTAAATAACTGTAGTTTCAATAACTCCTGCAAGCAAAGTATAATCTGATCATGTCAGCAGTTTTTTTGTCTCTACACTGACACCATGGATTGGGGCAATAAAATATATATATATATAAATATATTTACAACCACGCTCTTACATTAATCTTGAATCATGCTTCACAGAAAATCCAGTTCTACGAGGATCAGCAACACCTCCCTGCACCAAAGTGGACCGAACTGGCTAATCTGATTACCAGCTGCATGGACTACGAGCCCACATTCAGGCCCACCTTCCGAGCAGTTATCCGTGACCTCCACAGCCTCTTCACGCCAGGTATGTGTGTATGCCTCTCACCATACAAGTTCACTTTATGTTTCAGGTCATGAACCCGAAACATATAGAATCTCAAATGTCTTCAAACACAGCCAGTAAAATTATACGCAGAATTGTAATGTGGGCTTCTGGAACATGTTGATGAGGGAACTTTGGCTCCTGTTTTTGTAACATCACCTGGGATTACGGAATCTTGGTGAGGAATAGAGGTCACATTTAAGAAGTTATTCATGTTTTCAAGGAACATTTTCCCTCTATATGACACTATATGAATTGCTTCTCTTTGTGACCGGTGCTGAAATCAGTACAAATGGTTGATTTAGCCTAGAGGAGTCATCATTTATGCCAAAACAGGTTTGTTCAATAGATGTTGACTTTAATTCTCTAAGCAGATAGTGGTTTACCAGATACATTTGTTCTATCGCTTTGATAATCACTGTAATTATCCCTTTATGTTCCCAGACTATGAGTTGATTATGGACAGCGACATCCTTCCAAACAGGACCGTTGGCTCTGGCTGGACAACCGGAGGTTTTGAGAACCAGGAGCCAGCCCAGTTTGAAGAGAGACACCTCATATTCTTACAACTGCTGGGAAAGGTATTAGGAAGTGTGCAGGATTAAGTCTTCTTCATCACGGTGCTTCCATTGCTTGACCCTATGTGAAATAAAGGATTGATGACATGTATGATGTGCATCAAATAGGGTATTGAAACGGAGGCATAGTAAGTGTCACAATTAAAATGAGCTCATCGTATCCTTATTAGTGAGCTTTCGCTGGGCTGTTTTCTAGTTATTATTATAAGAAAAATGTCACGTGACGTTTCCTCATCTTCGTATTAGTCTGTTCCTGACTCCGTGTCTTTGTGTTTTCAAAAGAAGGAATAGATGGAAAAGTGCAAAATCAAACGGCGATGGCTCACTTATGTTGATCTTGTCTTCAAGGGAAACTTTGGCAGCGTGGAGATGTGTCGTTATGACCCGCTTCAGGACAACACGGGAGAGGTTGTGGCTGTGAAGAAACTCCAGCACAGCACTGCGGAGCACATACGAGACTTTGAGCGAGAGATTGAGATTCTAAAATCTCTCCAGCATGAGAACATTGTCAAGTACAAGGGTGTTTGTTACAGCGCAGGTATGTCTTACTGATATTTTAATCACTTTGTTTTAAAGGCTGAATCTTATTCTGAATCCTCAAATCCTGGTTCACACAGTCTGCTAAACTGTCTATTTCCCTCCATATATGTCATTACTGCCTATAGAGGCAGTGTGACACTGTAGATTTTCTATATGATTTAAAGGGGATGGGAGGTTACAGGAATTTTAAAGCACTCTTCAGATGCATGATAAGTATTAGAGAAACAAGCAGGCAGTCATGTGCAGTCAGCAAACTCACCATCGACTCAAAGTAGTCATGCTCCTGAAGAGAAAGAGATTTTTCCAGCGGAGTAAATTACCTGAACAGCAGTCTGATAAACTTTTATTCTTTCATGTTTTTCATGGATTTGATGGCAGCAAACACCTGTAACCACAGTTATGTAGTACAGCAGCTGCTGTATCTATGTCAACTTCCACGTGTTTGCTCTGTGACTTTTGTGCCAGACAAAGGAAAAGCAAAATGGTAAAAACAGTGATTTCAGTTCAGCTCAGGAATGAACCACAGTTCAGACAGTGTAAGGGTATAATACTGACAGAGCTGTACTATAGCTCAATCTGTTTCATTTTGGGGGGGCTGCACGTGATGTGGTGGTTAGCACTGTCGCCTCACAGCAAGGGGGTTCCAGGTTCAATTCCCAGCTGGGGCCTTTCTGTGTGCAGTTTGCAGGTTCTCCCTGTGTATGCGTGGTTGTCTCCAGGTACTCCAGCTTCCTCCCACCGTCCAAAAGCATGCATGTTAGGTGAACACAGAGCGACCCTACAGTTGGATTAATCATGTTTCATATTGGTCCACTTGTTGTCAGATTGGCCCCCACAACAATGGGGGGGGTTTTGCAAAGTCGTTGAGGCGTGACTGCATGGCAATGTCAGGTGCAAGGGCCCCATAGCAGAATTCTGCTCAGGGACACAGGGAAGATCAGAGATTCACCTTTAAAAATGAAAAGAGATGGGCTTGGATCTGCTGAGTGAGAGAGAATGGTTCAATGTGGATGTTGCCTTGTGCTTTGGCATGATGTGCCATTAGAGGACTCTGTATTGCAACATAAAATTAGTTGGAAATTACTTCACAAAGAAGGGGAAAGTAGATATTCCAAAAAAGGTGGTTCAACATGTGTTTATTTATTTGTTTGTTTTTTTGTTTGTTTGTTTGTTTGTTTTTTGTGCCTTTCAGGGCGACGAAATCTTCGTCTCATCATGGAATATCTTCCCTTCGGAAGTCTACGAGATTACCTCTTGAAAAACAAGGAGAGGATTGACCACAAAAAGCTTGTCCATTATGCCTCTCAGATCTGCAAGGTACCGCAGCCTGTCCGACATCATGAAATACCATCTGGAGCTTCTGATCACTGACTGAAATATTTCTTTTTTTGTTTTTGTTTTTTTTTACGTCTGCAAAGGGTATGGAGTACCTGTCAAGTAAGCGATATATCCACAGAGACCTGGCAACGCGTAATATCCTTGTTGAGAGTGAGCTGAGAGTGAAAATTGGCGATTTTGGCCTCACCAAAGTTCTGCCCCAGGACAAAGAGTACTACATGGTCAAAGAGCCTGGCGAGAGCCCGATATTCTGGTCAGAATTTCTCCATATTCAAAGCTTCCATCCATATGTGGTATTGCTTGCTGTAATGATTAATCCTATTTCTAATGGACTTTATCAGTGTGGCTTTGTTAACTGAAGGGACTGTTTTCCAAGCTGAAAGACAGAACCTTGGTCGTCCTTCACGGAAATTTTCCACAAAAGCTACTATTAAATGCAGCTAGCACATGATTTATGATTAGCAATTACTTGGAGCATTATTAAATAACAGCCAGATATTGTTTTATGCTTGTTTTTGTTACGATATTGCTTTGTGACTCGAGCTGTGATACCTGCAGCATACGACCACCTCAGAGAAGCAGAGCTGGTATGTTCAGTCACATGATGTGTGTTTTGTAGGTATGCACCAGAGTCGCTGACTGAGAGCAAGTTCTCTGTGGCGTCAGATGTCTGGAGCTTTGGAGTTGTGCTTTATGAGCTCTTCACCCACAGCGACAAGAACTGCAGCCCTCCTGCAGTAAGTAATGAAATGCATTCAGATGCACATGCCGGCTTTTACTGCTTAACCTAATTTTACTGCTTTTGTGAAAATAAAACTTTTAGGAAATGACTTGAAAAATTAAAAGCGACGCAGGAGCGAGCAGATAGCTGAGAGGTTGGGGTTTGTAATCCCGGCTGTCATTTGCCGGCTCTCTTTCCCAGTAAATCATATGAAGTGTTACATTTTCTTCAATAAAAATGCAAAAAAATTGAATTTTCCTTTTAAAAGCGGCATTCTTTTAACCGAGCGGAAAAAAAGGGAGTTCAAGAACTGTTGTTGCACCCAATTAAAATAAGTCGGACACAGCAATGTGCCATTTGCTCTCTAAGATGAATTATCATCATCCTTGATGTAACAGATTTGAACGAAGCATAAAAACTGTTATTCCAACTGTTATTACTGAAAGTAGTTTGTTTAAGTGAGTTCTTTTAAAGGTTGGTACGCACTCTGAAAACAAACCAATTGAATCCTTTCCCATTGCCAGTGTTACTGTGCTTACCCTCAGTATTTTAGAGGCTGCAGTTTATTCAGAATCGGTCCACTTTCGAAGGTAATTTGACTAGTTTGTCTATTTTTAATTGGACTGTTAACTTCAGTCCAGCACTCAGGGCTTAGAGTGAGCTGCCAGCTGTCTTGCAGAAGGGTAAAATTGATCCCTTTGTCTTTTTGTCCGTGAGTTGTTCAGAGCCTCCAAATGAGACATTATGGTGAGCATTGTGCATTTTTGTAAAATAAAAAAAAATGTTTTAAAAAGTTGTAGTCCGGACCCCGTAGGACCTTTTTATCAAAAAAGATCCTATGAGCGGCCCGGTGTTGTGTTCCCATCGACGCCTCTTTTGCTGTTTTCGCTGCGTATTTTCAAACATTGCTGCATCATTTGATACTTAAATTTGTGTCTGCTTGCAAGTATTGCCTATATGCAAATGAAACAGAAACTTACTCATGATAAAATGGTTTTCTTAGCTGGTCATTTCTATCTCCTTCATTATAACCTTCAAGCTGAATCTATAAATCTGGGTTAGAGGGAATCACCAAACCTGTTGGGCTGATGTGCAAATGAGAACTACAATTTACGGCGTGTGTTCTCCTCTCCGTGTCCCTAATTCTCGTGTAGTTTTTAAAGTGTGGGGTAAGAATTAAGCAAAGAAAATCTTGGCAGCCAACTCTTTCTCAGAATTAGACATCCTTTAAAGTTGCTCACGGCGATCGGCGCGCCAAATGATTGATTGGTACAAAATCTGCAGCTGTGCGGAACAACTTTAGAAGTGAACCTCCAGCTCTATAAATGGAAATTCATCCAGTGTTGCTCTGTATCCTAAAGTAAATAGCCAGTTGGGAATATGAATTATGCAAAATATACGTCTGGTCTTGCAACAGCTTCACCGTTTCTTTGAACTATTTTATAACTCAACAAAATGCACATTTCAGCTAATGCCCAGGCTGTTACTATTTGTTATCGTCCTCAAATAATAGAACGTCATTTCCAAATTCATCAAACTGGAACGCCCTCTTCTTTGCATGTTTTTCCCTCTTCCTCACCGTATTTTCTGTCTGCCTGTCAGAAAATCCCCCCCAAAAAAATCATCATCTGAAAATATGTGCAGTTTGTTGGTATAGCTCTTTGTGGAATGACTGCACAGACTAGTTTATAGAAGAAGAGTGAATCTCGGTAAGATTCTTTAACGCGAAACGTCCAAATCCTCGAGCTGAGCAAACGCATTAAGCAGAAATTTGTCCTGTCATTGTAGACAGTATTTGTGTTTGGCATCAGTTCGCAATAATTCATGCTCTGTAGAAACAAGCCCTGACACATGAACCATGACACATGAACCATGACAACAGTTAAAAGATTGTTTGACTGCCTCAGGGACTGCGCCCGTCCTTACTCGCAATGTTCACATGTTGAACGCTGGAAGTAAATATGTGGGTGTCTCTGACTTCACCGTGTGCATTTCCGGCAGAACATCTTCTTCCAAGAAAGCCCGGGCAACCCGTGATTCGCTTTGCTTGATGTGTAAAAGAAAATGGCAGCAGGAATTACAAGCTCCTTTCAGGCTGGCACTCGCTTTATGATAATCTGATCGTAACTGACTTCATATCATTAACACACACCCAGTGCACTCCTTTGAAACAGTTTCATCAGGGAACAAGTCTGAGTCGAGTCACAATGTCAAAAGAAATTAAACAACATCAGTCAAAGAGCTCTCTCGTCGTTTGCTGGCGATCACAAATAAAACTTTCCTTTTTCACATCAGCTGATCAAATGAGCATAAACATGCAAAAAAATCATTTTCAACATGCGCCACTGCAAAATGCAGCACGTTTGTTAGCTTGCTATGATCTTTTTGTGAAAAACTGCTGTGTTTTGAGAATGCAGAGCGAGACGAAAAGCTTCACGGCAGAAGGGGGACTGTGGGCGGATGAGATTGTCCCGCGGACGCTAAAGGCTCTGGATACTGTGGGGCTGTTTTACCTCACACGTCTCTTCAACCTCGAATTGAGTTCTGGGTCAACCAACAAAAAAAAAAAAAAAAAAAAGCGTGGCAAACCGAGATGGTAGTCCCCCTTTTTAAAGCTCTGACAGGAGAGTGTGCTCCAACTGTCGGCTCTTCCTTGGAGAGTTTCTCTCAAGGGTGTTTGCAAGCCTCAGATTCCGTAGTGAGCAGTGAGGTTTTCGTCCAGGTCGTGGAGCAGACCACATCTTTACCTTCACGGAGCAGCTGAGGGGGTCATTGTTTTTCCTTGAGTAAATAGAAGTTAATGTAATCCTATAAAGCCCTCAGACAGAGTAAAGGGAAAGTCTAACACGGACTATTTAACAAGCTTAACCATGTAGGAAAGAGGTATGTTTTGCACATCCACTGCATGTTGATGGCCATTGTTATGGTGACATGATGCGCTGTTGAGTGAAAACTGACTCAAAAAAAAAACTGTTCGAAAGCATTTCTTAAACTGTCCAATCTTGTGCAATTTGCAAATGTCACGCACGCCATCTCATCCCGTCACTTTCGCAGGCATGTCTGAATGAAGTGAGAGGGACATTCATGGAAAAAGAAAACCCAGATGTGAATCTTGTGCAAACAAAAGTATTAATGTTACTGACCTTATGTGTGAAAATGCTTTTTAAATGTTCCCTATCTCACATGCACGGTCAATAATCGTGTGCATACAGTGGCTCTGTGTCACAGCTGCTGGTGTTTGTGAAGAGTGAGTAAAGAACATTCATGTAAAAGGGATTCCTGTCCGACAGACGTATATAATAATGCTTTAAAGGAAACTAAATATTTATTTCTTTGCACAGGCTGATACCATTTCCTGAGGTCTTGATAAAATGTCTGTGACATGTTTTGGTCCAAACAACAGACACTTGATGAAGTCAATAATATTACAAATCTCTTGCCTTAAGAGGGCTTTGTTAGCTTGGCTCCTTTTTTTGTTTTACATGCTGCGGGTGCACCTGACACTGTCCTTTTCATCTCGTCCTCCTGCTCAGGTTTTTATGTCGATGATGGGCAACGACAAGCAGGGACAGCTGATTGTCTATCACCTCGTTGAGCTCCTGAAATCAGGCAGCAGGCTGCCTCAACCCCTGGAGTGCCCGACAGAGGTAAGAACAGCTGTGGGATGTGTGAGGTTTGGCTGTGGAGGGCCAGCCAAACCTCACACATCATTATATATATATATATGTATATATCCATCCAAATAATTAAATTCAGGTGTGCCAATCCCCTCCATGGCCACAGGTATATAAATTCAAGCACTTGACATGCAGACTGCTTCTATAAACATTTGTGAAAGAATGGGTCACTCTCAGGAGCTCAGTGAATTCCAGCATGGTGCCGTGATAGGATGCCACCTGTGCAACAAGTCCAGTCGTGAAATTTCCTCGCTACTAAATATTCCACAGTCAGCTGTCAGTGGTATTATAACAAAGTGGAAGCAATTGAAAAGACAGCAACTCGACCACAAAGTCGTAGGCCGCGTAAAATGACAGAGTGGGGTCAGCGGATGCTGAGGCGCATAGTGTGCAGAGGTCGCCAACTACAGTCAATCGCTAAACTTTATGTGGCCTTCAGATTAGCTCAACAACAGTGCGTAGAGAGCTTCATGGAATGGGTACCTGTATGACTGCATTGTGTAAAGTTTGGTGGAGGGGGGATTATGGTGTGGGGCTGTTTTTCAGGAGCTGGGCTTGGCCCCTTAGTCCTAGTTAAAGGAACTCTGAATGCTCAGCATACCAAGAGATTTTGGACAATTTCATGCTCCCGACTTTGTGGAAACAGATTGGGGATGGCACCTTCCTGTTCCAACATGACTGCGCACCAGTGTACAAAGCAAGGTGTATAAAGACATGGATGAGCCAGTTTGGTGTGGAAGATCCTGACTGGCCTGCACAGAGTCCTGACCTCAATCCGATAGAACACCTTTGGGATAAACTAGAGACTGCGAGCCAGGCCTTCTCGTCCAACATCAGTGTCTGACCTCACAAATGTGCTACTCGAAGAATGGTCAAAAATTCCCATAAACACACTCCTAAACCATGTGGAAAGTTTGCCCAGAAGAGTTGAAGCTGTTGTGGGCTGATGTCATATTAAACCCTATGGATTAAGAATGGGATGTCACTTAAGTTCATATGTGTGTAAAGGCAGATGAGCCAATACTTTTGGCAATATAGTGTATCTCTCTACTATGCAGTTTTGGTCACTTCTGTGGTGTACGGCAGCTGTGCCCTTGTCAAACAGGTTTACTCATGTTTTCTTTAAGGCTTAAACTTAAAAGCCTTTCTAACCACCAGCAATGAGAAAAATTTTGTTGGCTCCGCTGAAGAATTCAACAGCTAAGAAACGCTTCTGACTCTTCGGAGGCCAGCATGTGACTGTAAATGTTTCCAGATTATATCGAGTCCAGGCCAGTGCAGTAAAATATAATGAAAGTTTCTTTCAGCCCCATTGCTCAAAACTTTTTTTTTTTTCACCTTCTACCTTTCAGTTACATGAGATCATGGAGGAGTGCTGGGATAAAGACCCCACCTTGCGTCCTTCTTTCAAGGAGCTGGCCCTGCGCATCGACCTGTTCAGAGACAGCAAGGAGTTTTAAAATCGCCCAAAGTGCCATGCTCCTCTTCAATCAAGACACTCAGGATTGTTGTTGCCCCTATTGTGGCAAAGGGAAAACGGGGAAAAAGCACGATCCCTCTTCTACTAGGTGCCTGCATTATGGAAAGCAGCGTGACTGGAAAAATTGGTGGTTTGAAATTAAGTTTTTGCTCAAGAACTGTTGCTGAGGTGCCTTTCAGCCAGGCACTTTTCTATTGCAGGTTCGCGGAAATGTTTGGCTGGTCAAACTGTTGAAGGTGATGGTGCTGATGGAGAGAAAATGTTTGGTCAAAGTTTTAGAAGAAGACTTTAAGAGTTTATAGTGACTGTGATCAGATTGTTGCCAGAACAAGTTCTCTCTGTGTGTGTGCATGTGTGTGTGTATTTTGTTCATACAAACAGCTAGCTGGGCTAGCTCTTGCCACCCCCCCCCCCCCCCCCCCCCCCCCACCTCCCCGTGCTGTCACCTGAGAAGAAAATGGACTACATTACTGCAGTATTTTTGTGTACATATGTGCAGAAATTTTTTAATTTTATAAAATTGAAATATGGTGAATACTATATTTGAAATGCCAGCAAGATGTCGTTGTAAATTAAGTACATATGAAGGTGATTCTAAAAATCTGTCTTTGTCTATGTTTTCAATGTGAGAGGTGGTGTGAAAATTAAAGAACATATCTGTGAAAAGAATTTGTGTGGTGTATCGCTTTGGACTTCCTCATCAGGGTTCAAATGTATAAGTCCAAATGCTGCAGAGACGAAAACCCTCGAAAACTAAGTCGTGCTTTTAAATTCCAAAGCATCGGTCTTTACTTAATCCTGGAGTGTTACCTGCTAAACTGAGTGGGTTTTTTTCTTTTTCAAGAAGGAGTAAAACGACCTGTCATTGCAATTTGTCAAAAGTGCTGCTGAAGAATTTGACATCTCTTGTGCCTTTACAAATGCCTTGAGCTTGTACTACTGTCAAGAGAAAAGGACAGGAGACACTCCCTTTCGATTTTAAGGTTTAAAGACAACTCATCTCATCCTTCACAAAATTAGGCAAATGCAACCTCAGACGAGCAACATGGCACATATTACTCATATTATCGTTATTAATTTAACAAAAACCAAATGTTGAAGCAGCTTCTGGGAAAACACACCCTCGCTGCTTCTATATAAATGAAGTAGTATCCAGGCACTGCTAATCAAGTGCACTCACGTGTGAGCATCTCTCCAAGTTTTCCAGTTTGATGGGCATGTCAAGGAGGAAAGTCAAAAGTCAAATTTATTTGTATATCACATTTCATGTATATAACAATTCAAAGTGCTTTACATGAAAGCACTGCAACCGGAAGTGGAAGAAGCATTAAAAAATTGTAAAATAATATAAAGAGAAACAAATAAAATAATTAAAATAAATCTTAAAAACAAGCAACAGTCTGGATAAGTTCAAAGATACTGTGCAGATGTCATGCATAGACAAATGAGAAAAGAAATGTTTTTAACCTGGATTTAAAAATGTCTACATTTGGTGAAAGTTTCATCTCCACTGGCAGTTTGTTCCACTTATTTGCAGCATAACAGCTAAATGCTGCTTCTCCATGTTTAGTCTGGACTCTGGACTGGACCAGCTGACCTGAGTCCTTGGATCTAAGAGCTCTGCTGGGTTTATATTCTCTGAACATATCACAGATGTATTTTGGGCCTAAACCATTCTGGGATTTGTAAACCATCAGCAGGCTTTTAAAATCTATTCTGTGACTGACTGGAAGCCAGTGTAAAGATTTTAAAACTGGTGTGATGTGTTCAGATCTCTTAGTCCGGGTTAAAACTCTAGCAGCAGCGTTCTGGATGAGCTGCAGATGTTTAATGCTCTTTTTGGGAAGTCCAGTTAAAAGAGCGTTACAGTAATCGAGTCTACTGGAGATGAATGCATGGATGAGTTTCTCCTGGTCTTTTTGGGAGAGGAAACCTTTAATTCTGTTGATGTTTCTGAGATGGTAAAAAGCTGCCTTGGTGACAGCTTTGATGTGGCTGCTGAAAGTCAGATCTGAGTCTATCAACACTCCGAGGTTACCAACTTGGTCAGTGATTGTAAGGGCCCGAGTCTCAAGATATTTACCAACGCTGACCCTCTTCTCTTTGCTACCAAACAGAATGATCTCAGTTTTGTCTTCATTTAATTGTAGAAAATTCTCTCTCATCCAGGTGTTTACTTCCTCCAGACACTGACACAGTACGTCTGCTGGGCTGCAGTCGTCCGGTGACAGAGACACATAAAGTTGTGTATCGTCCAACCCAGTTTTCCAGGCTGTGCAACAGGATTCTGTGATCTACAGTATCAAACGCAGCGCTGAGGTCCAACAGAACCAGGACTGAAACATTACCAGAATCAGTATTCAACCTAATGTCGTTTAACACTTTGACCAGAGCTGTTTCAGTGCTGTGATGACGTCTGAAGCCTGATTGAAACTTATCAAGACTTCCACTTTCATTCAGAAAGTCGCTGAGCTGGTTAAATACAACTTTCTCAATAATCTTGGATATAAAAGAGAGATTAGAGACAGGTCTGTAGTTGTTCATCATAGAGGCGTCTAGAGTTCTCTTCTTTAGGAGTGGCTTAGCTGTCTTTAGTGACTTGGGAAAAATGCCTGATGCCAGTGAGCTGTTAACTATTCGTAGGAGATCGCTTTCTACTGAGGTAAAAACAGTTTTTAAAAATTCAGATGGTATTATGTCTAGAGTGCAAGTTGTGACATAACGTCAGAGTTAGTTCTAGGTTTTAGACACAGATTAGTTTCCTTGTTTGTCTGTGTTGCGTGAATGTTTTGTCTAATCGTTTTGATTTTTTGGCTAAAAAAGTTGGCAAATTCGTTGCATTTCTCAGTGGAGAGGAGGTCTGGGTTTGACTGTTTAGGAGGATTTGTGAGTTTTTCAACCATAGCAAACAGAGTTTGAGAATTGTTGACATTCTTAATAATCATTTCAGATAAATGCAGCTGTCTGGCCTTGCACAGCTCATTGTTAGAACTACGCAGGCTTTCTTTGTACAGCTCATAGTGAATCTGAAGCTTTGTTTTCCTCCATTTACGTTCAGCTTTCCTGCATTCTCTTTTCAGATTTTTGACCGTAGTGGTGTTTCTCCATGGTGTTTTCTGTTTGATCAAGGTGCTCTTGATTCTTATCGGTGCAACAGCTTCCATTACATTCAAAATTTTCAAGTTAAAATGATCCAGCATTCCTTCAACCGACTCTGCGCTCATTGTTGGTAACATAACTATGGCCTCCTTAAACTGAGCACTTGTGTTCTCATTAATGTATTTCTTCTTAACTGAGAAGCTGGTTGTTTGAAATTAGTAATCAATAAATCAAATAAAATACAAAAATGGTCAGACAAGGCCAAATCAGTAACAACAACAGAAGAAATATCAACACCTTTAGAAATGACCAGGTCCAGAATGTGACCTCGAAGGTGGGTTGGTTCTGTTACATGCTGCCACAAATCAGACTGATTCCTCACAAGTGTAAAACATTGAAGGCAGCTGTCAGTCTCCCCTGGGGTGGACGTCCCAGCAACTTCATCCCAAGGCCAGACTGTGCGATGCTCAGAGAAACTGTAAAAAGAAACCCAGGAGCTACATCTCAGGACTCCACAGGCCTCAGTTAGCATGTGAAAAAAAAAAAAAAAAAAAGACTGAACAAGTATGGCTTGTTTGGAAGGGGTTGTCTGCAGAAAGCCCCTTCTCTCTAAACAGAACATGGCAGCACAGCTTAGGTTTGTTGTTACACCCGCAAACACAACAAGACTTCTGGAGAAAAATGTCCTTTTTGAAAGATGAGGGCAGAGTGGAGATGTTTGGTGATAATGCACAGCAGCAAGTTTGGAGAAAAACAAACGCAGCTGATCGGCACCTACGCCTTGTGGAGCACGGTGGGGGAAGGTTTCCACCCTCTGGAGCCGGGCATACTGCAGTAATAGAGTCAAACACAAACTCTTCTGTATACCAGATAAAGACATCCCAAATTCCTTCACAAGTATGCGAGAGGCCGATAACATCATAGAGAAAACATTAAGTATCATTTTATTATTTATTTAATCAATGCTCTAGAAAACTAAACTCTCTGTTGTAGGCTCCTGTGCTAGACATGCATTTAGTCAAGTAAATGGTGCAGGTAGGCTATTACTGTAGGTATTAAAAACGTATTCAAGGTCTTTCTTACCATTTTGTTTTAAAATAAAAGCGCAATTTGCGTATTTAATTAATTGCATCTTTGTAAGAAACAGTAAGGCCATACGTAAAACAATTCAGTTGATTTATTTCAATTCATTTGTCAAATACGTACGTGAAAGCTTTTCGTAGATGAATCGGCGCTCACATTTATGCATAAACGTAATTCAATGACGCTGTATTTCGTCCCGGATGTTGCTTTTCACGCAGATTAGCTTTAGCTTCACAAAAGCCCGGGGGTCGTTTTTAGTTCAAACTTTTCCTCAAAAGAATTGCTCGTTTCTGCTTTAATCGACTGTAATGGTTGTGTTCTGCAGCATTTGTTCAATTTAGATGATAAATTAGCTCAATTTTAAGACGTAAAACGCTCTCAACATTGCGGCATTGCGATGGGGTTACCGTAAAACTCCGAAGAGGAGCGCGCAACAATTACGGGCGGCGGCGGCGGCGGCGGAATATTTGAGTGCGCGGATGCATCCTCGCTACAGTACGAGGTGCACTTGCGGAGCACTCTTACTGTACAGACTCAAAGAGGATATCAGGAGTTGGACCGACTGCGACGGGGAGAAAATGTAAACTTGAAATTTCATCTTTTTTAAATTTTTTCCCCCTTCTTAAAACTTTTTCAGAAGTGTTTTTTTTTTGTTTGTTTTTTTAAATATGTGTTTCGTCGGTTTTAAAGATTTGTTTTTTTTAAAAAATCGTACACGATGTGACCTTAATAAATTGCTGTTCAAACTTTACGTGAAATTTACACTTTCATTTGGTCAAGACATGTTAAGGGGGAGCAGAGGTTTTGGCTTTTTAGGTGTTGTATTGAGCTTTTTAATGTCAGTGTATTTCAACAGTCTTACAGGATTTACAGGGTCTCTGTTTAACTGGACACAGCACCTTCAGACACATGGAGAGCCAATCTTCATTTTGGTTTCTTGAATTACAAACATAAGGGAGCATTTGGTTTAAACCCACATGGGCACCGTTTTGACAGCTGCTCTGCATTTGTGCATTTTTGGAGGCACATTTTCACGAGTCCTGCCTCTCAGTACAGGAGAACAGCCTGCTAAGCTGTGGAAGATGAAGTCCAGAAGAGCCGGGCCTCCTGATGAGGGTTACGGCTGGGTAGTGGTCGTATCAGCCTTTTTCACCATGGGTCTTACCGCTGCTGTGCTCAAAAATTACGGACACTTCTTCCTGGAAATCCAGAGCCACTTTGGAGTCCTGACCAGCACAACCTCCTGGATTACCTCCACAACAATTGCCATGTTTCACATTGCAGGTAAAGACTTTGTCATCTGCCTTTAATTTCTTGTCCGTGTGAAAGCCAAAGGTCCTTTTGTAGTGCTTTGTTTTTTGTTTTTTTTCCCCTATTTTTCTGTCTGTCCGCAGCTCCAGTAGCCAGTGCTCTGACCTTACGGTTTTCTCAGAGAGTGGTGATGATGATCGGGGGTCTGCTGTGCACTTTGGGGTTGTTGTTGGCTTCCCTGGACCTCAGTCTGCCTTGGCTCTACCTCACCATGGGCATCCTGGAAGGTAACACACTCGGGATACACTCAGAACTTGGGAAGCGTTTCCGTTTTTTTTTGTGACGTACTCTTTCTCTTTTTAAAATTGGTCACTCTTTGTCACCTTCAAGATTTATCTCTGGAGTCACCTTTTCCTGGGACAGAAAGGAGAAAAGAAAAACTTTGCTCAGATCCCAAAACTTAGATTCTTCGTACTCCATCGGTGTTGCACTTTTCTTTTGTTTTGTTTTGCTGATTTTTTTGATTTTTTTTTTGGTTTAACAAGTGAAAGAAACTGCCTAAGAACTTATTTGACTAACTGCAAAACATGCTGAAATAGCTTGATAAAGGAGTCGAGCACACATGTGCAAAGAATTTAAAAAATCACGCAGCCTGGTTCCCTTTTTTCTAGTGAATGTGGGGAAATTCCATACATAGATTTTAGGCAGAGATGACGCTTTCAGCCCTCGTCTATTTATTAAACCACATTACGGGCTGCGTAATGAGCTCATGAGCGCACACAGGCGGAAAAAATAAATAAATAAACCCGCAGTCTCTGGAGTTTTTCCTACGTAAAAGTGGGCTGGTTAACAAAACGGGACTCCCACCTATTTAGTTATCACAGGTAAAGGTAACTGCAGTTTAATACAGAGTAAGAAGCAAAAAAAAAAGAAAACATGGCTGTTGGATTGCATTTCATATTCTTGAGGAAGCTGGTTTTACACTGGTTGAATACAACTCCTCCAATGATTAATAGAATATCTGTATTATTTTTCATTATTAGGCAAGGCAAGTTTATTTGTACAGCACAATTCAACAACAAGGCGATTCAAAGTGCTTTACAGATACATTAAAACAGTAGAAATAAAAGCATGATTTAAATTTTAAACAAAAAAGAAAGAAATAAGAACAATAGATAAAATCAGTAGTTAAAATGTGATTAAGTTTTGAAACTCAAGCTTCAGATTTGGAGCTTTATTCAAATGCAGCTGAAAATGGGTGTGTCTTCAGCCTGGACTTAAACACACTGAGTGTTTCAGCTGATCTGAGGCTTTCTGGGAGTTTGTTCCAGACATGTGGAGCATAGACGCTGAACGCAGCTCCTCCATGTCTGGTTCTGACTCTGGGAACTGATAGAAGACCGGATCCAGATGACCTGAGAGGTCTGGAAGGTTCATACTGGGTCAGGAAGCCACTGATGTATTTTGGTCCGAGACCATTCAGAGGTTTATATTCCAGCATCAGAACTTTATAATCATGGTGGGGTTTTTTTTCCAGCAACTGAAATGAAGAGTGACAGTTTTCATCCTCTTTTTTTCCCAGGAACAGGCATTTCCTTCTCATGGATCCCTGCCATGAGTATGGTGAGCCACTACTTTGCACGATGGCGTCCCATCGCCTATGCCATTGCCAGCTCAGGGGAGTGTGTCTTTGCTGTCGTATTCAGTCCCTTCTTCAAGTGGCTCATTGAGATGTACGGCTGGCAGGGTGCTTTGCTCCTCATTGGGGGCCTTCAGTTGAACATCTGCGTGTGCGGTGCGCTCATGAGACCCCTGGAGACGAGCCACAGGTCAACAGAAGAAGGCAAAGACAGTCTGGAGGACGATGCGCTCCCATCTGAAAGAAAGAGGATCTTCCAGTGTTCCCTCCTGAAAAAAACTGAACTGCTTCTCTATATCCTGTTTGCAATCTTTGCAGCCGCAGGCTTTTTCATCCCCACTCTCTTTCTGGTGCCCTTCGCCAACAGCTTGGGGATTGATGAGTACTGGCCAGCCTTCATCCTGTCTGTGCTGGCAGTAGCAGACCTGGTCGGGCGGTTGTTCTGCGGGTGGTTTGCCAACATGAGGTTTGTGAGGAACCTGCAGCTGCTCTGCATCGTGGCCACTCTGCTCGGGGTCATCTTACTCCTGTTCCCCATCAGCCACAACTACTGGGCCATCCTGGTCTTTGCCTCGCTCTACGGCTTCCTGTTCGGCTGCGTGGTGGCCATACATGTCACCTCTATCGTGGACATTGTGACCCTGGAGGGATTCGAGAGCGGTCTGGGCCTCTTAATGCTGTTCAGGAGCATCGGAGGCTTCGTAGGTCCGCCTGCAGGAGGTGAGAAGTTGGTGTGGCTCTGTCTTCTTTCTTTGCTTTGACTGATGGAAGCTATGGCGTTATCAACAGGATGGTTTCTTCTATTGTGGCCTGAATATAGTTTATATAGAATAGTTATAAATAGTTATTTGACTACGGAAGATAACTGGCAACATCAGATATATCTCGTTATTTATGTTGTTTTAGGGCCAGAAATGCGTCTATTATGTACAAATATAGGTCTAAGTATTATTCCCTCTCATGTTTAAAACAATACTATGTTGTGTGCATTATTAAGGGGAATTTAAATATGACCTCACTACACAGCACGTTGTGTTTGACAGGATCAGGTTTACCAGAAGAAGAAGAACCCTTTTTTTTGCACACACACAATTTATATAAGTTATTAAGGAATTAAAGGCCAAAACAATACAGTCAAAACTTTTTTCCCCAACATTTTTATTGGCAAATATCTTCAAAGAAAGAAAAATGGAGTTGACCTTTAGTGTCTGATATACGCTACAACTGAAGGCACAACCGGTGCAGCCCTTGACACGCACTCGGGCGAGGAAAGATTGACAGCAGCTTCAGCTGTCATAAAGAAAATGGGTTTAACTCCTCACGAGCCATTTAACTAAACCTAACCATTATGTCCATTATTCATGCAAGATTGACCTCCCAGTGTGCATGGTTCTCATCCATGCACGGCAGTAGCTCCACACGCTGCTGCGGGATCTGAGGGACAGACTTTGTTTGAGTCACACGGACAAGAGAAAAAGCCCATGTGACTGTGCACGTGGATGACAAGCTGTCACCACATGAGAGGGCCCTCAGAGGAACCTCACTTTAAATCATGATGTAACATTTTAGCGGTGCAGTGTCCCTTTGTTGGTTCTTCAGATTAGTCCAAAGGGAAACCTCTGAGAATGATAGGATGTGTTATCATGATGTTTGGTAGAAAAGTCCATTTCCTCATCTTTATTCATATGAAAGGAGGTGATACGTTGCTTATGGTAAACATGATACCTAAGCTTTGAACTCGAGCTCGAAAAACGAAGAATTCCAACTTGCTTGCTTTGACAAAGTGCAGATCTCTTTTCATCTGTAGGTCTTTTGACCTACAGATATTTAAACCAGACAAGCAGTGTTTGTACATAAATTGTTTTATGAGGATGACTGTCATCTTTGTTGTTTGTGTCAAACAGTGCAGTGTTGCCAGGGGGATGTCACGCTCCCGTAGGCCTATGTTTAGAGAGGGAAATGTCCCATCACCAGCAGGTTTTTGCTAACATCTTCTCATCAGAAGCCACCAAATTCAGCCTAAAGATTTTTGACACTGTTCAGGCGAGACAGATATGCCGGTGTGCACAGCTCTGGTCTTCTAGCTCTTGTTGCGGTTTGATAGATAGACTCGACACTGCATGGCGATTATGAACCGAGGCTGGCATCACATCAGAGGGACATCATCAGTTGGGATCATCCTAAAAGGAGGAATTAATCTGTGTCAACTCCTTCCTTTTGTCCAGACTGATATTTCAGTTCTGATCACATTTGTCACAATGAAAACGACAAAAAGTCGTGTGAAATATTCTTATTATCTAATGAGTGCTAAATCAGCAGTGAAATAGTTGATGTGCTAAAGCAAGCCTATTCACATTATAACTGTTGATCATCATTACAAGTTTCTTGGCAAACAGCACCTTCTGCTGGCCAGCAGTAAATAGATTTGAGGCAGGGGGGCTTCCTCTCTGTTTACGGGATTGCTCAAACGATGTTTATCCCAGGCTCGCAGGGGGTTGGAGTCCAGAATGTGTACATATTCTTCGGTAATATCTGTCAGCAGACAGCCAACGTTGGGTCAGACAGTCCCTGACTTTCAGTCTTAATTTGTCAGCGGTCGAGAAAGTATCCGGAACCTGAAGTACTAAGCCAACACGGCACCAATACTCCTGTGGAAGTTCTTCAGTGGAAGTTGTCCCTGTGACGCCTACACTGCTACATTAATGCCGTCGCATTATGTGCGCAATGATGTAAAAGTAGAGAGAAATGATTTTGCTGTTTTTTAGATGGAGGCGGAGCTCCATTTCTCAAATTGAAGCCTAAAATGTCATCGACTCTGTGGATATTTGGTCAGTTTGAAAGTCGGAAAATTGTCTGTCTTACGGCTCTCTGAGACCCATCACAGTGTTTGTGTCGTACAAACAGAAGTGATATTAAAAAGTATGAAGCCAAGCATTTAAGCTGTACCTCTGAGTAAGATCAGCACTTAAGTTCTGTAGTTTGGTGCTGAGCTTAACTGAAAGAAATAAAGTAGATTGTGGTTTTGTAAGTCCAGCAGACTCAGCAAAAAGCTGGGGGGGGTGTCTCTCTACTTCTCTTAAACAGAACGAACAGTATTTTCTGTTTGTTACTGATCTAAGGGAATAAACAACAAAAAGAATGCTGATTTTCTGGCTTTTGCCTCTGTGATCAGCGCTTCATCTCACACAAAGTTCCTCTTGTTCTTTGCACTAGGATGTGCCTTTGCTCATTGGATCATCTGTAACAGGAGGCGTGTGTTTGGTACATTGACGTTAGTTTTGGGGGGGAAACTATGCGGAGCTACTGGCTTTTTTTTTTTTTTGGCGTACGTACGTTTTAAGATTTTGTGACCTTGAGGCCCCTGGAGGTCTCTGCAGACGAGGAGAGCGCCAACACCCGCTGGTGTCATGCGAGTGCTTACAAGAACCATCTGATTGCTGTGATGGCAAATGGACTTTTCACATTCGTCATCATCATCTCTGATGCAATGTCTGAACCCCGTTTTTGTCTTGTAATTTCCCACCTGAAGAAATCTCTGGAAGATTTCCTGTAAATACTTGTTTTTAAACAGGCTCCAGATACAGCGCGAGTATAAATAATTGTGGGCTTCACTGTAAATTGTAGTAAATCAAAGCAAATATTTTTTACATACCTCAGCTTTGGCTGGAACCTCATGTGTGCACACTGCTCATTCATTCCTCCCATTGTCGTGAATACCACGAGGGAATTTCTTCAAGTCTGACAACGAGGATTCACTTTTTCTCAGTTGACTGAGCTGTTGAGGAGTAGTGATCTTGAAGGAGTCTCACTGGTAATAGACCTTTTAGAGGAAGCAGATGTTATGTAAATAATGGAGGCTTTCCTGTCACATAGGTGCCAGATAGTCTGAGCATTTTGCCTCCAGAGCTCGATCTACAGGAAGAGAGAACATGCTTATCATTATGTTTTAAGCATAGACAAAGTGATGGAGCAAAGCATTCTGTTTACATCTTGGGTTGAACACCCTGGGGACAGAAGTGCACCGCCTGCTATGCTGTTTTTCTACATCTGTTTGACAGACTGCGTGAGTACATCTGATCCCTCTTTATTCGGCCCCGGTCTCACAAATTTCCATAAAAATTGCTCAGTGACCTCGAAAACTGCTCAGTGACCTTTCATTATTATCACAACATTCCGCGCAAATATAATGATGAAGTAATGATTCTTTTATGTGTATTATTATTATTTCCAAAATGTAACCGTGTCATCAGCACATTCTGCAAAAACCATCTTCTGGCAGTCGTTCGGAGATTTAATCTAATGGTGATTCGGGTGAATGAACTTTTAATCAAGCAGAAGAGATCCATACCCACTGAATTCGACTCAGTCCAAGTCGCTGGAACAGCCATTGCACACTCACACTCCCTCCCGGGGTTAATTTAGAGTCACCGATTAACCTGACATTACGGATTTTTGGACAATGGGAGGAAGTCGGAGCACCCGGAGAGAACCCACGCACACACGGGGAGAACATGCAAACTCCACACAGAAAGAACCCAGCTGGGATCCTGAAACATCCCATAGTTAAGCTGCTATAGGCCTCATCTGTCACATCTCTCCTCACTTTACTCTCTTTCCCCCCCTGTTTAATTTCTCAAATGATATTATGTACATGTGACATTATTGTGGTCACATGTACCGACAGGTATCCTTTGAATGGTGTTACGGTGTTTGTTGTCCCCTCTTTTCTGTCCTCTCAAACCCGAGGCGAGGCGGATGGCCACCCTTCCTGAGTCTGGTTCTGCCAGAGGTTTCTTCCTGTTAAAAGGGAGTCGTTCCTTTCTACAGTCGCCTCAGGCACGCTCAGGACAGCAGAATGGACCGAAGACAAGTTTCGGTGCAATCTGTTGGTTTCCTTAGCTAGGAAATTGTTTTTGAAATGGCTCTATATGAACGAATTGGATTATTTTTAAATGGATTATGATTACAATGGATTGAATTCCAATTGGCTTGAATTAGGCAATGACATTTGATGTAATTTGGCGCTATATAAATAAACTGAATTGAATTGAATTGAATTGATTCAGATAGGAAGAAATGTTGTGGTGTAAATGCAGGGAAAAGGTTGACCTGCAGAATCCCATAATATGCCTCACGGCTGATCAATTATACTCATTTGCTGTCTGTGTGCGTGTCAAATTCATTTCCTAGATGTTTGAGACGCTGATTGAAGCAAAGACTCAGTAATTAAAATTAACTCAACATAAACTCAACATACCAGAAGTTGTTTTGAATGAACTTCCTCTTGTTTCTCATATTTGTTTTGGAGCTGTGACAGAGACTTAAAGCAAGTGTTACATAATATGGTTAAAAAAAACAAAACATGTATCAACAGCAAATACAAGCAAATGGAGAATATCCCTGAGCAGGCTAGAGCCTTATACAGTATCGACCAAAAGTTTGGACACACCTTCTCATTCAAAGAGTTTTCTTTATTTTCATGACTATGAAGATTGTAGATTCACACTGAAGGCATCAAAACTATGAATTAACACATGTGGAATTATATACTTCACAAAAAAGTGTGAAACAACTGAAAATATGCCTTATATTCTAGTTTCTTCAAAATAGCCACCTTTTGCTTTGATTACTGCTTCGCACACTCTTGGCATTCTCTTGATGAGCTTCAAGAGGTAGTGACCTGAAACGGTCTTCCAACAGTCTTGAAGGAGTTCCCAGAGATGCTTGGCACTTGTTGACCCTTTTGCCTTCACTCTGCGGTCCAGCTCACCCCAAACCATCTCGATTGGGTTCAGGTCCGGTGACTGTGGAGGCAGCACCCCATCATTGTCATTGTCCTGTTGGAAAATAAATGATGGTCCAACGAAACGCAAACCAGATGGAATAGCCGCCGCCGCTGCAAGATGCTGTGGTAGCCATGCTGGTTCAGTATGCCTTCAATTTTGAATAAATCCCCAACAGTGTCACCAGCAAAGCACCCCCACACCATCACACCTCCTCCTCCATGCTTCACGGTGGGAACCAGGCATGTAGAGTCCATCCGTTCACCTTTTCTGCGTCGCACAAAGACACGGTGGTTGGAACCAAAGATCTCAAATTTGGACTCATCAGACCAAAGCACTGATTTCCACTGGAAATGTCCATTCCTTGTGTTCTTTAGCCCAAACAAGTCTCTTCTGCTTGTTGCCTGTCCCTAGCAGTGGTTTCCTAGCAGCTATTCTACCATGAAGGCCTGATTCACACGGTCTCCTCTTAACAGTTGTTTTAGAGATGTGTCTGCTGCTAGAACTCTGTGTGGCATTGACATGGTCTCTAATCTGAGCTGCTGTTAACCTGCGATTTCTGAGGCTGGTGACTCGGATGAACTTATCCTCCGAAGCAGAGGTGACTCTGGTCTTCCTTTCCTGGGGCGGGCCTCATGTTAGCCAGTTTCTTTGTAGCGCTTGATGGTTTTTGCGACTGCACTTGGGCACACTTTCAAAGTTTTCCCAATTTTTCGGACTGACTGACCTTCATTTCTTAAAGTAATGATGGCCACTCGTTTTTCTTTACTTAGCTGCTTATTTCTTGCCATAATACAAATTCTAACAGTCAATTCAGTAAGACTATCAGCTGTGTATCCACCTGACTTCTGCACAACACAACTGATGGTCCCAACCCCATTTATAGGGCAAGAAATCCCACTTATTAAACCTGACAAGGCACACCTGTAAAGTGAAAAGCGTTTCAGGTGACTACCTCTTGAAGCTCATCAAGAGAATGCCAAGAGTGTGCAAAGCAGTAATCACAGCAAAAGGTGGCTACTTTGAAGAAACTAGAATATAAGGCGTATTTTCAGTTGGTTTACACTTTTTTGTTAAGTACATATTTCCACATGTGTTAATTCATAGTTTTGATCCCTTCCGTGTGAATCTACAATGTCAATAGTCATGAAAAGAAAGGAAACTCATTGAATGAGAAGGTGTGTCCAAACTTTTGGTCTGTACTGTACATGAGTAATGAAACCAATCAAAGTCATTTTTAGGAACTGGAACGTGATCATTTTCTCTGATTAGCTTTGAAACATTTGAACAGGGCAGCTGAAGGGGCACAAATCATCTCCGGAACAGGGTGTGATTTTCCCTTTCTCTTTTTGCCAGGCTGGCTGGTGGACCAGACAGGTGACTACAGCTCTGCCTTCTACCTCGCAGGCTTCTGCCTCATTTCATCAGCGGTGTTTGTCCTCCTGGTGGACCACCTGATCCAGAAGAGGAAAGCTTTGCAGGATGAAGTGTAGCCGCTTAGCCAAACAACAAGAGGACCAGGAAACAGGAAAGGCTCAATGGAACACACTTATGGAATTTTCACCTGAACTCGATGTGCCAGTTCACCTGTTTAGCAGCTTGTGTGGTGCTTGGCGTCACGCAAGCAGCTGGATGATTTGGCCTAGTTTTATTTGTGGGGCAGGTTTAGGTCACCGAGTGCATGTATTTTTTTTAATGGTGTAATTTTCTGTATTTCTGCATAAGTATACCCTAAAACTTCATAAGGTAGTAGATAAGGTGACTGCATTATCCGATATTGCATATCTATAAATGAGGGGGGGGGGGGGGGGGTTGTAACCTGATTGAGCAGCAGTAGCATTTCAGATCAGTACTTCCCTTAACTGTTTAAGTCCTAGTTTAAAGGAGGTTCAGGCCATTCCTCCTTGCAGACCAGCTTAATCTCTTGGATTTTTCCTCACATGAACTGCTCCCCTCTGCGTCCTTCTACATCTTTATAGGAATTTATCTGCTTCAAAACCTTTTTCTTACTTAACCATCTGTCTGAAGAACGACTCGTTTTTAGAGTCGTCGCTCTGCTGCACGACCAACTTTCAACTCGGATTCAAGTTCATTGAATTCACTGCTGTGATTCCCAACTCAGTTGTTCTGAGTGCTATTTTTTTTCTCAGCGCCAGCACCGTTTTTTTTTAACGTGTTCCCTGTGAGTAGAGAGCACACGCAGATGCCTTGAGAAAAAGTGCTGCTCCCCGTCTTTCTTTTTTCGGACCGGGCTGCCTTTTTTTGTTGGAAAAATCTCGGTGCCTTCCAAAAACACTCTGTGTGCCTTCACTTGTCACCATGCCTTTCACACTGGTAACCGGAAGAAATAGGAGAAAAACCTGGTCTTGTCGGAGGAGACCGGTTGGACACTAAGTGTTGATGACAGTCTGTCTCGCACAAAGACTCTCTGTGGCTCGAATGCAACACAAACCATCTAAAAGAAGCCTCACGTGAAGCGGTTTGGTATTAGACCAAAAATATACCTGGAATCTTCTCCTTCTTATAGAAGCTCCTGCACAAGACTGATATTCATTGAACCGTTTGTGACAGACTGTTAGACACACCGAGTCAGACACATCAGTCGTCTGTTTGATGCTCATTGTGAAATACAGAATGTTCAACATACACTTTGGGTAAATGGGCTTCAAATAATGGGAGGGGAAGGCTAAGTTGCTGCAAAGGTTAAAGTGGAGATGACACCATATTGTTTTCTTAGAAGTTAAAAAACAAAAAAACAGCTCCACATCAGGGCACTTTTTCAATTAAAGACAGGCAGCAAGGGCTTCAGAGCACCCTCACAGTGCTTTTTCCTCCAAATGTCAGGCTTCTCGTTTAAAAGAAAAGGGATGTTTTGGTCTCATCTCTCTCACAAACCTGAAAATCTGCTCATGCGTTGTACATCTGCAGATTCAAATTCAAAATGTTTCTAATTGGCTTCCATCATGTATCTCTTTTCTTCAAATCCATCAGTAGCTCTTATTATGTTTTCACCGCATCATATTTGCTGCTATCAAGGACCGAGTGCGTTGTTCAGGCAGGCCCCTATAGCAACAACAGACAACCTCAGGAACGGGTGTTCCCAAAAATCAGTTTCTTAGGACAAATGGAGCCAGTTCTACAACTAAAACTACAACATGAATGTGTTGTCAAGTCGAAAGCTGGTGAAAGGGCGGGATCCAAAGACCAAGCAAAGCTTTGAACAAATCTACTGCTGCACACACATCGCTGTGACACACCTGCTGCTGATCCTACGAAATGATTTAAACCAGTGAGGTGTTGGTCAGGAACTCGTGCCCTAGATCCAGCGGTTCCCACTGAAACTGTAAATCTTCAGTTTCCTTAAACAACTGGAAACCATAAATAAATAAACCATAAATAGTTGGACTATTTCAAGCTGCCAAACTGTTGGAGTTTTACCTACCACAGAGTGATGTGTGGTGTTTGAACTTCAATGTTCATCGTAAAGTCATGTCACCGACTGTTTGGCTCTCTTCTGCTCTGATGAGGAAACTATATCAGACTTTAGGAATGTTGGTTTTGATCCTTTTATGGAATTTGTTGACACTGAATCGGCAGATTTATCAGTTACCTGTGTTGCTACAGCATCGTTGCTCCGGTTGTTCGTAGTACTTGAGCCTAAACTTTCTGTGATACTTAAGAGTCAAAGTGCTGTTTTATTATTTAATAGATATTCATTTTTGCCTTTCTTTGCCATAGAGATTTAAAGAAACACGAGTAGGTTGTATTTCTATCAATTTAAAAAAAAAAGAACTGTCTGAAATCTGTTGAAGATGACTTGATTTCTGTATAACTTTTCCTGTACATTTTTAGTGGACACTCAAAGCTATGACACTGAATTAGTTTTTGGCATTCACAGCTTTTGGTTTGCTTTTTTACACGTCTGTGTGCATGAACTGCACATGCATATGAACTGTTTTCACCAGCTGCAGCGGCATAATATTTCTGGAAATAAACTCCTGCTCCTGGTGTTTGATATTTGACTTTTACGAACTTTGCCTTGCATCGCAAGCAGCCTGCAGCCTCTGTGTGAAACTGACACCAGGATGTGGACACTTGGAATCTGGTATGTGCCACACAAATTGCTCAGTAGTCAGAAGTGATCTTATGCAGCCAGCTTAGCCGGTTTCACGTTGCCAACGCCGATAAAAGGAAAACTTATCTGCAGCCGTGCAATCGTTTTGTTCGTTATCTCTTCAAATACAAAGCCACACACAACTTTGGAGCACTTCAGGGGGCAGTGACAGCTAATTGATCTCTGATTGATTGGTCCCTGAAGCATCTGTAAGGGGAGTGGATGCATGTTTCCCCCAAACCTGGAGCTCTACAGAGGTGCAAATAACTCAGGCCATCTGCTATAATTCAGCTTCATACAGTCATGTACTGTAGAGCCAATGAGCTGGACGGTTCCTCTACTCTATAGGCATGACATTCTTGATTTTTTTTTCCATTCTTGATCCTTGCTTTATTAGTTCTATAGTTCCCTTAACATAAGAAATAAAACAACCTATTAAGGCTTTACCAGTACTTTAGTTAATGTTTCGTATCCTGATGAGGACATCTGACTTCCAAACGACCATCTTTGATTTTATTTTTAGCCGGTCGGCAGATAAAAGCCAAGACAAAACCCAGAGTTTATGGAGTCGACATGCGACGACATTATTATGACTTGAGCTATTAACCAGCCAGCGGGCGTAATCTTCTGCAGTGCGTGTTTTGCCAACTTGGACCAGTTCGCCACATGACTGTTGACGATATTGTAGGATCAGTAACTTTGTCAAAAAAAAAAATCCCATTCAAGTACTTTTTTTTTTTAGTGTGTTTAGGGTTAATGTGGTCTGAGCTCTCAGGGAGTTTATCATCTGTAATATTGTGCTCCAAGGAATCTGAAGTACTTCAGAATAGAGGCAAACCCAGAGCAAAAAAAATTTGAGTGGTAGAGACCCCAGGCAATTGTGTCAGCTTGTGAAAAAAATGTAAATCTCCAAGATTTTAAATTGATTCTGAAGTCACAAACTCCCCGTGTTCAACATTCGATCTGCACTTTTCTCGATTGAATAAAGAGCTTAAATTATTCTTAACGGTCTGCCTTCTTTGTATGAGCATTTTACAGTGTCTCAGCCTTTTTGGAAACTCAGTTGCAAAACAAGAAGACCGGCTGAAGATCAAAGCAAATCCTGCACTTAAAAAGAGCTGCTCTAGTGTGACACGAAATCAAATGTACTACTGTATAAGGTCACCAGGTGGCAGTGTTGCCCGATCTCTTATTTTACCTGCAGTGCATCTGTGTTCACAAAGAACATGCACACACTTTAGAACAAATGTGTTTAATACAGACATTTTTGTCCTACAGAGAAAACCATTTAGATTAGAAAACAATTCATTTAGAGTTAGGACTATTGTCTAGGTTTACAAACAACACTCACTGAAACAGTTTCAAATAACAAATGCATATTAACAAAAGCCTACAGGAACTAGGGACTTTCATATTTGTGAGGAATCCAGGGGGGAAAAAAGGAAAGGATAGGCAGCTATTTTACAGATTTGGAGAGAGGAGGGGGAGGACACCGGCACAAAGGTCATTTGATAGATGTTGGGAGTAAATAAAATGAACTGCACGTGACTCAAAGGGCGGGTGTGTAGTGGAGCTGCTCTGTGTGGGAGGGTGCACTTATTTTCGTTGGGATAGAAAGCAAAAAGTTGCACCTTTTGGTCCGTTTGAAGCGTTCAAGTTGGGGTGAGCCCAGCCCCAACGCCCACCTCTCAGACATCAGTGACAGCTCGGTTCTGCTACAATGAGAAACGCTGTGCGTGTTGGCGGCTCTCCTGCAGCCTAAAAGTGTGCGCTTCTTGCACTGGTGCAGGTTTTCTTTGAGGGGTTTAACCACAATTTGTTTGGTACTGCAATTTCCAACTTTCTATTAACAGCCCTGGAATAAACATAGTCAAACCACATCCTGTCACTTACTCTCAACCATCTGAAATAGGAGCATCATGTCACTGAGAATCCAAATGATTCTTCTGGCTGATCTGTTTTTACAAAGTAGCATTTTTAATCACAGTTACACAGAGCTCAGGAGTTGTTTTAAGTCTTTGAGGTTTTCATGCTCCGAGTGCAGGCGGGACATTGGGACAGAGCTGTAGGTTGCGTCTATGAGGACGCTATCTTCTCCTCGTATGGAGACTCGTAGGCCTCCATGGGTGGGCAGGTGCACACGAGGTGCTGGTCGCCGTAGATGTCGTCGATCCTCGAGATGGTCGGCCAGAATTTCGTCTCGGGCCTTATGAAGCGCTGCGAGGCGAGAAGAAAACTTCTTAATCAGACTGCTATAAAAGCCCTTTTTGATGTTGAGGATAAAGTAAGATGGATCCCTCTCTATAAAGTTGTAAGACTCGCTCAGCTGGTAGATACTCTCTGAGACGCCTTCCAGTTTTATGAGGTTGTTCCCGAATGGAGCATCATTCCATTTGGGCTGAAGTGTCAGAGGCGAAACTGAATCAAAATTTTATTCATTTTCAGCCCAAAAAAAAAAAATCCACAAAATACATCCTGAGTTCTAGCTTTTCAGGAAGAGAGAGCCCCGTGGTGTGATGTGAGAAGAAGACGTCTTGGTTTTTTGCTCCAAGTTCGTTAACTTGTTTTAAAGACATCCTTGGTGTTGCTACACCAAATGGAGCTGTGCTTGTGAAATGATAATCAAAGACTTTGTGAGTGATACCTGAACGCATCCACTCAAATCCAACAGACGGACCAAAAACCGAACTGAACTGATGAGCGGCTGAAACAGATAACTGCTGTAAAAAGGCCTGTAGACGATTTAAAAAGCAAGGATGGAAACATCGATGCTAACGGTGACTCAAAGTCATGAGAGGGTGCCAGCGAGCGCAATAACAGGACCTCTAAGTCAAGTGTGGCCATCATTACATCCCTCTTGTTCCTGCCATCGCATGTCAAAATGTCTGCTGTGAAATAAATGGAGTAACGTCGGCCTTCTCTGTAATTGTTTGAGCACATGTCACGCTTCTTGCTTTTCACCACTGGAGGGAAAGGAGTTTTTACCCAAAGCTGCCAGACGCTACTGAACAAAAGGGTTAATTTGATGGCAGCAGAGTCGGTTAGAGGACCTGGTCTGAGGTTTGATCGCTTAGAGTAAATGACCGATTTAAATTCAACATGTAGGTCCTGGATGCGAGGAAACTCACCATTGGAAAAGCGGCATACTCCCTGGAGTACGGCCTGTCCCAGTTTGAGGAAGAAATGCATGCCAGAGAGTGAGGGGCCATCTGCACACAGAACAGCAGACATATGCAGCCATTAGGACCCAAGATGGCAGCGAACAGGCTACATGTCACAGAATTACACATCCGTCACGGCAATGCATTTTTTCCCATCCAAACCATACAAATCAAGCTGGCAGTGTACCTTGAGCGGGTTGATGCGGGAGTCCATCCTTCCCTCCTCGATGTCAGCGATCTCCTGTCGGATACCGAGCAGGGCGTCGCAGAACCGGTCCATCTCAGCCTTGTCCTCCGACTCGGTGGGCTCAATCATGAGCGTGCCAGGCACCGGCCATGACATGGTGGGTGCGTGGAAACCTAAACGGCAACATACAATAATGTTCTACCGCATACTGCGCAGCGGAGTTCCTGTTACAGGTGAAAGGGAACGCGTTTTAGTTCCACCTACCGTAATCCTGCAGCCTCTTTGCCACGTCGACAGCCTCGATATTAGCCGTCTTCTTGAACGGCCTCACATCCAGAATGAACTCGTGAGCAACAAAACCTGCTCGAAACAAAACAAGACGATTTTTCTTAACCATGAAGTTACGCGTCCTAAAATTAACAACAGACACATTTATTTGTAGAAACAGCACTTTACCTTTCCTGCCTCTGAAGAGGACTTTATAGTGGCTTTCCAGCCTCTTGGCCATGTAGTTGGCATTCAGGATGGCCATTTCTGTCGCATGAATGAGTCCTTTGGATCCCATCATCTAAACGCAGGGAGCAGAGAGTAACGTTAGACTTTTTTCCAACCATTTCTTAATATTAATATATTTGTGTATATTTTTTAATATTATATTTGTGTTTTTCCAGTCGGAATGGCACTCAGTACTACAGAAAGCGCCTCCTAAAGCTCTGCTCTGGAACCAGATCAGAACCTTTGTGTGTTCTGACACGTGAGCGTCACTGACGACCTGTGCTGACCTTGATGTAAGCCCATGAGATGGGAAGGATGGCGCTGGAGCCCCAGGGAGCAGCGCTGATGGTGCCCAGCGAGCTGCTGCTGTTGACCGACTGCATGGCGACCACGGGGTGGCTCGGCAGGAATGGGGCAAGGTGGGCTTTCCTGTGCAAAAAACACATGAGAATATCCAGTAAAATTCAGCGTTTAGAAATCAATCGACAAGAAACTCTAATTTCACAGATTATGAAAACAGTAAAACAATTTTTTTTAATGAAACTTACACTCCGATCGGGCCCATTCCAGGTCCTCCTCCGCCGTGAGGGATGCAGAAGGTTTTGTGCAGGTTCAGATGAGACACGTCAGAGCCGTAATCTCCAGGGCGACACAAACCCACCTGAGGCACAGGGCAAGGGAAAACATGCGAGGCTTTTGTGTTATACATTTGGGACTTATTAACAATGCATTCATGTGTACTTTCATGTTTTGTTTTACCCTATTTTTTAAACTTATAACTTTCAACTACAACTTTTTTTTTGTCCTTGATATCTATAATAGGCCGGCTGCTGCATATGAGGATGACGACAGAGTATCAAGCCCACATACAGGAAATTATGAGGGTTATTTCTATCATATTTAAGATGGTGTTGAGAATATTGTATATTAGCAAATGCATTATTGACAAAAATACAATGAAATGTTGAATAGAAATCAAATAGTGCACGTCGCAGCATAAAAGGAATCCTCTGCATCCTGTACAGACCAACAGTTATCCATTCACACACGTCCACGGACCCTCGCTGCTTCTTTCCAGTAACCACAGTCTCACCTGGGCGTTCATGTTGGCGCCGTCCAGGTACACCTGGCCGCCGTTTTTATGGATGAGGTCACACACGTCTCCTATATTTTCCTCGAAGACGCCAAACGTGGAGGGGTAGGTGATCATCATGGCTGCCAGGCTCGCCTTGTGTTTGTCCACCTGGAGGAAATTATCAATAAGATCAGATTTTACGAAACTACTCGATACTCATTGATCCCACCACTGACGATTTACTTTAATGATCATATGTGCAATAGCGTTTTACGGACAATTAGGAACAGCAATATAAAGATATTCTTATAGAAACTGGTTTGCCTGCCAGTGACTTAAAAAAATAATAAATAAACAAGGTTAAGTTAATATCAATCTGTATACAGAATCAAAATACTTAAACTTATATGTAGTCATCTTTACAACTTGATACATCAACCCCAAGTTAAAACAAGCTTGGTTACTCTACAAAGCGCCAACATTATCCAGCTCTCCTCACCAGGGCCTTGAGGTGCACTATGTCGATGTTGCCATCTTTGTCCACCTCCACCACCTGAACCTTCATGCCCGCCATCTGAGCGCTTGCTGGGTTGGTGCCGTGGGCAGATTTGGGGATTAGACAGACCTAGGTGTTCCCGACAGAAAGGGAACGCAAAGAGCATGGATGAGCCACAGAGATCATTTTCAATATGAGCCGATTGCGGCAAAACTCGAACCTCGAGGCAGATGATGATTTTACTCAGTTCAAAAAGGTAGAATTTCAAGATGTGTGTGAGAGGCAGGGGCAGCCAAAATATATTTAATTCAAAATCGAAAGTATGTTAGCAAGCAGGGACATGATCTCCTAAGTTGTAATACTGTAAAATGAACTATTAAACACATTTTAAGAGTACAAAAAAAAAAAAAAAAAAAAAAAAAAAGAGCTCAGTGTGAAGAAATACCAAAGTTAGTTTTGACCTACCAAGCATCCACCTCTGGTACTAATGAATAACCTGCCAGCAGGCCACTAATTGATTTTATCCCTTATTAGGATGACACTTCAGGCATTTTGCAACGCAGGAAAAGTGGGGCAGTTAGACCTGCGGGTCGGCCAACACTTACATCTGACCAACTGTGAAAGTCTTAAACATCCAAATATGGAATCTTGAAAGCAGGTAGCCTATAGTCGGATCTCGCTGCTCTCAGCCCATTTGTTTGCACAGTTGTCAGTTTGGACCTTGACTGTTACCAGGTATCAGCGCCACTATCTAAGATGTACTTATGAGGAAGCAATTAAAAACAAAAGGCCATTACACTGCGAGAGAAAAATTCTCGAGTCAGCCATTCTTTAATCGGAGTTGGGAGCCTTATCTCCGCTTGTCCTCGAGCTACTATCAATCAGCATGTCAGGGTATTGAAGGAATTTTCAACAAGGATATCTAAAACATGTTCATCGGTTATGTCAAAGCGACCTGTTGTAGCAGCGTAGAATAAACCCAATCGTCAGACGCTCAAACTGATAGAAGTTACATAGCGTGGCTTCCAGGCCAATGCCCTACATTAACCTCCCTCAGTAGGGATCAGTGAGTCAGCATTATCTAGGAAACTAGTGGCGATAAATCATCTGTGCATATCAACCATGCAAGTCTTGTCAGAGCAGCCTTTAGTCTTCCAAAACGGTTTCACTTTTTTTTTCCACGCCAGCTGAAGAATCATTTCCCATTTATCTTGAGCCACAGGTTTGCACACATTGGGCTCTTAAATTTCTCCCTTTTGGGTAGAGAACAGTGCAAACGATGAAGTTAAGAGTGACGCTCAAATTCTTGCTTAGATCAAGATGGGACGAGAGATATATAGAGAGATATTCATGTCTGCGAGTTAAACGTTACGCGGAAGCCGGGAAAGATCAGCTCATCTCAGGATATCCTGGCTCCGTCTAAAGAAATCAAAATCCCACCAACTGCCAACCCATTAAATCCAAATATTTGAGCAAGACCTTTTCATCTGCAGTAAACCAAACAAGAGCAGAACTTGCGTCTGTTTTTGAACAAGTGTTTCAATGTTTCTGCAAAGCAAAGCCACTAGTTTTCTCGGTGTGTATTGTGTGCACGTCTGCGTTGGCCCTGTGATGGATTAGCGGTCTTTCCGGGGTGCATCCTGCCTCTCACCCAAAAGGTATCTGGGTTAGGTGCCAGCCCTCTCAATTAATCCAATTTGTGTTGGCCATATCAAAGGCTATCAAATCTACACATTAACTTGTGCACATTGAGAATGATTTTTGTCTGACAGCAGACCAATTAGACCATTATTTATTTCCACATTACTCAAGCACACTTACACTTCTTGAGCTCTCCCCCTTTGAGTTCAGGTAGGCTTTTATGGCTGCCAGGCCAGCATATTCTCCTTGAGCGCCACTGTAAAACAAGGCAAACATACTGCGGTCATGCATCCTTCACACTTGACCTCTTTATAGTCCAAAGAACAGTCTACAGACATTACCAAAAGAGGAGAAAGAGACTGGATTAAAAGCTAGCTGCACGACAAGTCTCTTTACCAATGCTGCCGATAACAGCAGAGGTGGGTGTGGACTTTATCAGGTGAAACGAAAAGAATTTTCATGAAAAGAATAAAACCTTTCACTTTCAACATTTGATATTGGTTTATGGTTGGTCCATTTGCAAATCAATGAATTCTGTTTTTAATTCACATTTTACAGTGTCCCAACTCTTTTGGAATTTGGGGTTGTAATATTATCTTCTGCTCAGTTCACATTAATGATACCACCAAGTCATTTTCTCTTTATTCGTTTAGGGAAAATAGTCTAAATGCACTCTGTGCATTACAAAACCTGACCTTGACCTGGTGCTCGAAAGCTGTGACATCATTCATGGCACCTGAAAGCGCCCATTACAATGAGCCCATAATTCTCCGTATACAACTCCCTAAGTAGTCAGTTGGGATTAGTGAGTGACTGTGAGTTAGGGACTCAGCATTTGTTTCATGACAAAAGTTGTTTTAAAAGTTCAAAAGTTGTGCGTTTTAATTGGGACGTCATCTAAAACAAAACCCCTTGTGGGCATCAGTGATATTGCACGTTGAGGCATTTTCCCAATAGCTTCATTTTTCAGACTCGCTGGTGACGTTCAGCATATATATATATATATATATATATATATGCCATCATATCATCATGCCCATCTATAACCATCAGATCTATGAAGTGGAGCAAGTTGCTGAGTATGTTGGTTCTAAAAAGCTTTCATCGAAGCCAGTTTGGTGAATTAACCATCATTACCAGTGTTGATTTTTGCTCCTCTTTTAAGGGTGAAATACTCTCCATGTCTGGTATTACCATATGTTAAACCTGATGTGTTTTTTTTTAATCATTATTAAAGAAGCCTCCATTGTTGATGTCACATCTTAAACGTGCCCTCTACAAGATCCAAATCATCTTTTCTTGGACGCCAACACCAGGGAGGATGAATTTAGCCAAACAAGAAGGTAAGCCGACTTGCAAGGTAAACAAATGCTTGTAATATGTCCCTCTCTGGGCCAAAATGGTGTAATATCAAACCAAATTTGGCTTCCCCCGACCAATTATGCTAGCATAGATTTAACCAGTTATATTTTATCAACTAAAAGCAAAATTTCTTTAGAGCCAAACATCACAAGTGAGGAGTTAATGGGTTTAAAATAACTTTATGATGTAGGGCAGCAGTTAAAATAAGAACTGTAGTGTCAAATGTTCGTAAACATGTGCCTTTGCTGCTGCGGTATTCGGGTTCATGGTCTCACCTGTTTGGCTGGAAGGAGATCTTATCATAGCCCGTCAACTCGCAGAGGTCTCTCTCCAGCTGCTTGAAAAGTTTCTGATAGCCTTCTGCTTGATCCAGGGGCACGAAGGGGTGGATGTTGGCAAACTCTCTCCAGGTGATGGGCTGAAAGAGGAGACAGCAGTGACAGAACTCCACTTTCCAATACCACATCATGTTAAACTTAACTCATGAAAGAGCTGCTTGACAAGAATTTACTGTAAAGGTAGCTGGCCCGACGACTACGGGTTTAAAAAAAAAATAAATAAATAAATAAATAAATTATGTAAAACCTTGTGTGAGAATTTCCAGACAAACCGATGAACTTACCATGAGCTCTGAGGAACTGTTAAGCTTCATGGTGCAGGAGCCCTGAGGAGAAAAAACTATTTACTCCCACTTTACTTCAGTTTACAGCATAATAATCTCAGCTGTTTGCAAATCAAAGCATGTCGCTCAGATATGTTGTTGGAACTAACCAGTGGTATCATGCTGTGCACCAGGGAGATGTCTTTGTTCTCCAGGCGCTTCATGTATCGCACAATGTTGGTCTCAGAGTGGTAACTGAAGAAGAAGATCAACCAAACACAGAGCACAAGTTTCAACCGAGCTCCTCTCATTCTGGGAGGCCAAAAGCCACTATGTAACAGATTTTAAATCTAGCAAATGCATTATTGGGTTGGTTGAATAAGCATTTTTTACCTAACCAGGTGTCGTAGATCATGTCAGAGAATCAACAGTACTTGAACATTAGAAGTCTTGATAAGAGGACTGACTTTATTGCACTAATAAAGATTAAGTGTTCCACTTTTAGAAACAAAGAGAGACGCGTGTTGACCCTTCACACCGCTATTTTAGCATCTACCGAAGAAGATATTAGAACGGCAGGGATCGGTTAAAATTCAGAGCACTTCACTTAACTCTTGCTTTAACCGCTTTAATACCAGTGGCATAGGAGGAGCAGCCACGAATGATGCCAGACAACAAAAACCGAAAGCTGAATTTTATTTACCAGCTCAGACATCTCGTAGAAACCAGTGACCGTACTAAGTCATAGCACATCGTTATTGTGTGCAGCAGTGTTGAAAATAAACTGAGAACCAACCTGTTGAAGACCTGGTGTGTGAGGAACTTGCTTGTCCTTTTGAAAGGACTTCCCATGATCCCCTTCACCCGCTCGCCCATCTTTTCTGCAATCAACTCCTGGAAATGTCAATAGAAATTACCTTCAATCCATGAAGTAACTGTAAGTCACAATGCTTTAGGGGTGGAAACATTAAATCACGACAGAAATAAGTGTAAGTATCAACGTACAGCTGAAGACTCGCAGCCAAAGACCCAGAGCAAGTCATCCAAGTCCCTCTCAGTCACCGTCTCATCCAATGACACGCCAAGCTGGTTGTTCAGAGTCAAGAAAAGACATTTTTATCATTTAAAAAAAAAAAAAAAAAAAAAAAAAAAAAAAAAAAAAAAAAAAAAAAAAAAGCTTAACTTTTCTTCCAAAATACAAAGCAGAACAATTACAAAACATGGTTGCCTTTTGTCTAATTGGTGACAATTAGTTCGGTCATATCCGTTTCAATATATCTGAAACGAACTCCACAGTCATCTATATAGAAGATAAATCAGCCTGGATTTTATTTGTTACGCCACCCTCTAAAAGTTGCCTAAATATTTTCCTGCATATCCAACAGCAGGATTGTAAATCTAATCTTGCCGGGCAGTCAGACTTTTGAATCCGTAACGCTCCACCTTGTTGACTCATGTGTTAGGACTAATCAGTCCAGTGAGGACCGCGGGAGGACTAATGATTAGCCATTCAGTGCCACGAGCAGCACAATCAGCACTGCAAAGGAGATACAATTGTTTTCAAGTGATTAGTTACGAAAGACGAAATTAAGTTTGATAAGTATTACTTTTGAATATTTGAATAATGAGGGCATGCATCATTTATTCTGAGGTTGCTTTGGTTTTATGGTTTATAGATATGCAGAGTTTTTAAATGACAAAACTGATTTTTTTTTAATCAAATAGCATTTTAACCCCCCCCTTTGAATTTGATGTCATTATCCTGTTTAGTCAATATGAAGTTTGGACATCAAAGGCAAGTCACGTCTTGAAAGATCATCATACTGACCACTCCCTCAGAGTATACTCGCAGGTTTAGCTCCCTCTGCACAGCTCTCTCCAAGATGTCTTTGGCAGCCACGCTACAGTTTATTTTCAGCGTGTCAAAGAACATCTCGCTGTGCAGCCGGTGTCCTGCTCTCTTCAGACCTGAAACGGAGAGTAGGAGGGAACTGCTTAATGCGCATTTGGGATGCTGAAATTGGTCAGAATTATTTACAAAAAAAATTACCCAATATTCTATATCCTTGAGTTCTAACCTTTATCAACATCATCTTTTTATATTCATTGAATAATGAACATCCCATAATGGCAGTTTGTAGTTCCTCAGACTGAATTCCAGTAAAATTTAGAAGAAAAAGAAAATGCGTGTACAATTTTACCCTCAGCGAGGATCAGGGCAGCGTTGTGTGTCCTCTCAGCAATGTGTTTAACTCCCTGGGGACCATGATACAGAGCGTACATGGCAGCCATGTTTGCAAGCAGAGCCTAAGGGGATAAAGAGAACATGGAATGGACAGGGGGGGGGAATAGGTCATTTACATGCAAAATGAAACAGCAGCTACATGATTGACAGTCCAAACTCTCATTAATTTTTTTCTCACACATTCATTAACCACAAAAATGAACAAAATGGTTTTACCTGTGCAGTGCAAATATTGCTGGTTGCTTTGTCCCTGCGGATGTGTTGCTCTCTGGTCTGCAAAGCGAGACGATACACCTCCTTACCGGCTGCATCCCTGAAACATCCAAACATCTTTTTTCCAACTTTCCACCCATGGGTTTAATTCTCAAAAAAGTTGCCTTTCTGATCCACGAGCACAGTTTTCTCTAACCTGGTCACTCCCACCATTCTGCCAGGCATCATCCGGACCAGGTTGTCCCTCACTGCAAAGAAGGCAGCGTGTGGACCACCGTAGCAGAGAGGAACCCCAAATCTCTGAGAGCTGCCCAAAGCGATGTCAACTCCAAACTCTCCGGGGGGACGCAGCACGCACAGGGCGAGCAGGTCACTGGCACAGCAAGCCAGGGCCTGCGCGGATGGAAAGAAAGAAAATGGACAACTGTGGTGAGTTATGTCGTTCATTAACTGCATATGGTTACAGACAGATGAGTAGCAATGTATTCATTAAGAGTGCACAGAGTTATTTCCTCTGTCCAGTTATACAACTGTGTCAGTGAAACTTTAAGCTGAGCAGCAGTGATCAGAATGACTCTCGTGGATGGGATTTGGATTCGGTTTTAAGTACCGACTGATGACCCTTTTTTTTTGCACCGCTTTTTGCTTTTTTTTTTTTTTTTTTTTTTTTTTTAAACAGTTGATGGCGACATTCATTTTACCCTTTTCCTCTTTTTATTCTGTTTTTAATCTCTAGACTGTGCACCACTTTGGGTGGCCTGGGAGGTTGTTAATGTGCTATATAAATAAACGTGTCCTTGATAAAGACACTTTATTACCCAAAGAAGATGATAAATCAATTTGTTTGCAGGCACCAATTTTAAATCTCCACACGGAACAAAGAATACATGCTATAGACCCCATTTATCTTAGTAAGCCATCTTTTCTTCTTTCACATCTTTGTTACTACATGCAGACTTGCCTAAAAGACTTGTACCTGTTGTAGGGGGTCAAAGGTCTCTTACCCCTCCCTTGTGAGCCCGGTCCACGAGGGCAGTGAAGTCTTCCACTCTGCCATCGGTGTCTGGATACTGAAAGAGAACACCACTCACATCCTTCCCGCTGAAGTCCATCTCATGAGGCAGTTTCAGTTCCGTTTTGACTCCAATGTAGCTGAAAACAACAGTGAAAATGTGATGTTCATCAGATGTAGCAGGAATACGAGCATATAAACTGTACATGCAAACACTGAGCTCTTCAATGTTGCACCACAGTAAATGGATGCTTCATTTTACAGTTGTGGTACATGTAGCAGTTTTGTTTCGTCTTTGCTGTTCACGCACATGATTTCAATAGGAGCTTGAGCGCATTTGTGATACATACTTGGCTCTGGTCTGTACTACAGCAATGGTTTGGGGATGGCAGCGCGGGTCAATGAAGAAGGTTCTTTTTTTGTTCTGTCTGCAAGAAGGAAACGACACAGATAACTGAGGAATCTGTAACCAGGGCAAAACATGTGAAGCTTCAGATAACATTCTGAGCATCAAAGATTGCTGTGCAACTTCAGCCATTTGTTTGCAGTCAGCAGCTGAGTGTAAATACCTGTGGCAGAGCTGCATGGCCTCAGCAGCCGCCGTTCCTTCGTCGAGCAATGAGGCGTTGGACACCGGCATACCCGTGATGTCACAGATCATGGTCTGGTAGTTGAGGAGAGATTCCAGGCGACCCTGGGAGACCTCGGGCTGGTAGGGCGTGTACTGAGTCACCCTGAGGACAAAAACCCACAATGAATCAACAGAACGAGTTTGGACACCAGGACAATGGCCCAAAGTCGATGCTGTTCAAGGAAGCGGGACGGGACAGAGGAATACATTGTATGTCTCCTCAGGTCCGGCCTGGAAGTTGAGAAAAAAAAAAAAAGCATGTGCAGGGGTGGCTGATTTGGATTTGTGTGAAAGAAAATCTTGTTCAGCAGAAGGCTGGAGAGATGCACATCATCCGTTCTCACGAGTCTTTTAGAGTCATGTCACAAGGCCTCCAATTAAAGGCACGTTACTCAGCACCAGAGTAATGAGTAGCCCAAACTATTAAATAAACATGACTGATCATCTGTGATGGCATAACAAGAATCCAGCTCACACCACTAACATTCCCGTGAGGTTTCTGCGGGTGTAGGAAGGCACTCACCAGCCTGCGTTCTCCAGGAGATTACGCTGGATGGGTGGCGGAACCGAGCAGTTGTAGTAACCCATCCCGATGTAAGACCTCCAGACTTTGTTCTTTGACGCAATCTTCTGCAGAGCCTCCAGAACCTCATTTTCACCTGCAAAAATAAACCATGTTTTTAGTTTTATGTTTGACAAACACGAGTTATTGTGCTACAAGTGCCGGTTTCCTGTTGCTTTGTATTTTCTAACCGCAGCCAGCATAGAAGAGCGATAATTTGCCCAGCAGTGCATCTTTTCCTGCGTTTTCTGAACCTGAAATCATCTTTGAATGAAAAAGTAGAACAGTAGAGTTTACAGTAATGTCACGCAAGATGTCTCAGATGTTCTGATGAACAGCACCGTGCCTCTCATGTGAGAAGCTGAGTGGATCACAGGATAAAGGCAATCAGAGCGGCGTGCGGCCAGTCGGAGGTGCTTAACACAGCTGGAGATGCAACAATTAAGCACTTAAGTCAACTGTATTACAGTCTAAGCTCAGATTCATCGACATGGGTAAGATTTGGTAGTTCCGCACCTAAATTGAGAATATCCAGAAAGCAATGTTTTGGTATAGGGGAAGGGACACACCCGGCAGTTAAACTGATGATTAAAGTTATTTCTGTCCAATCTAACATACAAGAATCGCTCTTCCACAAAGACAAAGCCCAAATGCTTTCTCTCCTGATGTTTAGCTTCAGTCTCAGTGCTGTAAGGCCGCTCTGCCAGTGAACAACCAGCCCCTGAGATTCTTCTGGCTTTCCTGGCTGCCTAGCAACTCCAAGGAATTGACAATACCACCCCCGTCTTTACCGAGAGCACTGACCACTCCTGTGTTCAAAAAAGAAAGATAACTCTAGTCCTCTGTGGCGAGAGAGAATATAGCCAGTGTCCAAGTGGTTATTTACAGCTTCTTCAAAAAAGGGAGACGAGGCACACTGAACTGACAGTGTTTATAGGCGGCCTATTTGCCAAAATCATTACAAAAAAATTTAACATTTGAGAGATTGCCTGTACATTTAGAGTGAGCGGTTTGTGGATTTATCTCTTTTTATTTTGCGAGTTTGTTTTAAGAAGAAGGACTGCTTTCCCATGGTCCCAGAGTTGTGCAGGCAAAAAAAGCCTGATTCAGAACCATCCAGGAGGTCTATTGTTGAAGAGCGAATCCCTCCCTGGCTTTGCAAACTGAAGCCCTTCAAAGCTGAACAAGCAGAAAACCAGCACAGCCTCCAGTTTATTCCTTCAGCATGGCCTGCTGCATTATGAAACCCTACAGAGTCGGAGGAGGGGCCAACACAAGGGCAGATAAAAGTAGCTGGGGTCAGAGAAAACTACAAAAGGTGCCCGATTGATCAGTAAATTCTGATAGACTTTTCTTTTCAAAAGTTCTTTCTTTTCGGCATTTGTCGTGTTCGAACAAACCGGAATCAATAAAGCTTCTGCAAAGGCGTTCAGTCAGCATATATCAAGGAGCATACAATTATAATTACACAAAATATGAAGAAAGTCTGCGCTTTGGTTGCATGTTAATTCAGTGTGGATTGTGATTCATTACCATTAAACACAAAAATAATCTGCTAAAACTGTATCATAAGAGTGTAAATGCTTTAACTGAAGCATGACTCCTGAGGATTCACTGCATCAATTCACCCTGGATTCCTGCAGTTCCCCTTTATCCGGTGACCGAGTCACTACCACTTAATGCGATTGTTTCACAAAAGAAAAAAAAAAAAAACACAAACACAGAGACAAAAAAACAAAACAAACAAGCCAATGTTGACTTTTATGTTACTAAAATCCAACAAACCTGATCACATATCAGTTTATTCACTTTATTGAGTCGTTTCTGAAGGAAATTAATTAACATTCTTTGAGTTTTTTTTATAATGATCTGACAACATACGCAACCAGAATTCATGGTACGCCCCACATTAAAGCCTCATGAGTAGAACATTACTCTGTAATAGGATGTGAACCTTTTTTGTTACCAAAAAAAAACTTTTTGACTTCAGTCATAATAAATAGATATTTTTTTCCTGGGGGGGGCTTTAGGCCATTACTCAGACAAACAAGCAGTTTATCTCCACCTGAGGCTTTACACCCTACTGAGCGGCATTGTTCATCGTTTCCAGACGACTGAGGCCCTGGTTAATAATGAACAAATCAAATAATGTGTTGATCAAGGAAATAAACATTGATTGAAGCACACAACATTGCCAGGCCACGAGGGCAACTTAACAAATGTGGTGACTTACACATGATCATAATTAGTAAAAAAGGAATACAGCTAATTGTGTTTAAACAGAAGCCCGATTGTTTTTGAATGCTTTTACTTACAACATGACAGCAAAAATGGTGTTTTCGTATGCAAGAAATGTATGATTTGCATATGAAAACACGCGTTGTTTATGCATTCAATCGTCATTTATTCCTCTTACAAGCATCTTAAAGAATTTGGCAAAAGCCATTTATTGTCATTGTGTGCTGGCCCTGCTCATTAATCAGTTTTCCTCTTAAATCAGCCCACACAATCTCGTGGAAAAGGAAACATGCTGAATTGTATATTAAAAAGCACACACATCCAGGCCAATCTCATGCAAAACATCACTGAAGTCACCTTATTAGGAACCCCCTCGGCTGTGATGTAACGTGAACGCTTCAACCAGATTGAACTGGAGCTAAAGGCTAAACTTCACACTCCAGTTGCCATCCTATGAGCATCGGCTTCCCATCAGGAGATTGGTGCCGCTCGCCGAGTTTCGCGAAAACAACTCCAAATATGTTCAAAGGAAGACTTAACCGGGGAGAGCGCTCCACGGCGCACAATAGAGGTCCAACCTACATTTCAGCCACTCACTTGGCTTCATTATAACGCCCGTTAGATGAGGGGGGACACAACCGTGCAGACTAACGGCTGCTGAGTGGGATAAAAAAAAAAAAAAAAAGGAAAAATTTGAAGTCCAATTTTACGATTTTACGGTTAGGTGACAAAAGTGTTGAGCCAAAAATGAAGCCAAACTTACAGATTGGATCATCCATCTTCAAACTCCGCTGCATACAGATGGAGGCTGGAACTGTGTTTTCGATCAACTGGTCGACTGTCTGTGAACAAAATGCATTCCCACTGAACAACAGCGTCAACAGATCTTACGAGTTTAGGGGCTAAAAATCTACATTTGTCCCTATGGACACTCGATAGAAACGAAAGCGTGCATTTGCGCCCATTTTGGGGGGGGGGGGGGGGCTGTAGAGCTTACCTCGAGTCCCAGAACATCCAGCATTTCTCTCTTCTCCCTCTCACCTGGACCGATGTGCCTCTCTGCAAAATCATCGTGTCTGGGCAGAATTCTGTCGATCTGTCTGGAGGAGACAGGTGCCGACGTCCTCAGACCCCGGGCCGCTGTTGTTAGGGACGCTGAGCTGAGTCGGGTCCTACACTGAAGTTTCCAAACCACGCGGCTCTTTTCACTCAGACGCCTGCACTGTGCGCTGGGATTCACCGACTTGGCCAAAAGGACCTTCCAGGACTTGGCGCAGCTCTGCATCTCTGATTCGCTTTGCGAGACAAGTCTGCCGACACCGTAGAAGCCTTTTTTTGTCCCTCCGCTCGGAAGTGATTCCCTCCACTGAGAGATCCTCGCTGGGGGGATACTACCAACTCCTTTAAACTGCAGAGTTTTATACAATTGAACAGTTGCACAAGAGCGAACCAATCAGCGCGGAGATGCTGCGTGACGCAGTGTCGAGCCCAAATGAAACAGCTGCTAAACTTTCTCACGTGCCACACTTCCATTGACCAAAAGAAGTAATAAGTGGAGAGACGTATCACATCAGAGATGGTTCAGCAGCCGGTTTCAAAGTCCCAGGTGTGAGCGGACTTTAACCAACGGCGCGATGTGCCCTCTGATAACATGTGAGGTCACCACGGTTTAAAAGTGTCCTGGCAATGAGAATGATAGCAAGATTTAACCCCACCTGCCGCCGAAGTGGCTGATGTTTAACACTGTGGCTTGTCTAGTCCCATTTTGCAGAACAAAAACCTGTTATGTGGAGCACTGTGGAAATATGTTCAGCTTCATTTCCTTAAATTCTGCTTCCAGACTTTCTAGATATCCTTTAAAGTGGTATTGAGGAACCGCTCCTCAGATTTTCTGATAGTTTTTCTTTGGACACCGGCCACTATTTTTTCCTCCATTTCCAGTCCAATCCTTGTACCTGACATTTCTCCAGGAATGTGCTTGCTAAGTCTCTTAACTGCAGTGAACGATTTAGTCACATAATAGAACCCACATTGTGTCTACACATAATTTAGCAAATGATCCATTTCAAATTGTATATTTAGGCACTTTGTTTCGAGCTGCCTGTTGTAAAGATGCATTGTTTGTTCCCATTTTTTCGCTGCATTTACAAAAAATATCAAAGATAACACAAAGTTTGACAGCCATTTAAAAAGCAACATATTTTTGCACCAACATGGTGGTTCTAAATGAGCTCTTAGCTGGAAACTTGGCATATTTCAACATGGTGTGCAGTGTGTCCTTGAAAGATTTGGAGGCATTGAGATGCATCCGGACCTTTAGGTTGATCCATCTACTGTTTACTGGGGCTTCATCAGAAATGGTCTCCATGGAAGGGTGGCTGTCAAGAAGCCATTCATAAGGAAGGGAAACGGGGAGGCTGAGCAATGCCAAATGACACAAAAAGTGGACTGAAAATCAGTGGGAACAGGTCTTATGGATCAGCATCATTGAAGCAGTGTGGGATCATCTTGACAGAGAACGGAACAAAAGAAAGACAACATCCAAAGAAGAGCTTTGGGATGTCCTTCAAGAAGCCTGGAGATATATTCCTGAAGACTACTTACAGAAATGACAAGAAAGCTTGTCTCAGAGGCTAAGTTGAAGAATAAAAGTGGTCATAACAAATGTTGACTTTGCAGCTTCTTAGAATTGCACAGTCGGTGTTTTTGTCTGATATACTGTATTTCCATTGTACCTTTGAATAAATTGTTGCGTCAATATCTTGTTGTGCTGGCAACATAACAAGGAATGATGGGTGGCTCAGAACATTTGCACAATACTGTATGAAATGAAAACATAAAGCCATGCCAACCTGGATTTGCCTGGATTTAAACTCTTTCTTTCTTTTGTTACTGGTGCAGTGCTATGAGTTATGGCTCATTGCAAACAGTCAATCCTCTACTTTAGGACTACAGAATATCTTCAGAAACAAAATCAAATGAGCCACTTTTACATAACATATATATATTTTTTAAAATGTCCACAGTTGTTGAGCACAAACAAGGAAAAGTTTCCATAAAGGAAAAAGAAAAATCCAAACCAGTTTTTGGTACACGAATAAATGGCTGTTGATCCTTTGGCGATAAAAATCCCTTCATTTGACTACAGCTTGCAGTCATCTAGAAGCTTCTTCCATCTGCCTGTTGATAATGTTAACCACTTTGTCAATAGCTTGTGTTTAAGTTCTGTTAAAGCTGTATTTGGTCACTCCTAAATATCTTGATGACCGTATGATTTCAACATTTCTGTGATACAATCACTGCCTTCCGTACCAGAGGAACAGAGCTTACCCACAGCATGACACAACCCCTACCATGTTTTACTGAATGTTCTTTTTCTCATGGTCTCAACATCCTGTCTCTAAACAAACTGATGCTCTACATTCTGTGGAGCTCAACTTAGTCTCCCTCTGTCCAACAAACACTTTAATTTTTTTCTTCAGGCCACAGTGATAATCACACTTTAGTTAGATGTGTGTTGACTTTGATTTAAAAAAAAAAAACATCACAATTTTACCTACAGATGTGAGAAGTTCATACAGTTTTTCTTTTATGTCTAAAGTGCGGAAGCAGTTTGAATATTTATCTTCAGTTTTTTGTCTTTTCTCCCAGGCTTTCAGACCTGGGTGAAACAAATGTTGTCTGTGTGTGGAAATTGTTTTTATCTTTTGCTGAATTTCTTTGTTAAATGTATCTGTTGGATCTTATTGTTATTTATTTATGTAAAGCACTTTGGTCAACCCAGGTTGTTATAAGGTACTATATAAATAAACGTGACCTTGACCTTTATGTATCTTTTTTCTTAACTTTAACACAATTGTAGGCTTGTAGGTATGTTGGCATATTCAGAAGTTAGAGTACTTCAAACATCAAAGGCTAAAATTATCATCATCAGTATCATCATTATTCTTATTCGTATTAGATTGATGCTAATACACAACATCAATTGTGTAAGTAGAGCTTTTAACTGTACAAGTGTCCACAGCCACATACCGCTGTGTAAAATGTGAATAAAAACAGAAGGCAGTGATTTGCAAAGCTCTTGAACGAAAAGTCAGCTCTGACCAATTTAAGACCAAACAAAACATGTTCAGTGTAACATCGGACAAGTTTAAAACAGAACTGAAACGTATCTAAAATATTTGCAAATGCAAAATATGTGTAGCTTGTATCTTGTTAAATCAGTCTAAAATCTGTAACTGTTTCCTTATTTGATTTAGTTGTATTGTGATTTAAAAACCTCCTTTTTCTTTGGGTAAAACAAAAGTAAGCTCTAAAATGATGAGAATATTCTAATATAAACCATTTCCTTACACAATTGTACATTTGACTTAGATTCAGAGAGCAGTGCAAATAGTCGGGATTACAGGTTTAAAAGGAAAAAAAATGTTGCAGATCAACTCTGCGATCATTTAGGCTACATAGATGGAATCAGTTTGAGGAGCTTAAGTCAGGATTCAGAGCACAATGAAACAACACTGTTGTCTGTGCTTGTCCTGCTGGATATCAGTGCTGCCTTTAAAATAATCAGTCAGAACATTTTATGACAGAGATTTAAAAGCATGTTGTTGGGACTTAAATGAACCACTTTAGGCTGGTATAAGTCATATTTATCTGTTACATTCTAGTCTGCTCATGTTCACAGTGGGTCTTCCTCACACACCAGAGTTAATCATAGAGTTCCACACGATTCTATCTTTGGACCCATACTTTTTACTTTGTATATACTTTCATAAAATAATATTACACGACAGCATTGCAAAACCAATTAAACCGATCAGTTGGTTATAGGCTTCAAACGTGTGTTTACACAAATGGAGCTCTGGATGACTTTAAGTGTTTCAGACGACACTCCAGGTGGTATTACCTTGGCTTTCAGTACCACCATGGGGAAAGTTTGGAACCTTGGAGTTATTTTTCACCAGGATCTGTCCAGGATTGACTCATATCAAACAGGTGTCTAGGACTGCCCTCTATCACCTTTGTAATATTGCCAAAATTATGAATCTACTGTCTCAGAGTTTGAAAGCCTGCTGATCCAAACTATATTTGTGGTTCCTTCGAGTTTTTAAAAGTAAAATGGGAAGCAGAGCCTTCAGTCAGCAGGCCCCTCTCATGTGGAACCAGCTGCCAATTTAGCTTCAGGAAGCAGACACCCTCTCTGGATTAGGCATAAAACTTTCTTTTATATATATATATATATATAGTTCATAGTTAGGAATGGCTCAGGTGATCCTGAAACATCCCATAGTTCTGCCTTGTAGGCCTAGACTGCTGGGGGACCTCCCATGATGCACCTCTCCTCACTCTGCTCTCTTTACTCTCCATGTACATACGACATTATTATTGTTGTCATTAACTTGCGTTTCTCTTTCTCAGCAGGTATCCCTGCCCTGGTGTTATGGTGCTTGTTGTCCATTCTTTACTATCCTCTTTTTTCTTCTTTTTTTTCTTTTTCCATTTCACAGGACATGAACCAGACGAACTAATCTAAGTTTTAATTAATTTTTTATTTGGGTGGATTATAATTGGACAACAATGAAATTGATAATAATTGGCTTCAATTGGACTGCATCTTTAAATTGCCTCAAGGTGGCTTTTGCTGTGATTTAGATCAAACTAAACTGAAATAAGTTGAAGCGAGAAACTCTAAAAGTATTCTGTTTTTTCAAAAATATCGTGATATTTACAGTAGAGCAGATAAAACAGATTTGGGATCATAAATAGCTGAATTTTGGAGGAAGCCACGATACCTTGGTAAAAGAGTGTTTCCACTAAAGTACTTTAGTGGTGAAAGAAGACTAGAAGAGACATTACAGTTTGTAGGCAAATATAACTGGTGAGGAAGTTTAAAGACAAAAGAGAAATGTATTTATTTTTATTTTTTCTTTGGTAATCTGTGGGGAAACGTTACATTGGCTTGGTTTGAATCACTTGCATCACTTCACTGGTTAAACATTCCTGTTGAAACAAATTTTAAAGGTTGGCGGTTCAGTGCAGGGTACAAATATCACAGGCCAGAATGCTATTGCTTGGCCTCTGTGTTTATCTTTAACCTTTCTGTCCTTTGCTTTCTTTACACTGATTATTGTTTTTGTTCCCCCACAGTGTCAAGCTTTACAACTGCATGTTACAACTGCATTTCTGCTAACCAAAAGCCTTGTTGGTGAATATGAAAAGGAAAATACATTTGATGTACGACTGTGATATGTATCATGGAAAAAAACACACACAGATCGACAGCATGGACACCAATTACTTTGGCTGTTATTTGATTTGGAGGATTGGGACAGATCAATTCAGAAAAAAGTGTCACAAGAAGATAAAGGAAAACAAAAGAAATAACCGGTATCACAGCAGGGTACAGGACACACAGAAGGAACTGCTTTAATGCAAACGACAGATGGAATAGGAAAAACAGTCGTCCTGGTGAGACAAATATTCTAACAGACTCTAATGTAACAATTAGCACCAAACGTCTGCAATGGGACACCCGTTACTCTGTCTGTGATACTCAGTCTGAAGTTCAGCTATGGGCTCAGTCGGCTGGTTGTGGGAGCAACATCAGTATTTAACGTACCAGTGTTTTTCTCTGCCGTTTGCGTTCATATTTTATTTTCTTGCTAAACGAGGACTTCTCTCCTTAACTTACAGGTGGGTGTAATCAAACCTGCATTTTCAGTTAAATTTGCTTCTTCATATACTTTGCCTCATATGTCGTATGAAACAGCAATATTTCAAGAAAATCTATAGTATAACATGTATGGTAACACCTGTATTTAGTCATGTGTTTAAGTGAAACATACTTAGATTCTGATTTAGTGATATCTACTTTGAGCCATTGTAGTTGGTTATAATTACAGCTGTAACTATGTAGATTAGATTTCTACTACATGAACATCTTTGAAATAGTGACTTGGTATTCATCTTGTTTTGTGTCCCTTAAATAAATTCTCTTAACAACCCCCACGTCATGGATTCAGTGAGCGAAATAGATGGCTTTTGAAAAACTTCTCATCAGTGAATAATCTGCATGTCACTTTCTTGGTTTATCGTTTGGTCCCTGGTCAGGAAATATGAGGAAACAGAACTTCACATCTGTGACCTTATAAAACATTTGCTTTTGAACAAATCAACTTCAGCTCCAGGATGTTTTTAGACTAAATCTGTTAACCCCTAGAGGTGGAGATGTTGCAACAAGCAATTTTTGTTTTTTAAAAAAAATTAAATAAATGACAGTCGACCAACTGAGTGGGTAATTGAAGCTCTGGCAGTCAACATGAATTCCTATCCACAGGTACCTGTTTGTTTCCATTGGAGGATGTGTCCTTGCGATTGTCACGATGGGCGGATACTGTGTGCTCCTGTTCACCTCCTGCTTTGTCTTTATTCTGCTTGTGTGCTCCCTGGATCCCCGCTGTATCCACGCATGGACATTTAGGATCCAGATGCTGTGGCGAACCTTCTGGTATCTGTTTATACAGTACAAAGAATACTACCAGTGTGAGGCTGTCGACATCAGGTACTTATCTTGAATACATTCATTGCCATCTAGGTGGACACCTTTTTAGGGAAGATCCTTATTTGATATTGAGTATATGTAACCGCTTCATCATTAGAAAAACATCTATCAAAATGACATTAGTGACCTGTACTGTTGCAGGGAATTAAATATTAATTTAATTAAATCCATAGACTGACAGCCCTCATCCTGTGTAATCGTTTCTGCACATCAGTACATTAAAGCAGAATTTGTTCACCTTAATAAGATGGTGGACTTAACTTGAACATTTAAATTAATACAGCTTGCAAGCTCCTCCCCTTCCCTTGATTAAAACACTAACAATCTGAAATCTACCTGAGTGCACAAAGTATATTTTTATCCCCCTTCAGACCAAAAAAAAAAGTTCTACAGCAGCTGTTCTGAGGCTTTCAACCACTTAAAGTGTTTTTCATCCGCAGACTTGATTTGATTGACTCTGCACTGCAGACATTCAAGCTCAGAGTACTCCTGTGTTGTCTAAACTGAGAGAAGTTTTTTTGTAATATGACTGAAAGCTCTACAAAAACTATGAAATTGTCCTGGATTTGAGAATGAATGCTTTATCTGTGCTAAAAGACAAACTCTGAACCTGAGGCGTCGGATCTCTTTGTGCTCTACACTCTGCGTTTGAACCTAAAATGCGCTCTTGCACTTCCAGATTGTTCTTGGCTCAGAGAATCACCTGTGTCCATGGACCTTGAGGAGAAAAGCGTTATACTCACATGGAACGCTTCATCCAGAAGGAGGGCGTGTGTGATGCTACTCCCTCTCCTCAGCTACACCCTCAGTGGAGGAAATCAACCTCCGACCTCCACCCAGTCCACTCCGTGTGGTCTTGCTAAAGCAGGTACAGGTGTTAATGCTGGAGTGGGTTAGATGCGGTCTTATCTGTTTCCTGAAACATAACGCCCATGAGCCCTTGCACTCTCCTATCCTTTTTGACGTCCTGTGGATTTGGTGCCAACAATGCAGCAGGGCTCGGCTTTCAGGAAAATTCATCAGGAGACTCTTGTGCAGGATGGAGGGGACTCTCCGGTGGAGATTTTTGGAGCACAGAGGCATCGAGCCATATTTCAGAATCCGCCCGTCGATGGAATGTAACAACAGCCTTATGGCTGCAAAGACTGGTTTATAAAAGGTGCAAACATTTCCCGTTGTTCATGTCCTTTAGTTTTTCACTGTGGTGGCATGGTGTACACCTGGGTCACTTTGTGGGGTTTTTAACCTGGGCAGGAACAGTGAAAGCGGACCATCATATGCACAGGTATGTGGGCTCAAAATTCAAACCAACATGGAGGAAACTGTACACTTTTCTAAGCTGGATAAACACCCAAATGATTGTTACTTGCATTGTTATAACAGTGGATGCTGAGAAATACGACCGGTTTGAGACTTTTGTCTTCAACAGTTATTGGTGTGTTTCCTCTCGTTAATCTAATTCTGCTCTTTATCTTACTAAAACTCAAGTAGTGTTGCAAGAATTAAGAGAAAAGTTGTAATCAAACAAAGCTTGGTTACCAGTAACAGAAAATAGGATTACATCGACTGCTTGTCTTTAGTGTTCTAACAACACATTTTTCCTCTGCTGTTCTTTTGATAATATAACTGGATTTCTGGGATAAAAGCAAAAGAGAGCTTCTTGACAGGAATTGCTTTAAGTGATGGTTTAGTTTCTGAAAAAGTTGGGTGATGTGTAAAATTTATGTATATAAAAAGAAAACACTGTGGATGTGAATCATTCTAAAACCTGTATTTAATTGGCATTAGTAGATGCAAAGACAACACATTAATGTATTAAACCGATTTCTTTTAATGATACTTCAAATCTATGGATATCATACATCTGTAGACAATCTATAGTCATCATGAACTGAGTAATGGTCTGGATGGCAGCTTTTAGCTGCTTTTCCGTCCCTGCTGCAGTTCTGCAGAGCATAACCACTCTTACCAAACCTCTCATAAACATCACCAACAGCTTTTCTGGCACACGAAACTCAAGCATGATGGATGTTCATTGCTCTTCCAGTAAAAAAGACAGAGAGCCAAAGTAAACCAGTGACTCGTGAAGAAAGACCCAGATATTTTTTTCAAATTAATTCTGGGCCAAAACAATGCAATAAGGCCAGAGGAGGGAAACACATTCATCAGATAGCAGCGGATTTATACCGCCCTCTGTTGGTTAAAAAAAGAAAAGAAAAATCAAAGAATATTTTAGGACCAAAGAAAACCAATAAATATGTTCAAATGGTTAAAAAAAAATAAAAATCATACATAATGTGATCATATTTGCTGTGTACTGGCTGTCTCATTTATCTGAAGGAGTTTCATTCTGTAGTGAAGTCTCTCTTGATTCTTTCCACAAATTACTGGCAACAATGCCTAAAAATAACAAGAGTCCAAGGTTTCTGTTTGAGATAAATTCCTTCCAGCAGTCCTCTGCTTTGTTGATGTCCACTTTGTAAATCTAAGAAAGTAGCAGAAAGTTAAAAAACAAAACAAGTTATGGAAAACCCATGTTTCCAAACTACTGAACTCGTGAGGTATTTGGCGGCGAGTGTGCAGGTTACAAATTACAACGCTGCGCTCCTCACCTGATGTGCCAGGTGAATGGCCACAGTGGTCAGTGCAGCGTAGTAAGGGACAGTCTGTCCCGCGTTGACCCCAGCTACGACCAGTCCTGACATCATGGCCACTGTGAAACCACTCAGCCAAGGTTTTGTTTGCTCCTGGAACTTGAGTGCAGTGGATTTGACTCCTACCTTTATGTCATCCTCTTTATCCTGATTTTTACAAAAAGAAGAGGCAGTTAAGACACAACCACCAGACTTTTATCAATCTTATGTCTACCCCCACAGTTACTGAAAATGACGAAAGCTGTAAAATACAACCTGTGGACTATAATCCTTAGAAGTTAAAGTAATAGTTTGCATCTGTAGGTTGCAAAAACAACCTACAGCTCATATCGTGTGCATTTCTGTCTTAACTGCCCTTTTTTTGGAAAAAAAAAAAAAAAAAAAAATTCAAATAAACAAAAGTCAACTTAGTGTTCTACATATAGTCCATGGAAATAAATAGCCAGAAATCCACATTGTTCAGTGGAACATGGAGTAGGACAGGGTTTAGCCAAACCAAACACAACTGTGTGTTTCTAGACCTGTCAATAGATTTAGTCAAGATAACTGATACCCAACAAGGGTTCCGAGTTTGGCTGATGAGCTCAAAGTTTCACTTCTACTCACTTTTAGATCTCTGCAGCTATGGTAGGGGTCTGATTTAAAAACAACTGTCTCAATTAAACGTAGACGCCTGTATCAATGCAATGTTGTTTTCAAAAAATGTAATTCATTCACACATTTACAATTAGTTTTGCAAGTTTACTGCAGTGTCCAGTGTATATTAATATAGTTTTATATCGATACATCTCAGATTACGACGTAGTAAAGCTGACTTTAAATGTAAATATTAACCACTTGGACTTTTTTTTCCATCCTGAGTGAGAATTGCTGCTTTAATCCCCTACATTTTAATGTCATCTTGGCTTCTCTTAATCATTTTATATTTTTGCCATTAATGTCATATATATAAATATTTCATTGACGTCTGGAAAGCGCTTTTATAGGTGTTTTTACATTCTGTTTTATTCCTACATTTGTGCCTTTATAGTTTTGCTCTTTGCTCCGTTAAGTACCCTGAGTTACACTTCTGGTTCTGGGTAAATAAAGATGATTTGAGTTGAGTGATGACTAATGTGATCCAAGATTTTAAATAATAACAAAAAGCATCCTCTAGGGCAAGAAAGCCTTACAATACTCATATGAAACAGAACAGATCCCACTACTCCACCTGATGAGCATATATTGTGTCATATATCAGCGTCCACATCACTCCTGAGAAATACAGCGGGAGGCACACGGACCAATCACAAGAGCCCTTTACAGCAGACCAGCCGAGTAAAGCGCCCCAGTTGAAAGTAAGACCTAAAAAAGAAAGAGGGAACAGAGTGAAGTAAGACCAACATTAAATGTGTTGATGGGGGAAAAGTTAACTTTAGAGGCAGAACACAACAGATTCCTTACAAACAGCACATACCCAACGCAAGCTGCGGCCAATAAGTGATCCTCTTCATCAGCGGGTAAGTGATGACAAGAGCTAATGAGGATGCACCCAGAGCGATGCTGTCGGGGGGAGGGGGTGTGAACACAATGTAAGTATCTCATCTACAAATTTTTGGGTAAAGAAAAGTCTTAGAAATGGCAGTGTTATCCATATGGAGACCCAGTAGTTTCTGTCAAACATAAACAGTTGATTATTACTCCGTCTGCTGTAACGGCTACGCTGGACTACTGTGGGATGGTCCGTTAGCTCCAGGGTGCACTTCCTCAGAGGGCTCAAAACTTTCCATGCGAAAACGGAAGGTAATGCTTCTTTTCTATCATGCAGTAAGGGAAAGGCTCTTACGCTAAAGTATCACGGTTTGGTTTGGCAATTTGACAGTAGAGTCAAAAGCTAAGATCAACCGACTTACACAGAAATCCATCAATATCGTGCGAGTCAGCCAACAAAATCTTAAGGGTATTTTTCAACTTATCATATTTACACAATCTCAGACACAAGGTTCACTTCAAGTACAGCCTCTCCTATGAGACCTACAATGTTCCTCAGAGGAGACACACAACAGACCAAAAATATGACGATGGTGTTGCTGTCCTTTCGTTCTTGTATTGATCACAGATCATTGGTTTATATGGCGCAAAGTGCGCAAACTTTAAGAGGAGCATGGGGACTTTATGAACATATGATTTGTTGTGTTCCAGCTGTGATTTTTATACTGCAGACACTGTGATGCCCAAGGCAAATTTAAAGTTAGGAAATTAAATCTAGCACATGTTTTTTTTATGCAAGTAAACTGAAATAAAAGCTTGACGGATCTCTATACAGAACCCCAGAGTACACACACATCTTGTGATTACCTGTAATAGTTGAGACACAAAAGAACTCCAAGTGCAAGAGAGAGCTGCCCTCCAAGGAAAACGAGCGCCTGCATTTGGGATACCTCCCCTGATGCAATGGGTCGAGAGGCTGTCCTGGCCACCTGTGTTAAAAAAAAAAAAAAAAAAAAAAAAAAAAAATCAACACTTCCAATGAAACAGTATTGAAAATGAGTGAGTATTTTTATGCTTTTACGCAGCAAATAGTAAAGTGTTTTTGACTGTGATTATGAGTAATGATGTTGCAAATTTGCAGTTATTATCACTTCATAAACACTGTATTTAGTCTTAAATTTGTATGACTGGTAAAGATCTTGTAGTAAGTGAAATCAACATACAACTTACTCAAAGGTGCATACGAGCTCTGATACCACCAGGTAAAGATAAAACTACAAAGTATTGTAGTCAAATGTAACAATTAACAAATCCAAAACTCAACAATATATGTAATTTCCCCTTTTTTTCTGTTTTGTTTTTTTGCAAACAGCTGCCTGTTGGTCTCATATACCTGTTTGTCGAAGTCTTTATCCCACATGTCATTGATGGTGCAGCCGGCCCCCCTCATCAGCAGAGCGCCTGTACCAAACAGAGCAAGCATGCCCAGATCTGGAAGGTATCCAGGCTCTGCAGCTAGGGCAATGCTCCACGTGCATGGCAGGTACAGCAGCCATGTCCCTGTGAAACAAATACAAGAACATTCAACAAAGGATAAACGTTCAAAGAAAAACAGAAGATGTGATAACTTTATCCAGCTATTTCTAAAAAGGCCTTCTATTCATTACAAACAAAAAATACAACTAGAGTGGTTGTTTTGTAACAAAACCCCAATTATTCAAGGTTTAAATTTGCAGAGTCTTTGAAACATCAGTTTAATGGAAGTAGAAGACGAACAAAACTAAACCTTCTAACTACACAGCATGCGTTTTCATTCTTCAGTAAAGTGCCTTAGACGGAAAGATGCGACTTCGATTAAGAATGAAAGTACAAACCAATAGGTTTATCAAGCCTCATCAGTCGGAGGTATGGTTGGGCTTGAACTGGTGCCGAGTTCACAATAGCAGCAGCTGACAGACTGAAAGACCTTCCCCCATTATACTGTGCAACTCGTATTCTTTTGGAAGGGTTAGGGTTAAGGGTCTGGCTGTAAAACCGTCTTCTCAGCACTCTGGACTCTAAGCGGAAGCCATTTATATTCGTCGTTGCTTCGTTTAGAATGAAGCAGCTTGACAGGGTGGACAGGCGGGGATGACAGGTTACACAGCGACCATTCCTCAGGGCGGTCAGAGTTAACCGTCTGGTCAGCTTGGCGCAGAGCATGGCGTCCCTTTTAGCTCACATGAGCCTTTACTTTTTCTACGGCCAAAAAAATAAATAAAATAACCTTGAAGAAAAGAAAAATATATAAAGACTATCCAACTCGGAAGTAAGTGTAGGTCGGAACGATACAATGGACCCTGCAGACTGTTATGGTCCGTCCATTATTGCTGCTCCGGAAGAAACTTCTGCAAGCGGAACTAATCAAAATACTTTCATTTATTATAATTCAACAACACCTTCAAACAGTCTAGAATAATTATAAAGCTGGTTACTGCATATTTAGAAACAACTGTGATAGCAAATACAATTTTTTTTTTTAAAGGAACCAGCTCTGTCTTTCGTGAAATTCATATAGGCATGAAGATTTTTTTCTTCATTTTTCTGTTACCGCATCTTTTCGAAAAACATATATTAGAAAAACTGGGTGCCAAATTGTTTAACATAAAATACTTTAATGCAAGAAGTTTGAAAATAACCCATTAACATTAAGATTTCATGAAAGGCCAAATACCACGCGGACAATCACGTAATTTCCCGCCACTGCCAGTGTTTAGATACCATACCACCCGCCCCCAACATTCTTCTTGACTTGGGGCTCCTCAGTTATCCCCGACCCTCCTCCATTCTCACGGTCTGCCATCTTGTCTGCAGCCAGGTACTATAGTTATGCTGACGCAGCTATTTCTAATTAAACCTTTAGAGCAGACAACATGAAAATATCCACAAGCGTTTACAGTGTATAAGTCCACGAGGACAACACGGTAGCATAGGTATCATTCAAGAATTGCAAAAATAAAAATGTGATGTTGACACATTTTAGCAAAAAGACCCACGCTGGTGAGTGTAAAAGTATATCAGAAAGTGCATAGTGTTTATTAGACTAAAAAGTATATTTTATTTAAATTTATAAAGGAGATTGGACTTGGAGAAAAAATATTCAAAATCAGTTGACACTGAGAGAAAATAAAAAACACTGTGGGTGGCAGTGTAGAAGCATCGCTCATGCCAAGTGTGGTTAATCCCCGAAGAAGAAGACGTGCAATAGAGGGCGCGGGAGGGGGGTTTCGGGATGTTTTAGTCGAAGGAAAAATGGCGGAAACGTGTGGACTGCTCACGTTATCACCAGCAGCGATTCAAAACACTGCCTCTTAACATTCACCCTGAGTTTTCTTGTTCATGCGTGAGTACATCATTTCTGTGCAGCGATTGTCCAAACTTCTAATATCTGTCCACTTTATTATGTTTGAAGAGGCTTTGACGGTTTATTCACTTTAGAGATGTTTTCGCCTCCTTCCCGTTGAACGTGCGAGGCTAAAAGTTAAATCAAAATGTTGAACAGTTTCCTCTGCTGTCACTCCCCCCCCACCCCCCATGATAAACTACGGAAGCATTAGCTCCTTGTTTAGTCTGACATTAGTGCAATAGTTTAAAAGGTTATAAGATGTGGTGCTGAGGCTGTGTGCATAATAAAATGTGCCTTCAATCTTCTAGGAATGTCAGAGCTGTGTCTTTATATATGCTCGGAAACAGAATAAGGAGTGAAAGATGCAAAGTGGTATGTAAAGTACTGATAGCTGCTTTTACCATACCTTATCCGCTTTTCTTATATATATATATATTTTTATCAAGCCTACTATTTAACATTACAATGTATCTTTCTCATGCCTTAGATTCAAGACAGTTTTCTGCCACGGGACACAACAAAGTCAGCCATCAATCAGTCTCTCAAGAATCCCCTGTCAAGTCTTTTGGTTGTAGCGAGTGTACACTGGTTTTTAAATCCAAGGTGTACCTCTTTGAGCATCTCAGCAAGGTGCATGGCTTGGATGTAGACGCATCTCTCAGAGGGGCTGGCTTGAAATACGCCGAGTCTAACAAAGCTAATCCTGGGAACAGCAGTAGGACTTTGGGAAAACATTGGAAATGTGAGCACTGTGATTTTAAAACATGTACTCAGGAGATTTTTAGCAAACACGAGAACGAGTGTGAGAAAACTGAAAATGCCAACCTCATCGGCACTTTATTTATCTCTGAAAACGCGGACACCAAATTAACCATCATTTCAACAAATCAGGACAATGAAGCTGTGGAAGCAGAGGAGATGCCCTCAACCCTTTCCGTGATGCCTACCCCAGAAACTGAATGTACATTTAACTCAAAGGATCTGAAAACGTACAAGAGGCCATCGCAAACCATCCTCAAGTACTTTGCAGCAGCATCTTCATCCAATGAGGAACCCCGTGCGAAGTTTGTCGATGACATGGAAAGGACCCTGATTTTGCATAAAACGCCCTCAAGCTCCAGCCCCAACAGGAGTGATGCGTTTAAAGTCACTGCAAACTTTGAGATTGACATCGCTGATCGAGGAGCTGATAGTTTCTTGCATGGTGACCGCCTTCTGGTTGCTGACCTAACACCAAAGCCTAAAGAACTTGTAGCTCACAATTACATTAGCAAGAGGATGAAAAATGAAGCTTCAGAAGGTCCTCCTGCTAAAAAGGCTAAATCGAAAGAAGACCTGACAGAGGCTACACAGAGAGACGGCTTAAGTAAACAACCTTCAACCAGCACGGAGTTTTCATTTGAAGTTAGTGAGGATGAAGAGGAAAAGCAGGCTAAACTTGTTAAAAGAGACCAACAAAGCTTAAAAGTTTATTACTGTAAGCACTGTGATTACAGCAGTGTGAGCTTTAGACATGTGGCCTCTCATTATCAAAACGACCATCCTTACATCAGATATAATGCTGTCTACATTCACAACTGGAAAGATCAGAGTGCAACGTTTCGCTGCCTGGAATGTCCTGTTGAGTTTTTAAGTGCAGTTGACCTCAAGTGGCATTACACAGAAAAGCATCCTGAGGCCCCAGATGTATTCAAGATGAAATCAAGGGAGCTCAGCTTGGCTTTTAAATGCTTTGAATGTCCATTCACCACCAACGAGTCGAAGGGCTTGAGACTACATTACAAGGAGAAGCATTCAACACTTAAAATAGACAATGCTTTGTTGTTCTTTCAGTATTCTGTGACTGAATGCCAGAGGGAATCATTACGGCTAAAAAAATGTGAGAAAGTGCTCAGTCCAGAGAGATCTGGAGAGATTTCCCCCGAGAGAGCCGGCACACCATGTAAGGAAGCCAAAAATCCACCCTCACCCGGAGATCTCGCCTCCAAAGGACCAGAAGTGGCTTTGCATAAATGCAACAACTGTGAGTTTATGCATAAGTCAGTTGTAGTTATGCACGTTCACTACCAAAAGAAACACCCAGATGAAGCAGTGACCATAGACAAAATCAAACAGTTGGCTCGTGTCACGTCGTGTCCAACATCAAAGATGGCGCCTGAAAAGGAGTCCTCAAAAAAAGCTAAAGACAACACTGAGCTGTCGCAACAAAAAAAGGTTTTATTTTCTGTGCCTAAGAAGGTACCGGAGTCTCCCAGAAAAAAGAAAGTGGAATCTGCAGAAGATGAAAGCAAACAGAAGAGGATGCTTACAAGACCTCGCAGGGAATCGCCAAATGAAATGTTTTATTGCCGGTGCTGCAATTACACGAGTACAACCGTCAAAAGTGTGCTTGGTCATCACTCTGCGAAACATTCCCAGAATAGCTCGATAACCGTGAACGAAGTCGAATTGTACAGCGTTGACGTACGTGAAAAACGTAAGCGCCAAAGTCATTCTGAGTATAGTGAGCCCGTTGAATTATGTAGTGACCCAGAAATTGAGTGCGATGATGCAGATCTCTCTCTGACAGGCTTAGACCTTTACGAACACGCAGAAAAATTGTTTTACTGCCAGAAGTGCAACTTTGCAAATCCATCTGTCAAAGGCGTGATTAATCATCAATCCAGCGTGCACAGAAACATTAAGTCCAACCAAGAGTGTGTTCTTGAATACACAGCCATTATCCTCGATCAGATAAAAAAGTCTAAATCTCTTGCAAAGGGCTCCACGTCCTTTTCTCATCTACCTCTTCCTATTGTTAATGAAGGTGAAGAAAATGTGTTTTTCTGCCACTTATGCAACTATAGACACGGCACTATGGGCATGGTGATGCGTCATTACTCCAAAAGACATCATGGATTTGGTGCTAAGGCCACTCATATCCTTCAGTACACGACTCTGGTTCACAAACGGGTGCAAAAATCTCCCCTAAAGATGGTTATGAACCAAGACGTCAACCAGGACCCACTGGAGAAATCTGAGAACAGAAATGAAACAGCAAAGAAACTCGCTGAGTCTTCCTCAGGTTCAGATCCAACGCCTGATTGCTCCTCACAAACGCAGATGACCTACCAGTGCTATAAATGTCCTCACGTGGCTCCATATTTATTTCTTTTGAACAAACATTTGTGGGAAGTGCACCGGTCAAAACGTGCAGCTGCGGATCTTTTACGAAAGTTTTTTCGACAGGGGTTGTTACAATCAGGGTATCACTGTCAATGGTGTGTGTTCAGCCATGAAAAAGCAGCAGTGGTCTTTAAGCACTACCAGAAGCAACACCCAGAGAGAAAATCAAGCCTTGAGTATATAAGTACTCGGTTATACGCCGGCCCAGACGCAGTGCCTCGTAAAAGGATTAGAACTAAAAAAAAGTTCACCATCGTTGATGGCAGTTTGGCAACGCTTAGCTCAGGACAAATCAAAAGTGAGATGTATCCTGACCATACTGTTAATCCTGGGTCTGCGAAAGAAGATGGCTCTGATCTCCTGAGTGACAGGAGAGCAAGTGCAAAAAGCCAGATGGAAGAGCTTGACAAAATGCCTGGCTTATTTGAATCTTTTCAAGTGCCTCTTGAAGATACTGATGAAACGACGTCGGATTGCACAATATTGAAGTGCCCTTCCTGCCCTGCAACTTTTAACACCAAGCATGGTCTCTCCATTCACCGTGGAATAAGACACCTTGAACTTGTAAATGTGGAAAAAGAGCGAAAAAGAATGCAAATCCAGGGTCGTTTGCACATCTTTAAATGTCCTTTTTGCCCCTACATCAATTCAACTTATCAGGGAGTTCTGACACATTGCCATATGAAACATGCCACCTTCACTGCCAGGGCGGACAGTCTTTACGTGGAGATTGCACAGCTAAATCAGGACAAAGTCACGAAAATAAATGATGCTGGTGGCATTTTGAAGTTTCGTGGATACATGTGTACATGTTGCTCACACATTTGTGCAACGCTGGATAAACTGAAAATGCACTTCGAGAAGGAACATAACAAGACTCTGTCAAGCACAGAACTGAGCAGGCTCCCTCCAGCTCTGAAACAATCAATTGTTCCTAGAATGCATCAAATGAAAGCCCGCGGCATTCACGGATCTGTATCTAAGGCTTCCTTTTTAAGCAAGAAGGTTCATGCTGCAGTGAAGTGCCAGCACTGTTCTTACAGTTGCAACACAAAAATTGCACTCATGCAGCACATGTACAGCCGGCACAAGAATGTTGTCCCAAATGATTGCATTTGCAAGTGCGTCCTGTGTTCCCAAATATTCCTCAATAAAAGGCGTCTGGGACGCCATTATGCTAAGAGACATGGAAAAGGCGCATATTTGAAATTCTATGTGCCAGTATACAACGTTCCCAAAAAGTCAACACATAAGGAACATCCATCAACTCAACAAGAAATCAGTGACTCGACAGAAGACGGCAAAATATTAACGTACAAGTGTCCAAGCTGTCCGTATGTGAATACTCGCCATCATGGAATCCTCACTCACTGCCAGATGAAGCATCCAGCCCTTGTGGCAAGAGCGGACGAACTTGAAACAGTTGAAATATGCGTTTCCAACTTTGTCGGATGCTCACGGGGGAAAAGTCGCAATGAAAGAGGGTACGTGTGCGAAAGATGTCCACAAATTTACGCGTCATTGATGAGACTGGCGAACCACACTCGAAGAGACCACGGCAAGACGTCAGTTTCTGAACTTCCAGCTGAAACTACAACAGTGAAGAGGAAACAACTTGTTAAAAGTTCTCCGGACTCAGTATCGGAGGCTGCGTCTTCAAAAAACCAAACGGCAGCAGTAATCCTCACAGAATCGGACCTCAGTTTGTGTACTCCTGAGGCACAGGAAAAAATTTTGTACGAGTGCCAAATCTGTACCTACACAGTGCTCCATCGAAAATACCTGCGTAGCCATTACAGAACAACTCACAGATTGGACGGAGTTGCTGCATACAAGCTGATGGAGAAGTACAACATGCGTAAACGCAGCTACCTGGCCCAGTGTGCTGGATATCAGAAAATTGGAAATGTGAAATGTAAGAGGTGTCCACATTTAATCTTTGACACTCCTCAGTCTCTGATTGGCCATTATAGTATCTTTCATCGCTTGGATTGCAAATCAGACTTCACAGTGATATCACTTGGGGCAAAAAAGAGTAGTAAGACAGGAGTTTTCAAGTGCACACGTTGTTCAACACAGTTAAATGGAACTAGAACGCTGTACCGTCACCTGGATCGCCACAGATCGAGCATGATGGAGATGGCATCCCATGACAGTACATCAGAGTCCAAATGCATCCAAGTAAGTGCTCATTTACACATACTTTTAATCTTTGTCAGCTACAAAAGGAGCTACAGTCTGCGTTCTTACCCCCGTTTATTTTTTTCAGATCATGAAGCAAGAGGAGGTGCCCACGTTTGAAAGCCTGGAGGAGCTCACCCAGTGGAACCTGACATCAGTGGACACCGTCACTCAGCCGTCAAAAGCCTACGATGTTGAATCAGATGTGGAAGTTAAAGGAGACGGCCATGCTTGTAAACTGTGCACGAGGACATTTATGTCACTGACGGGTCTGCGTTCACATGAGCGAAGCCATGCAGCCCTGGCGGCCATCAAGAAATTGGACAATCAGCCCATGTCAGGGTTAAAGCACAAGTAAGACATCCTAACTTTAACCCCAATTAACAGGCAAGGCAGTGAGTATTTAAAGATTTTATAAAGTAGGTTCTTACTTCAACCTCTCCAGTACAATCTATTTAAATGTGTGATTTAAAGAAAATATCAAAAGAAGCATTTTTGATGGCAAGTTGAGGCATAGTGTCTGGGTTCAGGGTGTACTTATGAAGCTAGAGTGCCCGCTATCACAGCTTTGATAACTCCGTGGAAATGGTACAAATTTGTTTGTCTTAAATTTCCAGATCCGACATCCTAAAATTGTGTCTTCCTTAATACCCCTCCCCCATTATCTCACCAGCATCAACAAGTATGTCCTTCACACAGCTGGGAATCAGAAGCCTTTCCGATGTGGCTGCTGCTCTTATCGGACAACTCTTATGGGATTTTGGAGGTGTCACTTTCTCAAAAGCCATCAAGGTCAGAAAGCCGTTTTTGTTCTTTTTACGTTAGAAATGTGAGTGCAATCTATGGACTGTTTTTGCTTTGACTGTGTAACAGTCACTAAGATTTTATTGAGTTCTCAGTAAATCTACAATCCCCCATCAGGACTTTAAAGCAGAGCTCGGACTCATGGCTTGAAATTTCGAACTTGCAGGTCCCTTCCCTTCTTTGTCTGCTGTGCTTCAGCTCAGCCTCCATAGATCCTCTCTGCAGATGAGACCGTCATGCTATAAATGTTGAAGTCATTGGCCGTATTCAAGTCCGACTTTGTCTGACTCTGGCTGACTTGAAAGAAAACGAGAGCTGCTTGCGACTGGACATAGGTCAGATTTCAGTACTGCACATTAGGGCTAGGTTAAAGAAAAAGAAGAAATCGTTCATAAAATTGAATTGAATTGTTGAATCGTTTTTTTTTGTGTTTTTGTTATGCCATTTTTGGCATAGTCTGCATCAGGAATCCCGTTGCGCATTGAGCAACCTGTTATACGGTCTGTGATTAAAGGGGGAAACATGACAGAATTTTGGATATAGAGAGAATGCCGACCGAGAGAAGCTCGACTAAAGCAAAGCAAAATATTTGATAATGTACGTTTCCAAAAAGTGTATTTTATTTATTTATTTATTTATTTATTTATTTATTCAAATGACTTTTTATGAAAACCTCACCTATAGCCAAACCAGATTTGTACCGAAACTGATTTATTTGAATCCCTATTGAATCGAATCAGATTTCAAATTTATTGTCAATCTTTTGAACTGGAATTAAATCGATTCAGGAAGTCTGTAGCAATTAAAAAGCCCAATGATTTTACATGTATGAGAGCACCGCTCATTGGTCTTTGCAGAACTCTAGGTAATGTCGTCTTGACATAAATGTTTGCAATCAGCTACAAGAGTTTGTGCGTTTCGTAGACTAACTTTAATACGGAGGCAAAGAACGTTACCGCTTAACTACATCACAGAAAGGAGATTTGCCCAGCAGACCCGATTTGAGCCAGTACACTGAGCATCTCACAGATAACACAAAGGTCATTTTGAGAGAATTCATGTAACAGGGTTTCCTCTCTTATCGTCCATGTTGAATCTGCTGCTGAATGACCAGATGTCATTCAGAAGGATGCTGCTGAGGCCAACTTTGAAGGTGAAATCGCTCAGATGGTCGACGGCAAGCCTTCAGATGCATCAGAGAATTCTTCGCCTCAGTTTGATGAAGAACCTGAAGAGAGCGAGGGCAAGTCTCCCCTCTCGTGTTCTGTCTTAAAGTCATCTGTTAATATTGCACTTTTTTTTATCAATAGTGGCCATACTAACAGGTTGTGGCACTCCTTACAGAATCGCTGTATTTGGAGCCCCCAGATGTGCAGCGGCAGTTGAATCACTACAGCCTGATGGCACAGACTAACGGCAAATCTTGCGAGAAGTTGCCAGAATTGACGTCCCCTGAAAGCAGCCTGCTTCACTGTGAGATCTGCAATTTCACCAGTGAACACCTGTCGAGCATCCGACGGCACTACCTGAACCGCCATGGAAAGAAGATCCTCAGGTGTAAAGACTGCAGCTTTTTCACTGGTCTACAGTAAGTTGCAGCCACAGAGCGCGTTCCCACAAACGAGATGAACGAATACTTTTCGTATTTCCCGAAGAAAATGTAGTGTTCCTGAAAGCATGCTCCATTAATATGTTTGATTATTTTAATGTTATGCCTTTGCGTCATCATTTGTCAGACTTGTTGAGTCTCACCAGTTCTTGCGATTCTTCTCCCTCGTTCTTTGGATTTTTGAGGGCATATTAACTACAAGTTAATATGCTGTATAGAGAATGGCAGGGTATTTTGAATTTGGGTAGTAATTGTTAAATTTCATTATTCAAAAAAAGTTTAGCCCGCAAATGCTTTTCCAATTTTCCACTCACATCTTCCTTCAATAGGAGAACCCTGGAGATGCACATGGAGACTGGCCACTCCACCTGCCAGTCTGAACCCACTCACCAGAAGGACCTCCGCTGCCCCTTTTGTCTTTATCAAACCAAGAACAAGAACAACATGATAGATCACATCGTCTTACATCGCGGTGCGTCAGACGCTCGACGGGATCCAGTGTCCCCACCCTTATTGGACATTCCTGTCTGTCATCCTTTGATGACTCTTTTCGTTTCTCTTGTCTTTCAGAGGTGCGTCTTGTGCCAGTGCAGGTCCGTCGGCCAAAACTGTCCCGCTACCTACAAGGCATCGTCTTTCGCTGTCACAGATGCACTTTTACGAGCGGAACTGCTGAAAGCCTGCATTCGCACATGTTGAAGCATGAAGACATTAAACCTTATAAGTGCCGACTGTGCTACTTCGACTGCACTCGGCTGTGCGACTTGGAAGCACACCTGAGTGATAAACATCAGGTGAGAATTTTCTTTTTTCTATAAAGCCCTTTGTACGACCCTGAATTCCTCCAGGTTATCAGTTATCCTCTTTGAAAATAAAGAGGACTGTGTTTTTTCAGTCATGAAAAGGTTACTGGGGTTCAGACTCATTGTTATGCCAGGAGGGGCGACAATTGGACATTGGCACTATGTTGCTTTTACTCTTTAGACCAGTGTTTTTTTTTTGTCAATTCCGGTCCTCGGGACCCATTGCCCTGCATTTTTTCGATGTTTCCCTCCTCCAGCACACTCGATTCAAATGAATGGCTCCTGATCAGGCCACTGCAGAGCTTGATGACGAGTTGATCATTTGAATCAGGTGTGCTGGAGGAGGGGAAACATCGAAAACATGCAGGGCAATGGGTCCCGAGGACCGGAATTGAGAAACACTGCTTTAGACCATTAGGGACACCAAACATGCATTTTAGGTTTTTTACTCTGATATAACCTGAGATATTATCCCTCTGATGCTGTTTGTCATGTCATATCTTTAGTAACGTGTTGCACTGTTGGGTTCTTGCCATTGAATTAAACATAATAGATTAATCCCAGTAGTTCTTAGACCATTGGAAAGTGGAAATTACAGGTTCGGCTCAATGCTTTTTGAGCCCATGTTAACATTTCCTACAGTGGAAATGATCTCTTGTAGTAATATTTACTTTTCATTCTTTTCTTTTTTTTTATTTGTGCAGGTTTTGAGGAATCATGAGCTTGTGGGTCAGGTGTGCCTCAATCAGCTAGAAGCGAGAGCTGATATTTCTGAAGAAGATGATGAACACAACAATGACGGAGAAGATGTAGAGACCGAGGAATACGTCATGGATTGCGATGACGTTCCACAAGTTAAGAACCTGGCAGAGCGTGACATCGGAGAGGAAACGACTGTCCACGTCATACTAAAACAGGAGAAGGAAGAGCAGGATGAGAGAGAAGAAAGCCCTGCTGAGAGCGCATCTTTAGACATTCAGAATGGCAAGGCGAAATTAAACAGTACCGGCCATAACGTGAATGAGCTAGACCCACAAACGCAGGCAGGGATTGAAGTTCAGCCTGAACCTGCAAGAGAACAAAAGGTAATCGGTAATATTGCAGATATCCTATATGAGAAGTGCACCGGTGCAAAGGAGGAGGAGCAGACAAATGAGAACCAAGACAAAGTTGGACATGAATGCAAAAAGAAGGCAGTGAAGGGGAGCTCAACAACACATTTCAAAATGGCTAAAAACACACAGGCTCTGAACACTGACAAAAGCGCAGAAACTGACATTAAGCAACATAACTTATTGTTGGACGAGGTTGGCAGCGTGGAGCAAATGCCCAAAGGGGCAAATCAGGAGAGTACAGCTCAAATGGAGCAGAACCCTGAGGCTCACAACGCTGAAAATCTAAGCAATAAGCAATCATTAGATAAAGATGGCAGCATCACTTTTGACCGAAAGCCCAAAAATCAAACCGACACAAACTTCACTTCAGCCTTAGCAAAGATGAGTAATGCACAGACAAAAAACACTAAGGCTCAAGGGCATTTCACATTTGAAAGGCATTTACTCACTCTTCCACAAAATGTTCAACTTATGTTAAGTCATAAGGAAAGTTCAGGAGTCTCATTCACTAACTATAAACAGAAAAAAATGAACTGTGAAGGGACCCCAGAGCCTTGTGGTAAAATGCCAACAATAGAGAATGAATATATCGAGGAACTGAAGACCGTCGAAATTTGCAAGGTGAAAGGGGAGACCGATCATCTGGAGCCGGACGGAGACGATGAGACAATCGTAAAGAACGATGGGACCCCACGCAAGGATCAGGTTACTCTCCATGTGAAAGAAGGTAAGGATAAGTTATTTTGCTGCTTTCCATTTGCTTTGGAAGTCAGGATTGGTATTGACATCAAAACCAAGCTGACTGTGTTCCAGGTGGAAGTCCAAAAACAAGTAGGATTTGTTCAGTGTGGTTTTCACTGACCAAGTTGTCACTCATTTTGCGCATCCAAACACTGTAGAAGAATGCTTACTGATATTAAGTGGATGGTGATTATGTGTGAGCGGTTTGAGACACAAACTGACGGACGTGCCACGAAGCTACTTGTTGCTGTCGCTGTATTAAACTATACATCGGCATTTCACACAAATATTGAATAATCATGAAAAAAGATGAAGGGATGACAGCTCTGAATTTAGAAATTGCAACCAGAGCTGATATGTGAAAGACTACTGGATTAAAGAAAAACAAAACGAGCTGTAATAACATTTTCTTGAAAAACTATAAAGATTATCTTAAGAATGAAGGGTTTAATCATTTCAACTCTTCCTGATGTCCTCCGTCTGCTGTATTAAATAAAACAAATCAGATAGTCGTTCCTTAGTTTTTAATGGAATAGAGAGGGTTTGATTTATCAACTTGCTGATTTTGTTTTAGTTTCTGCAAAGATTAATCTGTCGTTCCATAAGCTAGATGACAAATCCGTGGAGCTCCATTTGATGATTGGAAATCCAAATATTTTGTCGTTGGAAACTTTAAAGCAAAGTTTACAAGTCGTAGTTTTTCTCAATTATTTCCCCTTTTCTGTTTTACTTGGAACCTTTTTGCCACTTGTATAATAAATGTTGCTTCAGTCCCTAGTGCAGTTCTGGAAATGACCTATGACAACGACCGAGGCTAATTTCTCTCGTTTTCCAGGTGTTTTCACAGCCACGGACGGAGCTGCTGAAGTCCCTCTTGCAGAGAAAAAGTTCCCCTGTGAGTTTTGTGGCCGAAACTTTGTGAACTCGTCTGAACTGAAGCACCACGTCAAGCGTCACGGAATGTAACGTTTTTTCCCTCACGTTGCGAATGATTAGGGCAGCTTCCACAAAGCTGTGTGAGAAGCTGCTTTTGTTTTGATGAACTGTTCACTGTCTTTCATACCAGTTTGTTAGAAGTTTCATGTTTTGTTCATTTTAAACCTTTTCTAAATATTTGCTGCTTCACATAGAATTTAATTTGATGCCATCAATTAATAAAGGAGATGTATCATACCTAACCCATTGTAAGTAAGATCCCTTTTGATTTTTTTTTTTTTTTTTTTTTTTTTTTTTTTTTTTTAACTTTTTTTAGTTAACTTTTATGAAAAAAAAATATTTTCATCTATGCATTCTGAAAACAAAGGGTATTTTTCAAAAGTTTATAGTTGTAAAACTTTCAAAAGTCAATATACTGTGAACTATTGTTGCATAAAAAATCTGTTTAACTTCAGAGTCAGATGGTGTTACACTCATGTGCTACCTTCAATTGTTGTTGTATATTCGAACTTCATGCAATGTTTACGTTACAGTTTGTTGTTTTTTTCATGGAAGGTAACAGTATTTACTTTGGTATTCTAATGCAGTAATAAACTTGTTTAGGTTTAAACCTTTTGGTCATGCTTAATTTTGTTTTAAGTTGGAGGATTTCTTTGATTTATAGTTGAGTTTACTGGACTGCAAAGACATTCAAATATATTGTTGCTGTTGGTACTTTAGGCTTGACGGGCAGTATGAGTTTAATTTGTGGTGAGTTAAGTACAACGGTGTGACATAATGTGGTTAAGCCTTGTTCTAACTTTAGACAAATAATTATAGACAACAAAGTACAAATAGATCATTATAGGATCACAATTAAAGCTTGAAATAAAACGGTGTTGGTGAGGTAAAAAAAAAAAGTCTACTCAAAGTTTACACAAATTGACGTGGACACAAATATCTATGGCTTAGAGCTAAAATATTTGTTAGTATCAGTGTTAACTTGGCTCATTGTTTTTCTAGGTGTAATTCTAGTGTCCGGTAGGTCAAATTTAGCGGTCTTCTTTAATGAAAGCGCAATATTTTAATTGACAGTCATATCAATTCGTTGTTTAATGTGGTTAATGTCAGCCAGTACAGGGTCAAGTTAAAACGGATGATATGCTAACCGTGACCATGGGCGTCGCACCTGTGGGGGATGGGGGTGTTTCGACACCCCCACTTTTACAGCAAGATGATTTCACCTTTTTGAATTTTTAATGACCAAATAAAGTTTTAACAAATCATAAAATGTGTTTTAAAGACTTTGTACCCTTTTTAGAATAATTCCATCCAGATTTGAGCAGTGTAACTATTGTAGTTTCCATACTGGACCTTGTTTAGGGCGATCAAAATGCAGTAAAATGGACCTGTTCTGCATTTTTACAAATCAGAAAAAGGTTTCACATATCCTAAACAATGTTTTAATGAATCTATAGCCTCTTGAATAATTCCATCCAGATTTGAGCAGTGGAACTATTGTAGTTTCCATACAGGTTCTAGTTTAGGGCGATCAAAATGCAAAAAAAATGCAGTGAAATGGCCCTTTATGCCCATCCATTTAAATCGCGAATCGGATACCAACTTCAGCGTCGTGTCTATGGGCTTGATGTGGCGCTCATGTAACACCCCCACATTTAAAATCACTGCTCCACCCCTGACCGTGACACTGAATCTAAAAATGACCAGCCTGTTGAATGTGAAGCACAAAATTACGAGCTGATGAGAACCCCTTGAAAGCAGCGGCCTCAAAGTGTGCGTTGATGACGTCACGCTGCTGTAAGAGGACACCGCTTCCTGATGTAGACACATTATAATGGACATATGAGGCGGAGAAGGTAGAAGTGCTCGAGTCCTCTGCGTGTGATCTGCTGCTGCGACTTCATCCCTCTGCCGAAGGACTGTAAGTAAAGCCGCTGAGAGTGATTCCGTTTGCTGGGTCAAAAAATCCTGAAAAGAGAAGACGAGGTGATGCTCATACATTTTTTGTCAGTCCAACCCGATCAATAATTAACTCAGCGAAAGCATTTCTGTTTTAGAGGAAGTGATTTATTATCAGTGCAGATTTTAAATGTACTAAATGTTTGCATGTGTCACGGTGACTATTCAGGAATGCGGAGTTCATGCAGACAGGTAGGGCTGGCTTTGGCCATTTTCAGGAGTTGTTTTCCTTCCTTGATTACCACATTTTCTCAGCCTCTTTCCTGATAACTTACAGTAAGGAGGTAATTACCTCCTTACTGGAATGTTTGTCATTATTAACACATTTGCGAGCATATGTATGTATACTTTTAGAAGCATTTATCTGTTTACGTTTATTAGTAGAGAGGGAACTTTCCACACCATATATTTTTACCTTGCTTTGAGTACTTACATGTATTGATGTTCATGATATTATACTTGCTTCTTGGTTATAATATCCAGATGAGTCTTGAGTGTCATTTTTCACATGTGGGATCAATGAAACTTTATTTGCATGACACTTTGTGCTTTACAGGAGCTTTACAGGTGAGGCACGCTAGAAAACAATGAATGAAGGCAATATGAAATAATCCAAACAATAATAATCCATAGAATGGTTAGTAAGTAACTGAATTATACAGGATAGAGGTTAAAAGTAACAGGTAAAAGAAAATAGATTAAAACTATTCTTTTGAAAAAGTTCATAAGTTGATGTATTAAGAGCAAAGTAATAACCTGGTATATATAAAGTAAACTAATGATATATATGTCTTGAGATGTTTCTGGAATAGGGCTGTAGATTTTGAAAATAAGTATAGTTACTTTGTATAAAGTCGTTAAAGGGGATGAAGGTCATTTTTGTAGCTAATGCTCCCGTGCGTTTATTCAGCTACAGTTTTGAATGCAGCTTTTTGTTACAATTCAGCATTTTGCCATTGTCATGCCAATAGTTTTACTTTTATCTTAAATAACTCTTCCATTACTGTATATTCAGCAGCAGAAACTAGATGCCAACATGTCCAGGCTGTTAGCCCAGTTAGGTTAATCATGTTTAAATGTACATGTTGAGATTTGTTTGTTCAGGACTTTATGCATATACTTTTTGCTATAATTTTCTTGAAAGTTACCAATATTTAGGCTAATTGGAAATAACTATAAAATGATAAAAGGTACTACTAAATAATGGGAAAAGTTCAATGTAATTAAAAGCATAAAATATGTTATGAATCAATATTTATCTTTTGAATATAAAGAAATGATTTTCAATGAATACAGACCTGTAACTGTGCTGCTTGTCTAAGGCTTTACTTGTTTTGAATACAATGTGCCATTTCATTATTTTCATGGTTTTGCTGATTTTCTGACACATACTCTATGTACTATATTCAGTTGGAGGAATGGCAGCTGTGAAAAATTCTTCAGACGATGGAGACTCCTTCTCATCCAGGATCATCTGCATTGTGTTTTTCATCTTGCTTTTGGACCTGCTTGGATTTACTCTGATTCTACCTCTGCTGCCTTCCATTTTGGACCACTATGCACAAACGGGGGTTGGTAGATTGTTGTAATTACTGAAATGTATTATACCAGAGGCAGATAAAGACACAATAAGGACAAGTGCATCATATGAGAAATAGATTGTTTTTACAGAAATCTAGTTATTCATTAGGCAATGAGAAAAGAAAACACTATAGAGAGAGTTAAAATCAGGATAATCTGCTTGAAAAAGTGGTTTTTATAATGAGATTGAATAGATTAATCAAGTCACTTTGACCGGTTCTGACATAAGGATGTCAAAAAGTAAGCTACCTGTGGTTTGTTTCCCAAAAAAACAAACAAAAAAAACAATCTGCAGTTCAGTGGCAGTCTCTGAACAGGCAGTATTCAGACTGTGATGTTGAACAAAGGGAGTTTTGTGTGAAGAATCTCCTCGCAACCAGCTCGTCTGTGATTAGATTAGTCGGTGGGGGAGTCCTCATGCTGACTCACGGTGAACTGGCCTTTTTACTGGAGTTGCTAACGACTGTGTGTCATGTTTTTATTTTCATGTTTCTTTCTTTCTGGGACAGGATGGCACATATCAGTCCTTGCAGACTGTTGTGGACTGGTTCAGGGAAGTTATTGGAATTCCCATGGAAAAGAAATACAACACTGTTCTGTTTGGAGGTATGTTGGATTTGCATGGAGACTATGAAACTTGAGGAGAAGCCGGGATAATTCTGGGTTTAATGCTCTGTAACTTGCCTTTCAGGTCTGATTGGATCGCTTTTTTCTTTGCTGCAGTTCCTGTCATCGCCTGTAACGGGGGCTCTGTCAGACCGTCATGGCCGACGACCCCTGCTTATTCTTACCACAGTCAGTACAATTTTACAGTGTAGACCTCAGTATTCGTTCACATTTGTTAAAAAGAGTAACCTTGTAATAATGAAAATATTTCTTGTTTATCATGAAGTTGTTTACTTGTCATATTCCACTTGTGCTGCTTGCATTCATTCAGGTCTAATTGGGTGCCTTCTGTTTCAGTTAGGGATGATGTCTTCCTATGCGGTCTGGGCTGTTTCCCGGAGCTTCAGCATGTTTCTTTTGTTTCGGGTAATTGGGGGCATTTGTAAGGGCAATGTCAGCCTCTGCACTGCCATCATAGCTGACTTGCCTTGTCCAAAAGCACGGAACAGAGGAATGGTAAGCGTAGTCTTTTTGTATTTATCCAGTTTGTGCCTTTGCTAAATGTTTTACAAACAAAAAACATAATCTATGCTATTTCATTTCAACTAGGCAATTATCGGTGTTGCCTTCTCTGTGGGGTTCACTTTTGGACCTTTGATGGGTGCCTTCTTTGCCATTAGCTCCAGAACAACAGAAAATGTTTTCTACCAAATTCCAGCGCTGCTGGCCTTGGTCTTCAGTGCTGCCGATCTGCTCTTTATTTGGCTTATGCTCCCAGAGACATTAACAAAGGACATAAAGGTGAGTTTGTGGAAGCACTCCTTGTGCGACAAACACACACATACAGTGGCAGGAGATTTAAAGTCCTCATGAAAATAAAATTGATATTGAAATGTTTTCTTATTGAAACACAAATGTTTCATGGAATTAACATGAATTAGAACAGTAGAGCAAAATGTTTTATATCATAAATATTATAAAGAAAAGGACTCCATATCAAGAACATTAATGATGCTGTGAGAGCCAGTAGAATATTAGCTCAACATTTAGACTGACAAGAAGGAGAAGCAGTTAGCCCACCTATATCTAAACCTCTAACTGTAACCCATTCTAAATGTAGCATAACTGTGGTCTCAGTGGTGGGTCATTTCTTACCCAATAACTTCTTTGACTCTTTTAGTGAAGGCAATTTTCCAGGAAGTTGCTGGTGTTGGCTAACAACACATGCAACCCCATGAAACCACAGTGAAGCCAGACTGTTTATGACTGCTTTCGGTATCTATGCTAAGCTAACAAGCTAGGGAGCAAAGTGGACAATAACACAGAGTTCACAAGGGAAGATGTCATGTCTTTTTTTTTTTCAAGTTTACATAAAACTTATAAACACAGCTCTCTTTGGCTGTTTCACACCCACTCAAACATGATCTGAACGATACTCGGTAAGCTTAGACAGTCCCTACTCAGTCAGAGGAGCACATGTTAACTGGCCTGCCCTGTAGTGAAATAAATTGTTAGAAGCGTTCATTACAAGTAAAATGCTTGTAAGTCTTCAAAATACCAACCCCGCCCCCCCCCCAAAAAAATCCATGTTCAGATAAAACTGAGTGATTTCTTCTTAACAAAGTAATTATTTCTGGGGGAAAAAAAGCTTTTTTTTAAAGAAATGATCATTAATACAAGCAAGTATTGTTATGAATTTTATTCATGAAGAAAAAACGTGCACACAGTATTTAATTCCTGTGGTGGAGTTGCTAAAAAGTTTCACAGGGAACACTTAGAACATCAAGTGACTGCAAAACCTTTATCTCTGGCGTTATCATTGTTCAGTCAGAGAGACTTAGAACATCTTGCTTTGTTCCAGGCTTCATCTGCTGAGTGTTCGGACTCCCGTGACCTCCTCAACCCGCTGTCTTTGTTTCATTTTACAGCTGTTACCAGGACAAATGATCCACCTTCAAAAGAAAGTGAGTACTGGATTCCCATGCAAGTCGGAAGCTTACACCCTATTTACCCATTTATAAAACATGAGTGGACTTTAGCACACTGATAATAAGGTGGGCTGTGTTTTTACAGAAATGCAGAAGCTCCGAGTGTTGGGCCTGGTTTATTTCTGCTACCTCTTCCTGTTCTCCGGTCTAGAGTTTACTCTGAGTTTTCTGACTCACCAGCGCTTCAAGTTTACAAGGTATGACCTTAAAGATAAAGCAAAGTACTTTATCAGTCAAAGTAAGAAAACTTGGACTGCAACATTAGATTTCTTTTGCTCTCCTCTCAACAGTATGCAGCAAGGAAAGATGTTTTTCTTCATTGGTGTTATCATGGCTTTAATCCAGGGAGGTTACGCTCGAAGAATCAAACCTGGGAAACATATCAGGGCTGTTCGTATGGTAAAAGCACCATCTGTCGATATGATTAAAAAAAAAAAAAAAAACGTAGATTCTGCTATTATGTTTTTGGTGCTAGTGGGATAAGATGAACCAGTGTAGAAACATCATCTCTGAATGTCCACTGAAATGTTTCTTTTTTTTTTTTTTTTAAAGGCAATCTTAACATTGATCCCAGCCTTTATCCTCATTGGGTTATCGTGGAATATAGCAATGCTTTACATTGGCTTGGCAATATACGCATATGGTGAGTCAACTTTGCTTTTAATGTTTGTACAATCTTTTTTTGTACTCCACAATTTGTGAATATATTAAAAAGTATTTCATATACAGTGTCTAAACTTCAGGAATTCAAAGTGATCAAAGAAAAGACACTCACACATGCTACCCCTCATCCCCTCATTTCTTTTGAGATTGCCAGGAAAACGGGAAATAGGTACAGTGATTTTGAAAGATGAGCAAAGATAATGGAAAAGCTGTAAATACGTTTTGATCCAGTACTTGGTCTGAGCACCTTTATTCTCCAACACAGCCTGAACCCTCTTAGACAGTCATCTCTTTAAGAAGTATTCAGGAATAGTTATCCGGGCTTCTTGAAGGACATCCCAAAGCTCTTCTTTGGATGTTTGCTGCCTTTTGTTCCGTTCTTTCAACATGATCCCACACTGCTTCAGTAATGTTGATGTCAGGTCTCTGGGGAGGATTCATCCCTCCATAAGACCTGTTGCCACTGATTTTCAGTCCACTTCTTGTGTCATTTGGCATACCTCAGCCTTTTCTCCCTGTTCTCCTTCCTTAAGAATGGCTTCTTGACAGCCACCCTTCCATGGAGACCATTTCAGATGAGGCTTTTAGAGACTATTCATCTGCTGTAGCTTTTTAGACCTTCAACTTTGTCTTTTGTCCTCCAGTCTTACTGCACGGACTGCACACCATGCTGAGATATCACATTAAACTGTGTTTGACAATTTGAAGGGGTTTTTTGCTAAGTTTCTTGCTACGTTTAGACACAACACTGGTTGATCTCTTCAGTTAGGTCCCTTTTTATACTTTGATGATTCATACGTTAGAGTCAAGTGGCTATACATATAAAAACAAAACAGTGCTCTAAAATGGTCCTGTATGAAGACTGGACTGATATTGTGTTTAAAAGTATTAAATGTATAAAGAATAATACCGAAAGACCTTCAGAATGTCTGGAGAAATGTTGCTCAAGACTACTTCACAAGACTGCTTGTCTGCTCTGAAGCAAAATGTAAAAAACAAGAGCAAGATCAAGACTTTTGTATAGTACTATATGTATATGGCAAGGGAACAAATACTCGTGATAAAGATTCTTGTATCTATGAGTTAGAAAAAGATGAACCTATCAACCATTGAAGTTTGCATTACTCGTTTAGTGTTTAGCTTTTATAATCTGGTCGTTATACTGTCATTTGAATTGTGTAATGACCACTTATGACTACAGAGGACGCTGTTGCTACTGCACAGATCATAAAACAAGCAAGTCCTAAAATTCTGATATAAAGAAAATTAAGAAAAAGGCATCTACTTAGAGGATTTCAAAAGACTTCGTATTTGAGTCTGGAAGATAGTGGAACATAATGGAATCATGATGGAAATGAATACAAGATGAAACACAGTAATGAGAGAGTTTGGCTGTGTCACAATTTGAAATATTCTTTTTTTAAACCTCCTAAGTCCATTTTATTTACTCATTTATTATTAGTATCTCAGGAGACATCTTCACTAAATGGAAATTAGATCGAAAATTATTAGCGGCATAAGCGGGAACAAATATGATACAATTTCATTTGAAAAAAATACCTGGAGCATGAAACATGTTTATGTTATATGTTTAACATGTTTATATGAAAATGATGTATTCGCTTATATTCTGTATTCACATCTCTGTTCTTGCAGCGGCTGCACTAGTAGTGCCCTGCCTGTCAACAGTCGTTTCAGACCACGGTGAGCCTCCCCTTGATATCTCACTGATGACACAGTTTTGGTTTTTGCTGTAATGTGTGTCATTGTTTATCGACTGTGGATCTTCCTCCAGGTTCGGCCAGTCAGAAAGGCACTGTTATGGGGATCCTGCGGAGTTTGGGCGCTCTGGCCAGAGCACTCGGACCGGTTGTGTCATCATCGGGTGAGGAAGCTGTGATAATAAAGTCATCACCACCTCCAGCTTTTTAGACTTGAGCTTAATATCATGGCTGCTAAAAGCTTCAGCTGATATACTCAAAGAAATTTGAAAGAGGTTTGCTTGGACTGTGTTTGCATCTTCTTTCATATCTACCATTGTTTTTGCTTCACAGTTTACTGGATTGCAGGAGCTCAAACCTGTTTTCTCATCACATCAGCTTCTTTTGTGGTACCCCTTGTTCTGCTGAGCAAAATCAAGAGGCTAAAAGAGAAATAAGCGACACGAAGACTTGGGAAGATTTTTTTTTAAAGACTTTTGATGCCTGTATGAATGTTATAATGTTTACTCCTCCTTGGAGAGGAAGCACTGATCACATTTTCACTCAGTGATGATATTGTTCCCTGCGCTACTGGCCAAAGATAATCATGAAAGAAGACAGTGTATGTGCCAAAACAGAGGACTTGGTAAAGAAGATTTTATTCTGCAAGTGAGAAAAGAACGGACACGATGCTGTTTATTTGCACATGTAGCATTACTACATGTGCATGTACACGTTACACAGTGAATGGATGAGACATTTTTGCCCTTGGAACTTAAATCTTATTTTATATCAAGTATTTTTTAACCCAGATTTAGTATTTTAATAAGCAGCATTTTATTTTTGCTGTCACTGTAAATGTGCTGGATATCCTATTTTCTCCTAAATAAAGAGAGTGAACAAATTAATCTACCTATTACCTACTAGTAATAATAAAAAAATGCAAAAAGAAAACCGTCAACTTGTTTTGAATGGTCAATTTAGTATTTGCATTGCATACAATTCCGTGTTCTGTCTGTGGTCTGCACAATGTGTTACTACTTTCTTTTATTTTTCCAAAGATATAAAATTGTGTTTGAATGGCAAAATAATGTTTTTAATGTAGATCATATCACAGCAATATACGGAAACCTCTACATCTACATTAAATGATTATAAAGAGAACATCAATAACGCTAATAACAGCTAAAGCACTAAAACTCAAGAAGGTTTAAACCTACATGATAAGTAGGTTTTTGATTCTATAGTACTTTCTTTTTCTTAAAAGAACTTTATTCTAAAGTAAAAATGATCTTTAGGTCCTTATTGTAATTCTATAAGGACAATTGTCAATGGACAAATACTGCCGTGAGGGCCCTTATATACAAGAAAATGTATATAGAAAGTGGATGGATGGATTTAGTGTTACTCTATATGGGAACACAAAATTAACCTAAAATGCACAAGATAATGATATGATACCTATCAGATAGAAGGGATCAAAATATTAACATACATTAAGCTGTCCTACCAGTAGGGGTCGCAGTTGGCCCGTTCTTCGTACACAACGTAAACAGCAGCCGTCTCAATCAACTAGCTCCTCCATGCTACGTTATCAAACAGGTTGCTTAACCTGGTCGCCGACGCAGTGTTGGCGCAGATGTATGTCGCGTCGTGGTAATGAGGAGTTTGACAACACCTGGAAGTTCAAGCTAACGACAGAAGATGTGACCGCATCTAAGAAAAAAAACTGAAGATGGACAAGGTAGTGGACAAGAAGTCCCGTAGAGGCTCCTTTTAAGGCTAGCTAGCAAGCTAACTCTGGGTAATGCATGTGCTGAGCATTAGCTAAACAAAGTTGAACTGTTACAGACATGCCTAGAAGACGCTAATAGGTTAACTTTTGGCTTCGTTTCCACTAACAAGCTAAGCTATAAATTACACAGATTTTTCGAAAGTCACCATTTGCACTGGCAACCCAAAAGTTAGTATGGTGACACGTTAGCTAGTTTTCAGCCTAAGAACTGGGACTCGATTTTGTTTAAGTACATCAGCAGAATAAAGTGTAGAGAAAGTAATAAGCATGAAGCTCAGTTCGGGTTTACGCGACTTTACTTGAATTTCCGTCCATTATATGATTGCCAAAGGTCAAATACAAGCATTCTGTGAATAATACTTTCCCCAGGAGAGCAAACTCTCATCTGCTGTCCCGGATTTTGACCATAAACATCAGAGGACACCGAGAAGAGGGGCTTCTGGTCCGCACACAGCCTCAAATCCTCCTGTGGTGTTACCAAATCCTCATTTGTCCGACCAAATTTTAAGAAGGTATGAAGATAAAAGCACTCATAATTTTCCTGTGGTCAAAGTTGTCAGCCCCGTTGACCACTGACCTGGTTATTCATCTACAATTGTTTGCAAATGCCTGAAAATTTGTAAGGAACTGGTCAGATGTGAGCCTGACACCAGCAGGGAAAGGAGGAGATGTGTCAAGGAGTCATGGCTACAGAAGCAGTCGCCCTATGAGAGAGACCAGTGCCTATTTCCCACAGAGAAACAGGTGCATACGGGATCCGCCACCAAAGGTTGGTGTCATTAAAGTAACGGCAAACGGAAATGTAAATGAACTCCCATTCATTAGACGAAATGCACTGACCTTTAGCGCTAATTGCAGACATCCAAAAGCAACAATGACTCTCAGGGAAAAATCATGGGGAAGAACTCAGTGGAGGCACCGAAAAAAGGTAGTTATGATACCTCAGGCAATGTTAAAGTTTTCATGAATGACCTGAACCAGTGGATCAAATTATTTGTATCTAAAATCAATTTTTATCACACACTTAAAGTCATTAATTTTGATTTTGTCTGTCACAAATTGACCTCAGGCTTTAGAGGTACCAGGTCAGCGCCGAACTCTGCGAGGACGTCGACGCCAGCGGAGACCAACTTGGCTGCGTTCGAAGTGAAGATGGCTGATTTTCCAGAGTTGGCTGGAGTTTCGCTGAGCAAAGCGACTGCTCCTGCAGTTCAGAAAGATTGCTGGGGTCCAAGTCCTCTGTCCACAAGCCCCCAATCACCAATTCTGGCATCTTCCTTTAGGGTGAGCTAAAATATCACGCACTATTCTGCAATTAAGACCCAGTCCCCAGTGCAAGGGACAGATGATAAAGAATGAATATGATATCATATCTTTTACTGTCATAATAGTTATATGGTCTAAAAAGAAAAGTCCTCATTTTTTGGGACCTGTGTGAAATCCATTTTTTATGCATTCATTTATTTTTAATTTAATCGTCGAACAGGTCGGCAGGAGAAGATCCCCAAGGCGGCATGACTCCCCACAAGATGCCCATGATGCAAAGCCAGACGCCTCTGTTTTTCCAGCAGGTGGGCTCAAACGTCTTCTGATCGGTCTTTGGATAACTACAGTAGGGCTGTCGCGATAACCGCAAAATGCAATCACCGCGGTGCTGAGAGGACCTCCGCGGTGCGTGTCCAGGCCACCGTCACCACCGCACACCCCCTTGCACGCGCAGAACAACTCGAGAAACCAAAAGAGTTTTTAAGACTGCACAGTAGATACAAAGCAACTGACAGAACTGATACTTTTTTTAAGCCAGCACAATAATAATGATACATTGTATATTCCCCGCAAGGCAGGAGAAACACATTAACACAGCTTGGTGCCGCGTTTCTGTCGTCATCTTTGCATATAGGCTCCACACACGCACGTTGTAGTCTCATTCTCCCTCAGCAGCTGATATTACAAGAATATGCCTAGTCAGTGTCGTAGCAATAGAAGTTAAAATAAAATGCAGTGGCCTACCTTTATCTCGGCTTTACTCCTCTGCCTAGTCCGGACACTTTATGGCTTTGAATCTTCCCTTATTATCCATGTTTAACGTTGTAAATGCGACCGTCTAATATCAACAATAAACTAGCTTCCACAGAACCACAGCTTGGTGTGCACATTTGCTGTTGGGAAATACCTGATCATTTCAACAAAACTGTGTAGGAGAAACTTTAAAAAAAAAAAAAAACGTTTCAAAAATGTGCCGTGCCAGAAATAAGCTCTAACAACTTCGCGGAAACAGTTAAAGTTCAGCTTGGGTTGGTTGGTCGGCGGCAGTCTGTTTAAAAAAACTGTATCCCGGACACGTGAGCTCAACTGCCGCACTGATCTGCTTCGTTTTTCTCCGTCATTACTAAACGAAACGTGCGCAGGTCTGCAACAATGTTGATATTTGCCATGTGGCACTGGCAACAATGTTGCAGAACTGGGGTATGTGCTGCTTGATCTCCGCTATGTTGGTCTGTGAGCGAGTAAATGACAGGCAAAGCAAAGTGAAATTTCAGAATCGCTGGGAAAAAAAGACGGATTATGCGCTCAATTTTCATCTAACATTGCGTGTCGTGGAAAGTGGCCTAATGAACAAAAATGCGATATCACCGCATACCGCGCTGTTGAGCGGCTATGAGTCACCGCGGTGGGAATTCCCTCACCGCGACAGCCCTAAACTACAGTGTCAAAGATTTTTCTTATTCTTCACACATCGTTCATCTTTTGTTTTTTTTGTGAATAGCTCAGTCAGTGGCGACGTCGTGGGCCAATATCGCTTCTCAGCCTCCCAAAAAAATGGTCCCTACAGACTGGACAAACTGTAACGACGTCAAGCAGGTATGATTAGAGTTTTGTATAGGCTACTAGCCCAAACAAAAATGAATGCAAGTTAAGTGAATGTAGTTCTTTTTAAAGGTCCACTTTTCCTTTAATATGACCTATTATTTCCTTAAAGAGAATTGTCGGGATGATCTCAAATGTTGTCGTGTCCTGACCTCTGATTTGACTTCTGCTGTGATTTGGTCCAGTCATTATTTAAGAGTTTACAGACTGTAAGGACATTAGTCATCTTCATTTTCAAACACAACTTTGCTTGTCAGTGAACTTTCTTTCAAACTCTGCAGGCAGAATCATTTTGAATGTTTTTGTATCGATGGGGAAGCTTTTCAAACTCAAAATCTCTTTAACATGGATTCCAGTTCACTTTACTCATTTTTATTATTATTATTGTTCAAATAATATTTGTTTATGATGAGGAACGGTGTTGTCCTATGGGATTTTTAAAATGTATTTATTTATTTTCGGGCTGTATTATATCTGATTCAGATGGATGACCTGGCTGCGCAGAAGGAAGAGGGAGCCCTTGGAAAGAAAAAACGGAAGAAAAAGAAGAAGAAGAAAAATGGTGTTGAAGGTGCAGAAGCTGAGCCAGAGGATCTCCAAGTTCCTCAAGAGCCTCCAAAATTTGAGGTTTAAAAAAAAAAAAAAAAAAAAAAAAAAAAAAGCCCCCCTCCATTTCGTTTCTAAAGGAAAAATATTTATAGTCTTTTTTTTTTTTTTCTTAAAGGATGAAGAGGAATTCCCTGGCTTGGCTGTTGCTTTTACAGGGACCGACAGGCTAATAACCAGCAGCAATACAAAGCTATGCAGTAAGGTAAATCTCATCGTTTATGTGTAATTTATGCAGCGAGTCAAAAATTACACCAGCATTGAGCTTTGCGTGACAAGGTAATGTTTTTTTTTTTTTTTTAAGGAAAACCAAAGAGAAGCAGGTCAGCATCAGTCAGCTGACCCGAACAAGGAAAAGTCACCTGCTGGGAAAACTCAGCACACAGAAACGACTAAAAAAGGACAGGTTTGTGTTTATAGCCTGTTGAAATGGACTCTTCATATCATTCTTATACAAAATAGCACTAAATTAGTCTGTTTTTTCTTGAATATGTGACTTTGCTCTTGATCACCTGATTTGTAGAAAGCCGACAAAGTCTCTGGGAAAAAGAGCAAGGCTCCCGTCCAGCTGGACATCGGAAACATGTTGGCTACTCTGGAAAAGAAGCAACAATCTCAGAAAGCCAAGCAGGACGCCAAGCCGGTCATTCTGTCAGGTTGGTTTTAGTCATTATCTTGGTCTCTGTCCTCGGTCAGCCTGACACACATTATTTTAAAGTACAGGACATAGAAACCTGGTCAAGATTTCCTCTTTGTTTTCTTCTCTGTAGTTGGGGGAGGACTTCCTGTTGTCCCAAAGCAACCATTGGTCCAGAAGAAGCTGCACTGGCAGCAGGATAAGATTGCACACAATCCCTTGGACTCAACCAGTCCTTTGGTCAAAAAAGGCAAGCAAAGAGAGGTGCCCAAGGCCAAGAAACCGACTCCTCTTAAGAAAGCAAGTAGCTTTTACTCGCTCTGTAATAAAGATGCATACACTAGGTTTGGTGAAAAATTCATTTTAGAAGTGCTGCCTTGTCTTTAGAGTTTAATTACTGTTGGTTCTTCAGGTAATTTTGAAAGAAAGAGAAGAGAGGAAACAGAAACGTTTGTTAGAGGAGAGAGGATTACTGCCTGAAAACGAGTCCCTACTCTCCCATGATGCTACAGAGGAGCAGTGTGATGCAGATGCTGCAGATGCTGCAGATGCTGCAGGTCTGTGCCAACACGTATAACAGTATGAGTAACTTAATGTCAAATTTGACTGATTAATCATGTATTTGTCCTTCTGAAATTCAGATGAGAAGGAGACTCCAAGCGAGGAATTCGATGATCAGCTGGAGTTCAACAGTAGAAGTCCACTCATAGGAGAGGGTGATGAAGAGGCTGACAAAGATGAGACCAAACAGCAAGCCATCACCCCCCCAGCCAATACACCCAAAATACACAGCCGGAAGTTCAGAGAGTAAATCTGCACGCTTCCCCGCACACCCAGTCACCACGCAACACATTTCCATGAGTGAGAAATGGAAAAACAAGCTCTCTCACTGACTTCATTTCTGCTCATATGTTTGTCTCAGCTACTGCAACCAGATGTTGAGGAAGGACGTGGATGAGTGTGTGACGACCCTGCTGAAGGAGCTGGTGCGTTTCCAGGACCGTCTGTACCAGAAGGACCCCATGAAGGCCCGCATGAAGAGGCGGCTCGTGATGGGCCTTCGAGAAGTCCTGAAGCACCTCAAGCTCAAGAAGGTCAAATGTGTCGTCATCTCGCCAAACTGTGAACGCATCCAGTCCAAAGGTACTGTAAGACCGGTATGCAGTACATGCAATATCTGGGAAGTCATTTTATGAAGTAATGGAACAAAGAACTTTTAAAAAAAATATATATATATATATATATATATGTATATATATATATATATATATAATAGATTTATTTACTTCTCTGTTAGTTCCCCAGTGCATTTTATCACTATTTATTTCACTAAGCCCATTTATTTCCATGTTTTCTTTCTACTTTTCCTCGTCTCCATTTTTTCCTTTCCGTATGCATTTCTGCCTAATTACACAAATGAGGGGGCGGTCTTTCAAAAGTCTGTCACGGGCTCAGCGGCTCACCTGTTGGTCGATTATCGGGCTTGGTGGCGAAACGATTCTTGCTACGATGCATGTAGGCATGTTAATTTAAAGCTGCTGTCTGCAGGTTTTCAAAATTCCGAGTCTAAAGTCGGAAAATTCGAACTGATACAACTTTCAGGTCCCTCCCCCTCTGTGGCTGTGTTGTCATGAAACAGGCCTCCCATTGCACGCTGAAAGACAGTTTCAGTCCTCCATTTAAACTGTGTTTGTTGATGTACAAATTACCAACTGAACTAGCAACCATCAAAAGTGTTCCTGTTCTTATTTTCTTCAAAGCCCAGAGTTGCGAAGCACTTGTGTCCAGATTGTGCTCAATTCTTTTCAATTTCAAAGCATGCAGGCATGCGGATTGTCTGCCCCTGAGCATTTTGATACAGTGAGGTTTTGATGTGAAAGTAGCAGCTTGGTTGAAACATGACCAAGATGGAGGGAAAACATGTTTTTAGCGGAATACTCTGCTGGAAACCTCATGTAGGATACATACGAGCAAAACTGGCAAAGTGCTCGGCAATTCTGTGGAAAACAAAACATATCCTTGATTATAAATGGTTGCACACTCTATATTACTCATTCCTTTTGCAATATCTGACTTACTGTGTCGAAGTCTGGGGAAACGCCCACAAAACCACTCTGCAGCCGATATTCACAATACAGAGAAGAGCAATAAGGACAATAAACAAAACAGGACACAGAGACCACACAAACCCACTTTTCATAAAGTCACATGTTGAAATTTTGGGATTTGGTCACATTGAGAACGGCGAAATTAATGTACAAAGCAAGAAATAATCTATTGCCAAAAAACATACAAGGAATGTTTAGTGATAGGGAGGAGGGATATAATCTAAGGGGAGACCTAAATTTAAAAAAAACCAAAGGTCCGAACAAATATGAAAAGCATGTGCGTATCGAGCTGTGGAGTGACTTTGTGGAACAGTCTGGAGACAGAAATAAAACAAAGTGCAAATATAATTGTTTTAAAAAAAAAAAAGGTACAAATAAATATTTTTAAACAAGTACATGAAAGAGGAAGTATGTTAACGGAGGACGATGAGGGATAAATATATGAATAGAATAGGGTTAATTGTTATATTGTAATTTAATTAGTATATGGTATATATTTATTTATGGGGATATATATATATATATTCATATTTACATTTATATTTACAAGGATATGTGTGTTGTATATGTTTATTTTTGTGATTATATATTTATTTAGGAAGTGTATATATGGCATGTATTTATATAGGTGTATTGTAGTTAGGATATTTACAAACTGAAGAGTAGTTAAAAAAGGGGTGGGAAACTAAAAAAGTATTGTACTTCTTCCCATTCCTTTTTCGAACAATGTGTGGTGTTTTGTTATGTATTAGCACTTTATGTGATTTAATTTTTTAATTTTTTTGTTTTTTCTCTTTTTCTTTCTTTTGTATGTAAAAATAGTACATTTTCTTTTTTTATACATGTTCGAAAATAAAAATCTATCAATCAAAACCCTGCCTGATAATGTTAAAATACAAACTAAAACTCAGAATGTTTAAAGCTGCGTGTTGATGGAAAATATCCCCTCTGCAGGTGGTCTGGACGAGGCCCTCCAGACTATCATCGACACGTGCCGTGAACAAGGCGTACCGTTCGTGTTTGCACTTTCAAGGAAAGCCTTGGGACGCTGTGTCAACAAGGCTGTGCCCGTCAGCCTGGTGGGCATCTTCAACTACGACGGGGCACAGGTCAGGGTTATCTTCACTGAACTCGCACAAAATGAAATCAGACCCAGTGTGTTATTGTAGAGGATCATTGCAGATATCTACAGTTGCAGTTTTAAAACCATCTTAAACCCCCCATGTGCCCACAGGACTACTATCACAAGATGATCGAGTTGTCATCTGACGCCAGGAGAGCCTACGAAGTGATGGTGTCAAGCCTGGAGCAGAGTGGCGAGCCAGATACAGAGCTGGAAGCAACTGCAGAGGAGCTGGAGAAGAGCAGCCTGGCTGAGGAACCTAATCCTGGTCCCAACACCTCAGAGGAACCGGAGTATAGTAAGTTACTCCTCCTAAAGAACACCAGTTCTTTCTGTCGATTGGTCATAAAAGGCAAAATGCTTCTTTGGTGATGCCAATTCAAGGATTTTATTTTAGAGAAGAAAAGCTTTGAAGTCATTTCCCCTAAAATAATCACATCTCTATTTACCTCTCAGTGAAAATCTGGAAGAAGATGTTGGAGAACAAATGCAACCACGCATTTCTGAACTTTGCGGAGCAGTTGAACTCCATGCACTTGGACAGTGAATGTACAGAGGAGAAAAGTTGATGGTAGAAAAGCCTTCTGTGCCTAAAAAAAAACCAACAAAAAAAAAAACAGGAAGAAATTGAATGATTACAAACTGGGGGCCATAACCACTCAGGACTCGGATAATTAACCACTTTCCTGATAATTGCTGTGAATTATTCAATTCTTATCCCAACTACTGGGTTGAAGAAATTAGCTGAGGCAAACAAGCAAATAGGAATTTTCATCATGTTGTCTGTGACAGCCTGCAGCATTTGAAGAGGTTGTTGTAAACAGCCAATTCAGGAGTTTAACATGGGATGTTTGAGCTAGTCATTTATATAATAGAAGTATTTTTGAGGCATTTCTTTTTTTTATTTAACAGTGATGATAATAAATGAGGTGTGAAAGGAGAGCTCTTGCGCAACAACAGGAGAAACTGAGATATGGTTTTGATCAGGTGAAGTAAGGATGTGTCGTGCTTTGTAAACGTGTAAAGGTCTGAAGTTCAAGAACATGTAAACAAAGCAAAACAAAAAAGATGCAGGAAAGCTTGGAGAAACTCAAAGGTCCCACACTCATGCGTGACACTGAAATGACACCTTCACACGAGATTAATTTGATTGTAAAAGCTGAGAGAAAACATTAATATAATATCATTATTCTCTCTAGATATTACACAGTCGATGCAGGTGATTCATCTTATTTTTTTTAAATGACAAGTTGTTTTTTTTTCACTGTTACAGACTGCTCAGGACTGCTATGTAGCATGAGATTAAGATCGGTACTTCTGATTAAAATTACACACATTCTTTCTGTTTGTCTTAACGTTCATATACTTTCATATACTATAGAGAGTAAGTCCCTGTTTGGCTTTTTTTGTCTGACTTGACAACACTTTTACATAATATTAACCTTTTTTTTTTTTAAACTTGAAGAACCTGAAAATAATGTAAAACGTTTACCAGCTGATGCGGCCTCTTCTGGCCTACGTAGTAAAGAGAAAGTGTCAAATATAGGACAGTTTACAGTAGTTTGAAGCGCCAGGTGACAATCATGTGAGAAGCGATAAAGGATCAAATCTGCAAAGAAGAGAAGGTGTGTGTTTATGGCTTATAAAAGTTTAAAAGGAAGAGCACTTACGTTTAGGGAAACGATGTGTGATCAATTTCTTTGAAGAGAAAATTCTAAATCCTAATTGCAGCAGAAGATTGTAGTCGGTTGTTATTGGATGTTTGCTTCAAATCAAGTTCTTACACGATTGATAATTTACTGTATGTGTGTGCCACTCAATGTTTTAATGGGAGACATTGTGACATGTTGCTACAGGAAATGCAGTTTAATTTTTTTTTTATTTCCACTTTAATGGTTCGTAAGCATTAATGTTGAAATGTAACACATATGTTAAAGGTGTGTTGTTGCAGCACATTAACACAGTCTTAAGTTTGATGAGATTCTGATGTCTGTGGTATTAAGAAGCTGAACTGTGAAACCGTCCAAATTTAGAAGTGAGTTAAGTGTGTATTTGACACCGAGTCGGCAAGTTCTTGTTTTGCTTAGATATATTTTTAATTGAGCTGTGTTATAAATGAGTCAGACAGCACCGCGTTATAATTATTATTTTTTTGTTTGTTTTACAGAAAATTAAGATCAAGAGAGAGTTTATTCATTTGCCTCAGGCAAGATATCGATTAAGTGTTTAAATAAAGAGTAGAAATGCAATATTATTAAAGTGAGTGGATCTCGAATGTTCATTTTAAATGTCTGCCAGTAGATATGACAGAGAACCAATGTGTGAACAACTACTCACATTTTTAATGTTTCTTGATTTTCTTGAGGGGAAAAACATCTTGCAGAGGAAAATTTAAAAAAGGAAAACAATGAATAAAGAATAGAAGAACACAAACATGCTAAATGCAGCATTTCATCTGGATTGAATCATTTTTGTTTCTTATGCGACTGCTAATCTTAAATAGAAATGAAAGGGTTTACGATTTCTCTTAAACCTCCTTAAACTCCTTTATAATTGGATTTATAGCAGGATATGTATGTAAAATGCTTCATTCTGAATTAGGCATACTGTAAATTATTGACCAAGTGTAATCATTTACAGATACTTTGAACTGTGTTTAATAACCGTACCACTGTGCTGCCTCTCCTCTTCATCTGATATCATTGTGACCTATTGCTGTCCTCTTTAAATATATATATATATATATATATATATATATATATATATATATATATATTCTTTCTTGACACAGGATTTCAGCTGTTCTTGAGGCTATTGACTTTTTTTAAATTTTTATTTATTTATTATTTTTGGGGGGGCTTTTATGCCTTTAATGGATAGGACAATTATGAGACACAGGAAGCAGGGTGCAGAGAGAGAGAGGGGGGGAACGACATGCAGCAAAGGGCCGTCCGATGCGGGAGCCAGTGGTAGCCAGGACTGTAGCCTCTTGTACATGGGGCGCCTGCTCAACCCACTACGCCACGGACCACCCCGGCTATTGAAAACTTTATTTAAAAACAGAAGAATTCAGTTTCAAGGTTTGGATAACTTGCATATAAATCTGTTCTGTTTTATTTTTTTGGAAAAGGAGGATGTCATTTATCAGCCACTTCCTTACATTTGTCTAGATTTCATAAATACAGAATTTTACATTTAAAAGAATAAGAAAAGTTGCCATCACTTGCCTTTGTAAAATGAACATTCTTTTATGGTGTCCTACAATATAAAACAAATGTTCCATTAATTCAACTACAAATGTTGGTATGATGAGCAGCAAGTTTTTATTCGTGATTTGGATGGAATAAACGCATCATCAACGAGGAGGTAAAGAGTTGCTCGATGCTTAAATTAGAGTATGTCAACACATTGGCAAAGTTTGCAATCTGCTTTTGTGTCATGACTGAAAAATAGATTAAAAAAAAAAAACAGCAGCGCAGTTGCTGTCTTGTGCACATGTCTCAGATAAATTAGACAGACCTGAATTTGCCACAGCCTGGTGCATAAAATAAAACACTGCAAAGCTCTTATTTAATAATGTTATTGCCTACAACTGTTAAAAGGACAAGGAGTTCCTTTTTTTTTTTTTTTCACAGTCACCAAGTGAAATGACTGACATAAGCAATCCCATCCAGAAGAACTTTGTTCGGATGAGATCTAGGGACTCAATTTACAAACAGTTCTGCTAGGCTGTATCAAGCTCCCATGCTTTGATCTGGATGGTGCCGTGTAGCTGGTGTACAAAACATCGAGTTCAACATCTACGCTATGCCAAGGAGCACTCAAACATTGACTATTTAGTACAACACACAGGGTGGCGCTAATGTGGTGAGGTGCAATTAGCATTGCAGGAGGTTGCTTTTGACCTAATGTTGGTCCTGCAGGCAAAGTCAGTCTCCCACCAAAGCCGTTACTATTAACCCCGGAGACATTTTGAATGTCCGTGGCCAATTTCACAACAATCCCTTTGGTGTTTGTTAAAAAAGAAAAAAAAATACAAACAGATATTACACCTGGGAACCACAAATCTCTGGACAAAAAAATTGTGCAAAACCATCCGGAACATGTCAAGGTACCACTTTCACCATATTTGTGAAAACCACGGAAAAAAAATCCAAACAATCGATAAATAAGGGATTTTACTCTGTGGCATCAGTTTTACACCCTCTGGCCTTAAAAATAACTTTTGTCAGCCGTTTCATATAACTCAGCAGTTTCTCATGAGAGAATTCTGATGTCATCACTTCACTGAAAACTTAGGAACAGAATCTACGTATCCATTACCAATGAGCTCCGTGCACATTCCTTTGCTGCATTCAGTCACATGAGGTTTTTTTGGTTCCTGAGCGCTCCACTCTGAGCCGTGGTTATCCTTTTCCTGAGACAAAGAATCAGCTGATTCATTGCGTTTCTGCAGGAAAACCATGTTATCACTGTTCACCTCTTTGACCCTGCTGTAGTCCTGTGGCATGCTCTCCTCCCAACTCGGAATGTCAGAGCCTACAGAGACGTTCTCGAGGATGAGGATATTCTCACCGCTCACCTCTGACACTCTCCTGTAGTCCTCTGGCATCTTCTCATGTCTCTGGATATCCACATAGCCAGTGTTTGCGAGGGGTTGGATGGTGCTCTCAGAAGCTGCTGTGTGCTGGACTGCTGCCTCTTCGTTTATAAAGTTTACACTCGGACACTGCTGCTTCTTTGTAGTCAGCCTGAGGGGCTTCGAGTTCAAGGTGTCCAAGTTATCCTTTTTGTCCTTGCTGTCCTCAGCTTTTTCACAGTCACTTGGATTTATCTCTTTACATTGGATTTTGGAATCTAAATGGAAACCAGCAGGAATAATCAGGCTTTTCTTCCTCTTTCCAGATGTGTAGGGATGTGACAACAGCCATTCGCTACTGTCAGACACAATGAGATACTCCTCAACCTGGTTCATCCACTCGGTCGTGGGAGGAAAGTTCTGGAGGCCAATCAGAGCATTAACAACGTCCTCAGATCGCCCATTCTGGAAGGGTCAAATTGGTATATTCTTAAAAGAGCCAAAGAGATTTTTTTTTAATATGCTCTGGAAAAAACAAAGACGTAGTGTTACCTTGAGAAGTTGAACATCAACTCCTCTTATCTTCGGACCAGGAACAGGGGGCAGAAGCCATTGCTTCACACTGGGTAACAACAGGAAAAACTGTGTCAGATCTGTATTTAACTGAGCACTTACAAAGAGTCGTAGAGATGTATACTTACTGTATTTATCAGATACTTACGATTTCCTTTTCATGACCAAGACACACAGAGTTGCCAACAATGGAATTGAAGACAAGGTGGAGACCAGTATCCAAGAGGGTTTCTCATTTTCAACAACTAGATTTAAAAAAAGAGGCATTGTCATCAACAGTTGCCAGCTTTCTATAAAGCCTGAGACTGAGCGAAGAGATTCTGACACTTACAGTTGGGGATTTTCACAAAGGTGGTGTTGCTCCACTCGCTCCAGGAGCTGTGGTCGATTGTGCAGCGCACTTGAACCATATGCACTGCACCAGGTTCAATGTTGTACCGGTTGAAATTGGTCTCTGTACCTGAATTGTGATACTGTATTAAAAAAAAAAAAAAAAAAAAAGGAAAAATAATCATTTTAAGGCCCACCTGTGCATTTACTATAGATTTAATGACTGCCATCTACCCTGGTCCTTGCTTTTCCTCAGCAGGCAGCTATCTTTATATGTCTCTCTGGACCTTCACCAAGCAAAAGTTCCAGCATCATCTCCTCACTAAATTCAGATTTGTGATTGATCAACAAATGTCACTTTCATCCAGTCTCAAGAGGCATGCTGTAAAATCAGCTGATCACCGATTGAAGCCGAACGAGCTGAATCGGTGCATCCCTTGTTCTATAAAGTTTAAATGACACCTTCTGAGATGCTTTAGTTGAATCCAGAGCCAGATATATCTATAAATATCTAGTATATCTAATATCTAGTGTCGGAATATAACATAACCCAAAAAACAGATATATTTGAATGGTGACTGATTTTGGGTTATCTGAAATCCAGCTAATATTGTAAGGCCTTTGTCCACATATAGGCTAGTAGGTGGCTGGGTAATTGTGAACATTTACCTTCTCACATACATCCTCCAAAGAACATGGCTTGAAAATCTTAGGGTGTTACAAAGGCTTTTGACTGTTTTAATGGACCAACTAATCATTACTACTTCTAGAAAAAAAATGCATCATTGAGATATACCGGTTATACTGCTGAGTTTTTCCATTGCCATTGCCCTTTCAGTTCCCTCTCCTTCTCTCTCAGTTCCTCACACTTGCAATGTGAGCAGAGGATGCAAAGAAAAGACCCACGGACAGAGAAGACATGTTGCTTTGGTGCACTAATTTTCAACTGTCCTTCAGTTACATTATTAACTGTGACAGAGTCGGAGCATCTGTCCATTATTTTCTCACAGTCCACTGCTGTATTCTAAGATTCCCACTACGAGTCAGAGGAGCATTAAAAGCTATTGACTAATATATATGTTCACTTTAAAATTCCATTGCTAACTTTATTAAACATTAAAACACTGTTAAAAAACCATGAGCATGCTCGCTTATAGTCCCTCCTGCCACCTCCTCTTTCCTCCTGTCGCTCTTCTTCAGATCCAGATAATACATTGAGACATCCTTTAAGATGTTGTCCTGAGAGACTTGATGACTGGGTCACAGGTAAGAGGGCGGAGGCATAAATTACAGACATGAGAAGAGGCTTTCTGGTGGTGCAGAAGCATTCTTGGTGAGGTTTATTATTCCTTATTTTTTACTTAAATTATAATTCATTTTTTCAATCTTACTACTCTCTGTCAGTCTCTATTTTATATCATTATACACAAGCTGGGATGTAACGTCACTGTGGCAAAATGATTTTTACTTGATATTTTAGCAATTTTGATTATATCGCTTCGCTCAAATTGTTGCTGCACAACAAATAAAACGTGCAGCAGTCATCAAGGAGAAATCTTTTGGTTACGGTGGCTGAAAAGAATCGGACAAAAGCTGTAAATATTATCGACCCTGCTTTGAAAGATACTGTTGATGTGCAAGTTAACATTTAATGAGTTTTTTTTTTTAGAATCCATTTTTTACGTAACGCTCACCTCCCAGTCTTCATTGTTTTCTTGTTTGACTCTTAGCTGATATTTGATGGTAACCCAGCCCGACCCGATGCCTGTGTTGTGGGGACGTTGCCAGCTGATATGGAGATACGGACTGCGGTCGCTCTCTCTTACCCACAAGGTGACGTTTTCAGGAGCGTCAGGCTTCACTGTTGAGACCAGACAGAACAAGAATCTGATCTAACGCAACACCACGTGAGGCTGCATTAACAAACAATAGCGCTTTATAAGTGCTAAATACAAGGAGCCCACAGTAGCATTCTGACTCTGTATTCTGTTTACCTTATTCTCTCCCTTAGGTTAGCTCATCTGCATCCTAACATTTGCTAATTTGCACTGAAAGCAAAGTAAAGCTGGAGTTTCGTAGGTGTGACATCACCAACAAGTTGGAAAATCGGAGAATAACAAAAAATGTTTTAACCTCATTCAAGGCATCTGTGGAGAACAAAGACAGGAAATAGTCTTTGATCCAATGCTCTTGTGGGCCTGTAGGCATTCGTGTTATGTGCCTTGGGGTGCTGTGATATATATCGCTACTGATGACAATTGCAATATTAAAAGAATGAAATATCAATATCATGTTGATAATACACATATAATAATTTGATTTCATATCCACTGATTCACAGTGATCTCAGGGCTGTGCCCCGAACGTTTTGTTTTATTGTATTCCTCACGTTAGCTCTTTTAGGTTCTTCTGAAACTATGAGTGTAGTCTGTGTGTAAACAAAAAGAGTAGGACTGAGCTGAAGTCTCTCAGGTCACCTGCTGCAGAACAGGGGAGCAGTATGTTATTCAGGCACTGACACCTTGGCCCTCGAGGAGTTAATTGTGAGGCACACAGCCCAACCTTGGAATAATAAACGTGATAACATGAAGCATTTGCAGCAGGAAGCAATGCAGGTTTCCCAAACACATGGGCCTGCAAAACAGGTCTGGATACGGCACAAGAATGTGTCTTCACAGACCAGTGATGGCACAAAATATTTAATTTCACTAGTTTTACGTCGAAAATGTAGTTAGTATTAGTTTTATATGCCTCAGAAAAAAACAAAGCAATGGAGTGAGTGTAACTGTTTGTCTGTGAAATTTGATCTGCAACGGTGCACATGATTTACACTGAGCTCAAACCAGTTCTGCCTCATTCTGTTCAGGTTTTCAATTGTGCCTCGTACTTGTCACTCAGTACTTTTCCATTCTTCACTGCGCTCAAAATGGCAGTGCAGCCAATAAAACTGAGCCAATCATTAGCTCAATCTATACAGATAGCTCTCTGCTGTGTTAATTTCCACTCGGGACGATACAAACATCCAGCAGACCTAAAGAATTTCAAGTGTTTCCCTCTTGCTACACAGTTTTTAGCATAATTTAGAGTCGCAGTCAATAACAGCCAGTAAATCCAAATTAAATCCGCTGTGGTCCAGTATTGTAAAACATCAGTCTATGCAACCAAATGCAGGTCAGTGCTTTCATAGACATTGTATAGTTAACAATAAAGTAAAGCCCCAATGTCACAAGAGTCATATTCTATTAATCATAAACCAGATACAAACCCTAAAGTTAGTGGATATTTGTCAATAAATTGCTGCAACCCCTTTCTGTTTTCCTGGCAGTATAAAAATAAATGAGAAGTGGATCAAGATTTTACCATAGTACTGTATAATTACCTTCATTTCATTTTCTTAAGCCTTCACTTTCATTTTGTGCAGTTTGATTCATGCATCTCATCTAAATACTTTGGCAATAGCAACTTACAGATTTTCATCACATCGATCTTTACGGGATCTGAGGATGTATTCCCGAGCACATTGGAGGCCACCACTGTCAGATGATATTCTTCCCAGATACTAGTGTGGGTCTTGTCAAAGAAACAGGAGTTACTTCCCGCTGAGTGGTAGTCCGGACACTCGAAGATTCTGTTTGACCTGTAAACAGCCAAAAACAAGATTTGTACTGACAAAGATAAGGGTGCAAACTGCTCGTTCCATTTAACTATCAGACAACAATACAATATATAAAAACAAGTCAACATTGTAAAACAAAACTTGGCTGTTGGCAGTAAATATATGTGTGCAGTCATAGAAAGATTTGGACTGTTTGAGATGTTTTCTGAACAGCTAATATTTGGGTTCCAGTTAAGGTGAACAAGTTAAGTCACGGCATCACTGTTGTTGTTATTTTCCTGCCTTTGGGGATTATCAATCAGTTTTGCGGATAATTCCTCCTTGAACAGTCACAAACTGCTAATACTCACATTTTGCCCTCAGGTCAGAGCAGGTGAACATGACCCAAGTGTTTGAACTGTGCAGGTGTACATGCACAGCGGCAGATTTGTGCTCACTTCACTTAGCACAAAGGCATGAACAAAAGGCTCATGCCTGGTAGTATTCCACTTGCTGGTATAAAGCAACAAAAAACAAGTTCTACTCTCATTAGCTCTCTTTGTGGGTGATAAACTTATCTAAAACTCAATGGACCATCTGTTGGCTTTGTAGCTAAGGCAAACACAACAGACAGTGATTAAAAGCCCAAAAGAGTCCAACTGAAGAAATTTGTTGGATGTTGAAATTTTCCTCTCTCTGTCTCTGCTGTGACCTGGGGTCCGTTTCACAAAGCAGGTTCAACCAACTCTGAGTCTATTCCTGATCTCTGAGTTGATCTACTCTGAAATAGAAAACTCTGAGTTTTCGGTTCCAGAAACGCTGATTTGAGTGAGGTTAATCAACTCTGAGTAAGTTCACCTTGAGTTTAGCGCGTGCACCACAACTTGACAACAGTTTAAGATGAAATATAAAAACATTGTTCAAACAGGTAAGACCTCGGCATGGAGGTACCTCATTTTGATCATGTTTTACACTGTAAAATAAACATTAAGTGGGTATTTGACTGTGCAGTTATTTTATTCCCAACATAATTTAGAGTCATCATCTATATCATGTTCTGTTAAATAATTAAGCCTATTTAATTAAACTAATACAGACTTCTACTGAGCCAGCAGAAAGAAGGAAGATGCCCGTAAAACGGGTGGTGCCCAGCACCACCACCTCTAACAGAAGGCCAGTGGCTGAGGGAGTCCCCGGAAGGAGTCCACCCCCAAGACACGAGTGCCTTTATAAAATATAATAGGCCTATGTCTTTTTTAAGCTTATTCATACAAATATTTATATGTCTTCTTTTTCTTTTGTCCCAACACATTCTGATGGTGCCGCTCAAAAAGATAATTGTCTGTAAATGCAAAAATCACTCGAGGAAACTCGAGGTTTCTTGAATAAAACCTGGTCCCGACCAGGTTAGGTTCAGAGAGTCTGTTACTATGGTAACTGACCGTGCAGATTAAGTTACCTCTCTTTGTGAAACAGGCTAGAGTTACCCCTCTTTCTCGGGGTTGAGTTACCTCCTTTTGTGAAACGGAAAACTCAGAGTTTCCCTCATTTCAGGGTTAACCAACTCAGAGTTTTCACTAAACCTGCTTCGTGAAACGGACCTCTGTTTAATCAAAGCAAAGTGCCTCCAAAAAGTTTTGAAAATGAATATCGAATAAAAAGCTAAACATAGGGAATGGACTGACTGGTCTTTCTCGTAGTAGAGATGGTGTACAGTTGGCAGCCCTCCATCAGAGCCTGGTTTCCACCAACAGGTAAATGTCTCCTTCTCGGGTGACCTACAGCCAACCATAACTGGTTTCCCTGGTGGAGATGTACCTGGCAACAAAATTGACCAAAAAAAAAAAATCATCAGCAACAAATTCCCAGTTTAACACCAGAGCAAAGAATTCTTTAGTGATTTAAAGAACTCACAAAAGGGCTGGTTTATTCCCAAAATGTGAGTCAGACATTTCTGTGTCCACCTGGGGATTCATTTAATTGGTGGTAATAGCACCGAGCCGTGGCCGCTATTTTCTATGAGCAGTTTTTTAGAAATACTTGGTAAATAGTGCGAAAACTTCCATTTTGTTGAAATGATTTCACTTTCTTTTAAACCCAGAAGACTGCAGAGTCCAACGAAGGTCAGAGCAAGAAATCTAAAGACCACTTCTGTGCTTTATCTTTAGAGGATTCCTCTAATCGTGATACTGTGAGCAGTTGGTATGTTAGTCAAGCCCCATTGTGACACAAGGCTAGTTAAGGGAAAGACTATGCAAGTACTTCACATGACCCATTTAGTGCTAGTGACTGACCTCTGACAGTAAGTACCTACTGGTTGTTCTGACTTTGGCTGCTCTTGTTCATTTCATGTTGATATGGCTATGTCCAGTGCTAGTACTATTTGAACAAGCATAGCAAAAATCCCCACTCACACATATCTGCTGCACGTACGATGTTACAGCCACTACTAACTAACTGTAACAGTCCGAATCGTATCAAAATTCAGCGCTCCACAGTTCAACCATTTTGGTCAAACCAAAAGCAGTGCTGTCTGTCCCGCATGTGCCCGATCCGAGATCTCAAAGCCTCAGCCAGGACCTTACATCGGTGGTAACCTCCAATGTCCCTGCTAAGACGGCAAAATAAAGACTCAGCAGAGACTTTGCAGAGAGTCAGCGAATCTCTGCGAATAGAAAAGGCCAAGTTATATAGGCATTCGGAAAAGACCGGTTATCCCAGTTTCCGTTCAAAGGACATGCAAAACATGACCGGCGACAGTGTTTTTGTAGTTTGTGCTTCAGTATTAAAATCTGAGACGTTTGGAAAAGCACAGTTTCTCAAAGAAACATGTCATCTGGCTTGACAATAATCTGACCTACAAAGTCTGACCCCTCCCTCCCTTCAGCGTCACTCGGCATCGAACTGAAGCGGTGAGGATTCAGAGATGTTACTAAAATATCAATACTGCTTGCAGAACAACGAGATCCCATTCATCAAACTAAGTTGCAAATCATCCTCATGTAAAATGGTGGGATGGAAAAAAAGAGATATTTACCTGCACCTCTATTCCTGTTTACAGTCATTTACATAACTGCCACTGAGTATGGCATATGACAAAATAGTAACCCTTAAAAATGTATCATTGTGTCACTAAAGGTTAAAAAAAAAAAAACTGGTACCGAAGAAGTAAGGTTCACTGGTGCCACCAAGACAAAAAGTTAGCCTAGAGCCTTGCCATGCGCCTACAGTGTCAGCAGGATTTGTTGAGAAAAATGTTAAACCAGATCCTCTAGTTCTTTCTGGTCAAGCAACTGTATATACTTTCACCTGAAAGCCACAGCTGATGGTGTGCTAACTCTTATTTGGTCACAGTCTGCAGCCATCCACAGCAACATATGATACAGTGTAATCATGCAGTTCCGTCTTTCTCCTTGAGGCAAAGGAAATGAGAGTAATCCTAACAAAATAGCCATAAATAGAAACCCCTGCCACATGTGCTTGCATACTGTAGATATAGAAGACTCTTATTCGAGTCTCTTCTTATTCACCTTTAATGAAGCAGCATTCATAAAGCCCCAGGCTATTTTCAGACTGAAACAATGTCGGTTCATCCAGTCGAATCTAATAATACTTTTATTTTCTGCCTGTAGCTGCGCTCAGTTGGATGTTTGCTTTTGAATTATACAAAAGGATACAGATTGAATATCACTGAATATTGTGCCAAATAGCAGAGGAGTAAATGTATCAAATGAAAACGTATATAATTTATTTGTTTTATTTATTGTTTGTCTGGAGATATGCTGTTTGCAAAGAACCAAATTTAGTCTCTTTGGAGGATAAATTCAATCTTAGTTTGAACTCAGTGTTGGCTAACTGTTAACCATCTCTACTTTTCTCTCATATGAACAGAGCATATCAGATAGGGATTTTGTTTTCTTCTACAATGTGACTTCTATTTTGATAAATTGTAGGGCTGGGACTTTAGTGTGTTAATTTCGATTAATTAACTACACACATATTAGCGCGTTAAAAAAAATAACGCATTTTAATCGTACACTATAATTATTTATTTATTTTTTTAAATACAGACGGATGGAAGCGTCGACAAGAGCGTGGTTGTGTGCAGATTATGCAACAACGAATTCGCGTATCACCGCAGCATATCAAGCCTCAAATATCACCTCAACGCTAAACATGTAGCAGCTAGCGTGGAAGCTAACGGGGCCCAACGCAGCTTAACATCCAAGATTCTATATACTGTGTTTTCATGCATGCTACATTCAGATTTCAAATAGGGATATGTTCTGTGTTTGTTGAAATATTGTTGAAAATGTTAATTTTCTAAAAGATAAAGTATATGCGATTAAAATGCGATTAATTTCGATTAATTAATTTCAAAGCCTGTAGTTAACACGATTAAAAATTTTAATCGAGTCCCAGCCCTAATAAATTGTCATTTTTCAATGCCAGGTGCACTGGAAAATTCCTCAAACTACCACCGAATGCATCCTTTGAGAGGACTAATCCTTTAGCCAACACGTTATTACCCTTATTACCAAAAGTTAATATATTAACGTGTTTTAACTTACCGTTGCACTGTAGAGCTGCAAACAGCAGCAAGAGCGTCACCAGCCCGAGACCTCTCCTCATTCTGGCACCAACCGTCACACTCTCAAACAGCGAAGTGACATCCCCAGCATGTGATCAATGAACTTGTATGATCTCGTGGCACGGCTGCATGTCTTGTTTTCACCTAAAACAAGAAGATATGGAGGGAAAACAGCAGACACCAACAGTTACTGTTTGTACAGTCAGCTGACATATACTGGCCCGCTACTAAACATCAGATGCTGCTGAACGGTGACTGGTAATTGAGACTGTTCTAAATGAACACTGATGGTGAGGAATTTCATAGGCTTCTGCATTCAAAACTTGCTGTGAATAAGGCCGAGATATGTGTTGTTTTAAATTCAGTCCTAAACACTCACTGCTGTAAAGTGTATTTGTGTCTGACAAACATAAACGCACTGCAGAACTTCCTTATTCCTGGGAACTCATCTTCACTCAGATCTCCAGACTCAGATAAATGGATAAACAGAAACAAGACCACAGAAACGCTGACACTCCTGCCAGAGTGTGCTTATTTGCTTCAAAGCCCTGCGTCGTTCTTCCGCAGGGTTTCTGCGCTCACCGTGACTCTGCAGGCTCAGAGGGAACACTCAACAGGAACTTTTAGGCGGGCAATATCTTTGAAATGCCTCATGCCATTAGTCACTAGTGAGTGGGGGTATGGGAAAGCCTGACCAACGGTATGTAATTTAGATGTTAGACATTTTCATCATTTCTGCTCCTCTTATGCGTGTAGCAAACAACAGGCTCAGCGTCGTGCGACGACACCTGCTCTGACATGTTTTAACAGGATCGCTCGCTTGAACTAGGCGGGACCTGGATGAGGCTTATTTCCTTATTTCTCCAGAAGACAAACAGGACTATGTGCTATGCTAAAAATTAAAGCTAATGCTATAAATATTCAGATTTACGGAACCTACGGTGGAAGAAAACAGTCTAATCTAATACTACTGATCCTTCTTTGAATAAAAATCTAAGTGGCGGAAGCTGAGGAAAATTCCAGTTTAACATGAGAGAGTTTAACTGGAACGTCACATTATCAGAATCTGTACAAAATCTGAGAATATATCTGGATTGTTGTCAGAATTTATGCTGAAATACTATCACTAGGGCAACAGGGTTTCCATGCGGTTACATTAAAGACATCCCTGCAATTAAGCTTGGGCTTCTGATAATAGCAAACCTATTACATATGAACTGAAATTTTCAGGTTTTAAGGGCTTATTGGAAAAGAAATGATTGCCCATAAACTCTGTATTACCAAGTTCCGCCTCCTTTTAAGGTCCTTCTGTTAAGAGTTTTCTGTTTAGGTGGAAATCATAAAAAATAGTCTCACTAAAATTCAGTTCTAATCATGTGGCAGAATGCTTACAATATGCCAATGCACTCTGTAAACTTACTCAAGGATAATAAGCCGATCAAATGCACATCTTTATAGGGTATTACGTTACACTGTCCTACTAAGAGTATCCATTGTGTACATTGTGTACACATGACACATTTCTCAAACTATACTTTGAGATGTATTCCAGCTGCATGAAAGCGCAAAAATAAAAGAGCAGCCTCTCTGTCAAATACAGATTGTAGAGCTCACTCACCACATCAGGAGACCTGCACCACTGTGAATGATCCTCATTTAAATGGTGTTTACAGTCACATAGGTAAAAGGAGCCTTCCTCAGACATTACATTGTCAAAGACAACCTACTCACACCTGGCAACCAGATGCCTGACGACTCAGGTATGATCGGTTACGCGGAGGAAGAAAGGTGTCCTCTTAGTTACCAGGGGGAGGGGCTTGTTGTCGTCACGACCTACCCACCTGAGTGCAGCCAGAGATCTCAGATGGAGCGAGATGCCTCACCTCAGCTTGATTTCTTCCTCCGAACAATGCAAATGCCTAAAACCAGCCTCAAAATTATGGTCTATCACGGACACATGCCAAATACACGTGACAGGTAAGAAACTGGAGCACCCTAAATGCCGCCAACTTAATTATGCTCTTTGAATATATCATGAATCATGTCAGGTTTGCGAAAACTTTAGGGTGTGTGTTTCCCCAGATAATAAATAAATAAATAAATGAAAATCACCACTGGAATGTAGCCAAACATGTATGCATGGCAGTCTTACATAACAACAAAAAAATGTATCTCATTAAAACCCAGACTTCTGATCCACGTGCAGATCTGAGTCTCTGTATCTGTATAAATATTGATTGGTCAGATCATGTTTTGTTTTACTTAGAAATAAAGAGTATATTTGTAGAGGATACAAACACAGATTTTTAAAATAAAAACCTGACCATTTTGCTTGATGCACCATGGCCTATTTTAAGTTGCTGACAAATTACCAGAGACAACTTAAGAATCGTTCAATTCAAAGCTTTGTCCTTTAAACTTTGTCCAACGTGTAGCTTACCATCTAATGGCTATAAAAGGTTGCAGGATCAGCTATCTTAGTTTTCTAAGCTATTCTTTGACAGCTGTCCTGACTTTAAATTCACATAATATTAGGTGTCGGTGGAAAACTGGTGACCTGCTGTTTATAAGTAACTCTAAGTGTCGTAATGTTTAACAGCACCCTACAAATATGGCCGTGAAACAGCAGGTGGTGGTCAAGGATGTTAATATCAAAGTGAGGTTTGTTGTTTTTATAGTGTTAGACATGATAGCTCAGTTCAGAACTGAGATTTAGATTAGATTGTCAAGAGTAAAGGCTATCAGATCAGGTCAAAAGAAAATAAATTCTGATGTTTGGTTGCACAGGTGTTTGATGACAGCGTGAAGTTTACAGCACAAAGACATCCTGTCCAATAATGTTCAAGCTCCAAATATATTGACATATATATTAGTCTGTAGTGTAATAAAAAGGGCTTCACTCTGAAAACACTAAAATCAGTTTTACATTATCTCATTATGAATGGAAACGCTGGTGAAGTTTTTAACGTCATCAGAATGCAATAGTTTGTCCAATCTTTAGAAAACTAAAAGATTCTTATTGCAAAGATTTTATGGCATTTTTCTCATGAAAAACGTTTTTTCTTTTTTATCAAATAAATCATAAAAATACATTCACAGCAAACTTGAATGTTGTTAGAAAACTATTTGGACTTAGTTGTTGCCTAGTGTTTGTTCCCTCCAGCTATGTCACATGTTGGAAATGGGGGGAAAAATATGTTGCTAACATGCGGGTCACAGATTGTCACAACAGTCCTCTGATGAGGACACCGTCTGTTTTGGCTTCTGGGAAGGCCGAAACCAAAAAATGTGACATGTTGTTATGAGCATGCTCCCATCTGATACTGGGCCTGGTTGTCTTCTCTGTTAGCAGTGTTATCATTTTAAGGAGCACCTTCAGTGGGGGGCTCGCAGAAAAAAAATAAGATCTCTGAGAAGATTCGCAGCAGCAGGTGCCATCTTTAGTAACTCGATGACACAGTTGCTCACGTGGGGTTGTTATTCGTGGCCCAAAAATGGCCGGGAAATGGTCAGACTTGTTTGTTTGATGTTTGAAGTAAGCTTAGAAGTAAGCTTAGAACTGTGGGAGAAAACCTTTACAGTGACTGATTCCTCACAGAAGACGCTCCATGTGTTGCAAGTACAGTTTAAAAAAGGTGTGAAATTTGATCTACGACTGTTCGTGGTTTTTTTTGTTTTTTTTCAACCAGGCTTTTCTTTACCAGCTCAGCCTTTGTTCTTTTCAGCTTTGTGCGTCGTGTCCGTCTCTCTGTACTTTTCCATTCGTCACAGACCTCAAGAAGTTCAAGAAGGCAACCTGGTTCATAAAACTGACAATTTCAACTCGATCTACACAGTAAAAGGAAATCAGCTCCGTTGGCTTCTTTTTGGGCACAGTGTTTTCCTGCCTGTAAATTGTTTACTCTTTTCTGTACTTTCATTTTTATTCTTGCCATGAGTGTATGTGGACGTGCACTGGTGTGTGTGCATTAGTGGGTGTGTCCGTGTGAGCATACACATATGGAAATGTGTATATGTATACGCATGTGAATCTGACACAGTTTTCCATTCTTCTTGATTGAGTTATTCAGGGCCACAGTTAATCATTGCCAAAATATCCTATTAATGTCCACTGTGACTCGTAAGAAAACAACAACAAAAACATGAAAGGATGGGCAGTGTATTGAAGCTTGGTTAATGGTTAATGTGATTGAATTACAAATTAAACTGTGTTGTGGGATTATGTTTAATTTTATGACCTCTATTGGAAACAGGAAGCACCTCTGTGTTGAACAATATCCAAACGAACATTCCACTATCGCTCCTATTTCTACATCTTTTTTAAAATTTCTATTTTCTTTCATTATCGTAAGCAGTGGCAGATACTTTATGGGGTAAAAGCTGACCCCTGTATTGTGCAAAATGATTGCGTGGAAGAGTGATACGTTATTCTTCTATATATTGCTGGGAAAATGGGAAATACTTGCAGCAATTTATTGAAACGTGTGCAAACATTAATAGAATTACAGCATATAAGGCTGAAACAGAGGTTGTACAATTCCTCACAAGAATGAAATTCCATATTTAGCCTGAGACAGGTTTTCTTGTCATTTCTTTAAGTAGTCTTCAGGAATAGTTCTCCAGGCTTATTTGGATGGTGTCCAAAAGCTCTTCTTTGGATGTTTGCTGCCTTTTTGTTCCGTTCTCTGTCAACATGATCCCACACTGCTGCAATAATGTTGAGGTCCGGGCTCTGGGGAGGATTCATCCCTCCATAAGACCTGTTGTCACTGATTTTCAGTCCACTTCTTGTGTCACTCTGCTCAAACACCTTTGACTTCAGGTTGATAAGTTACCAGTCAGGTGATATTGTGTTGCTTGATATAAAAAACCTCACCAATCAAGTTAATTGGGATTGAATTTTGAGAATGATACCCTGATTGCGTGAATCAGTCTTTGCACTTTTATTAAAACTAATCCATTGGATGTTCAGTTTCTACATAAAACTGAAGAATTTGCTACAGTATAAATACGGCGGTGACTTTATGATCAAAAAATAGCTTCTTGTGTAAAAGTTGTTAATGAGCTGGATTACACTACAGACTGAATATTGTTTTTTTTTTTTCAAACAGGCATCCTGCTGAGAAGTCATCTGGCCACTCGTGTGGTTTTTCCAAGTTCGCAGCCAAAACACGACTTTTACTGACATGGGTATGGGTGGAAACTGCTCAGCGCTTTTTGCTGACATATCTATAAGACAAAGTCAGCATTTTAAAGTAAAACAGGGCTGTGGGCAGTAAATAAACATGCCATCAATAAACAATTAAAGGGCTTGACCTATAATCCCAAAGATGTGCGTTTTCCATTTGTCTTCCTAACTGACCATCACAACATGAACTCAAATGGCCCAAAAGAGGAGACAAAGAAAGAAAAACATACCCTTTTTGAACCTGCTTGAACCTAACACGCTCAAAGGACTTTATATCTACATCTATAAGTCAAAAATGTAACATTTTATTACTTTTATGCCAACAAAAAATGTTATCTTTTGACATGTTATCAAAAGATAACAATACGCAATTAATGTCCATGCAATCTTATATAGTCAATCAAGTGTTTTGAGAGTAAAATTCTGTATAAAAACAAGAAATCTTTACTTTTATAATATAGAAACTGTCAGCTGCCACAAGTTATCTGCAATGAGTGTTGAAATCGGTGTAAGGGAAGGAGATAAAGCATGCCAATAGGCACGCTTTTACCACCAACAAAAATCCGAGCTCACTTGACTGAGCACAAGGGGCCCTGTACTTTTCCACTTGCCTCTCTGCCAGGGCAGAATTGAGTCTTTCTGGCATGAAAACTGACAGTGGCGGACTATCATTTAATTCTTCCAGGTGTGTTGTTTTCATCCGTCTTCCGTTTTCACCTTTGTGTACACATCTGAACTGTTAGTAGTGAACCCCTAACTGTGTATTTTCCAAGGCATTTTCTGTATATTTCTTCATTTGATCATTAATATACGGAAGCCGAGGATGGCCGTGGATTCTTTAATTATTTTATACACTGTTATCTCGAGATATGAATTCATTTATAATGTGTTCGTCTTGATTTCAACCTACAAGAGCTGTCACAAACGGCTTCCGTAGCTACTGGTTGTCATAGACATATAAAGATGTCATATGATATGAAGATGATCTCTTTTTATAGCTTTAGCCTACCAATAAGTTACAATTCACGTTAGTTTGTTTACTTGACTGGGATGGTTTAGGGTAGGGTTCTTCTACCTTTTATCAGGCCAGGGACCCCCAAACTGATGGAGAGTTGGAGCAGGGACCCCCCCCCCCCTTACTATTTATATGGCATACAATTGTGTTTTATATTTAACGGGGCCTGCCGTGTATAAACATAGCTACTCTGTTATCGTACAGTCAATACTAAGCTATTCAAATAATACACAGGTTAATATATTCATGTTTTTATTTTAAACATGTGCAAGGTACAGGGTGGCCATGCCACTGCCATTTATAAACAAACATCTTGCATACAACACTGAGCTATTCAAATAATCCACAGATTTTAACTTTAAACATGCATGTAGAATTTAGAGCCTGGCTCGGGCCGGATTTTTCTGTCCGAGCCCAGCCCTCAAATGACAGAAAAGTCCTCGAATCCGACCCGAGCCCGAGATTAATTAAATTATTTGTGTCCGAGCCCGGAGGAAGCCCGAGACCAGTGACCAACGCAAGACGGCGCACCCTAATCAGTAAATACACATTGGTGACAGCGCACCATTATCCACCATAATCCATTATAAAACATAGGCTACACATTAATGGCGGTGCACCATAACAAATGCACAAGCACTCTTCGACCAGAATAAACACCCATTAAACTCAATACAGAGAGAGAAAGAAGTTGACTAATAAAACAGTAGAAACATTCTCATTTTCAACGACTTTCAGTTCTCCAGAAGCTATTTTTCTTTTAATGTCCTCCACAGCGCTACCAGCCAACTGAGCTCGGCTGCACTGATCGCACGTGTTTAATGTAAAGTTGTTCGAATGTTCGAAATGCGTGCGTGCGCACCGAGCATGCACATCACCACAAATGCACACAGATGCATGCTGCACGGCATGAGGCACGAATAGCCTACCAACATTTTAATTTATGCATATTCAATTATTTGTGTTTATCACAAAAACTGACGTTTGCAATGAACTGAAACCTGTCCTCTGGCTGTTTATAATTTTCACGATGTCTGCTTGCTTTCGAGCCCGACCCGAGTCCGACAAACGACGCTGAAGTTGGCATCCAATTCAGCATGAAGGGCCATTTCACTTAATTTTTTGCATTTTGATCGCCCAAAAAAGGGTCCTGTATGGAAACTACATTACTTAGACAGCTCAAATCTGGATGGAATTATTCTAAAGAGGCTGTTGATTCATTAAAACCTTGTTTGTGATTTGTGAAACCTTTTCCTGATTTGTGAAATTGCAGAACAGGGCCATTTCACTGCATTTTTGTTATTCTGCTCACACTCAACACGGTCCTGTATGGAAACTACATTACTTAGACAGCTCAAATCTGGATAGAATTATTCTAAAGAGGGTACAGAGTCTTTAAAACACATTTTATTATTTGTGAAAACTTTATTTGGTCATTGAAAATTCAAAAAGTTCCTCTGAGCTTTCTTTCTTCTTTTCATTTGGACCATCCAAAACCAGAACCTGTATGAAAAATAATTAAATATGGGTTTAATCATTGATCACATGATATAAATGATATCAAACACACTTTAGAATTTGTGAAACCTTTCTTTGTCCCAAAATTCACAGACGTCCTCGCCTCTCCATGTTCATTTTAATTTCCATGAGGATCTCCTGTCTTTCACTACATAGGAAAAAGAAAAAGTTCATGCATTTTACGTCACTAACTACTTACAAGAGTCTTCTTCACTTGTTGACTTTATTATCATGTTCTTTTATCTAGAAACAATGACTTCTCTCACCTTTCTTCCATCTGCCCGTGGTCAACCTCTGCCACCGATTCAATCCGTTTCATTTTTCTGACTACTTCCACAGCCTTTATTGTTGCCTGCATCAGACATCCCATAGTTCAACCATTATTATGCCCTATTCTGTATTGGATGCTTTGATGAAATCTGCATCACAAATTTATAGCTGTCATCTCATTAATCTTTCCACTAACATGTGCTATCATTTCAGACCCTGCTTGTCTTCTCCTGCTCCCATCATAGTCATCTTACCTCCCATCTGAGTGCAGACAGGACCTTCTTCATCCCTTTATTAACACTATCTTAGATGTCTGTAAAACAACTGTTCAACATTGTCTTTGCTTTGCAGCCCTTTAACCTGTTTGTGAATGCGATAACCTGCCATTGTAATAATGAGATTAAAAACTGTCTATTTGGCTAAAGTTTGTTTCCAATTGCCATTTTACAAGACACGTCAAGAAAATTTATTTTATTTGACATATTTAATGTAAAATAATGGGTGGTTAAGACCAAAAGTAATCATTAGGTTGTGCTTACATTATTTAGAATACTGGACATGGACATATGTATCTGTTAGGATGGCCATGTAGCAGCTGGATACGCAAGGTAGGAGGCTTGAGGCAGAGGTAGTGATGAACCAACCGGGTGTTTTATTCACCAACATTTACATCAATCAAACACTTAAACATGGACACATACTGCGGACCAGGAGCACTGTGGTCCTAGCAGCAATAGTAGCAACAGGACCAACTCTCTCACATGGTACAACTGGCAGCCTTATATCCTACTCTGGCTCCACCAACCAAACCCCTGGGGGATTCTGCTCCTCCCATAACACATCCCCATAACAACAACACACAAAAACCTTAAAATACATTTACCCTCTATTATAAAATCAATCAATTCCTAGGATGTCTAAACAAAAGGACCAAATCTACCAAAGACTTCCCCTAACTGATTCTGGTGCACTCCCCCCCCACACCATCAGCACATGGTATGACCCGGAACCTTCAAATGCTGCAGACTGAATGTAGGGACTCTTTTGACCGAGCACCCTGGAGAGGAGACATAGGTGAATGACTTTACACACAAATTTCAGAATTCACAATTCCAAACAGCATAGTCACCTCACAGTTTATCACATCCTTTAGCTACACATATCCTTATCACAGAGCATTTCAGGCTACTAACTGACTGGATGTTTCCCCTTTACAGGCCTGGTCCCCCATCACTCCCCGCTGAGGGCAACACAGGACCTGCACACCCACTTGTTGTTAATATACACATTCAATAAAACATTTGACAATTAATTTATGCTACATTATTAAAAATACTACTCATGTGACCTCAAAGATTAAAAGTCAGTAATGAAGATTACCTTCATTACAGTAGCCCATTTTCCCATTGTAATTTATTTTACTCTACTCTGGAGCCACAACAACACTACACATTTTTAACTGACCAAACTACACACTGTACTATCTATACTACAACAACTTAACAAGAAGTTTATTTCTCACTGGCAACCACTTGAAGATATGAAGAAATAGTTTAACCCAAAAGACATCTTCAACATTCCAGAAAGACAAATCTAGATTAAGTAAATGTATTTCAACCTTACATTCACAAAGTGTCTTGTCTGGTATAGGGTTAACTCTAACAGCAAAATGTAATGTTTAATATCCAATTCATCAGTGCACATAACACATAATGGCAAAATACTATGGGTTTGATAGACGATATAATTAGGAAGTTGTGGTACAGTATCTAAGATAGTGTTAATGAAGGGATGAAGGAGGTCCTGTCTGCACTCGGATGGGAGGTAAGATGACTATGATGGGAGCAGGAGAAGACAAGCAGGGTCTGAAATGATAGCACATGTTAGTGGAAAGATTAATGAGATGACAGCTATAAATTTGTGATGCAGATTTCATCAAAGCATCCAATACAGAATAGGGCATAATAATGGTTGAACTATGGGATGTCTGATGCAGGCAACAATAAAGGCTGTGGAAGTAGTCAGAAAAATGAAACGGATTGAATCGGTGGCAGAGGTTGACCACGGGCAGATGGAAGAAAGGTGAGAGAAGTCATTGTTTCTAGATAAAAGAACATGATAATAAAGTCAACAAGTGAAGAAGACTCTTGTAAGTAGTTAGTGACGTAAAATGCATGAACTTTTTCTTTTTCCTATGTAGTGAAAGACGGGAGATCCTCATGGAAATTAAAATGAACATGGAGAGGCGAGGACGTCTGTGAATTTTGGGACAAAGAAAGGTTTCACAAATTCTAAAGTGTGTTTGATATCATTTATATCATGTGATCAATGATTAAACCCATATTTAATCATTTTTCATACAGGTTCTGGTTTTGGATGGTCCAAATGAAAAGAAGAAAGAAAGCTCAGAGGAACTTTTTGAATTTTCAATGACCAAATAAAGTTTTCACAAATAATAAAATGTGTTTTAAAGACTCTGTACCCTCTTTAGAATAATTCTATCCAGATTTGAGCGGTCTAAGTAATATAGTTTCCATACAGGACCCAGTTCAGGGTGATCAGAATACCAAAAATGCAGTGAAATGGCCCTGTTCTGCATTTTCACAAATCAGAGAAAGGTTTCACAAATCACAAACAAGGTTTTAATTAATCTAAAACCTCTTTGGAATAATTCCATCCAGATTTGAGCAGTCTAAGTAATGTAGTTTCCATACAGGACCCTGTTTAGTGTGAGCAGAATAACAAAAATGCAGTAAAATGGCCCTGTTCTGCATTTTCACAAATCAGAGAAAGGTTTCATAAATCCCAAACAAGGTTTTAATTAATCTAAAACCTCTTTGGAATAATTCCATCCAGATTTGAGCAGTCTAAGTAATGTAGTTTCCATACAGGACCCTGTTTAGTGTAAGCAGAATACCAAAAATGCAGTAAAATGGCCCTATTCTGCAATTTCACAAATCAGAAAAAGGTTTCACGAATCACAAACAAGGTTTTAATGAATCAACAGCCTCTTTAGAATAATTCCATCCAGATTTAAGCAGTCTAAGTAATGTAGTTTCCATACAGGACCCTTTTTTGGGCGATCAAAATGCAAAAAATTAAGTGAAATTGCCCTTTATGCTGAATTGGATGCCAACTTCAGCGTCGTTTGTCGGACAAGACATTCTAATTTTTTGTCCGAGTCCGGCCCGGCCCGTCGGGCTTCGGTCGGGTTGCCATACTCTAATGTAGATGGGACAATGAATCCTCAAACCATCTGTGGATGGCACACGCGTGCACACAATTTGTGAGAAAAAACTGTTTGGAAAAAAAAAAAAAAAAAAAAGTTAAAAATCGTCTAATCAACCAAAGATTTCGCGACCCCCCTGCAGTACCTCCGCGGACCCCCTGTTGAAGACCTCTGGTTTAGGTTTAGGGGCTACCGGTTAGATGAGAGGCTGACAAACTCCTATCTATCCGGCCGCTTCAGCTAAGGTGACAATTAATTCGTTATCACTAGAAAACAATCTTTGTTATATAAAGATAACGAGATAATAAGTCGTGATTCACGAGATAACAGTGCATAAAAAAATAATGATCCACTGCCCTTCTCGGCTTCCGTAATACGTAATAATATACGGTAACAGCTGATTTCCTTTTGGGATTAATAAAGCATAATTCGGTTCCGCTGAAGGTCAGTCTAGTCTTATCCAAGTGTGAGTTTGCAGTATTATGTTTTAGTTTGATTTGAGTTAAAGAAGGAGTTGTTAACATTTGTGAGCAGTAGCCTACGACGTGCTATATAAATATTTGTGGAAAACTAGCACGAAATTAAATGACCTATTTGAAACTATGTTGGCAGTTGAAAGAAAAGAGACAAAACCTTAATATCGATTTAAAAAAAAAAAAAAGATAGTCAAAGCGTCACACTTTACTCTGCTTCACGGTTATAAACAAACAACTGCTGACAAACACAGGTTTAAAAGTCATATCTAGACATCCCATTCCAGTTTGGAGCAGAGGTGACGTGAGGAAGGAAGAGAGAGGCTGGTTTACTTCAGTACTGCCAAAGAGTGCAAACGGAGCAAGATAGTTCATGTCCTCATTCCGTCTTACTTACTTACAAAACTGAGGTCCATCTTTCCATATAAACAATCTTCGACGGAGTCCAATCAACCGCCGCTATGGGAACCCCCTGATGATGCGGTAGGTGTGTCTGTATTATTTAACCATTACTTTCAGGAAGTTGAATGAACTCTTTTTTTCCTTATTTGTCGTGAGTCGACTTGTTGTCAAGTGTACTACCAGTGTGCACAGGCCGGGTAGAGCCGCGTTGAGCCGCGTTACTGGTAAACTTTAGTTGTTGGCCGCCATGGGGGACTCTTTGGACAGGTCGACCAAAATCAACTTGTTGAAGGAGACTGTTGTGAAGAAGCTCTGTGAGGTGCTGGATAAATCGAGCAATAAAGGATGGCGAAAACTTGGAGAGATTGTCGGCAGTGACAGGCGGTTCAAAGTCAGGTAGGTTAGAAAAGACTATTATTGTTCCTCTTCTTCTTCTTATGAACAACTTTAATGTACAGATTACCAGCGTGAGATTGTTCATGGGGAGCCTTTGTAAAATGCCCAATAATTATGTTTGCTGTGTGTATGCAGTAACCAGCTCATCAGCCAAAAACTTATGTTGGGTTTAGCTGCAGTGTTCAGTTTTTTTTTTCTGAAGCTTTTGAAGTCACAAAAGAAGGTGTGTGGAGCTATTGTACCATTTGTTAAGCCCCATTTGTTAAGATTTTCACCTGAGATTCCAAAATCATATCATCATGACTCCACCTCCCAGAAACAACACCTCTTCTTCTCATTTATTTTCCTTTCAAAGGCATTAGGGTCCGATACTGTGTACTTGTTTCCTGCACCTCAGTGATATTGGTAAAGTTTATTTTGATTCTAACTTGCCACCAATCTTCTGTATCATCCTTCAGCTCGGATGATATGGAGATGTGCTCTCTGAGGGTGTTGGAGGTGGAAGGCAGCCCGAGCTTCATGCTGCTGAGGCTGATGGGAGAGCGAGGCTGCAGCACCGGTCACCTGATTGACTACCTACAAACTCTGGGCAATTCGGAGGCCCTGCAGTGCCTGAAACCACCAGGTACAATAAAACAGCCTGTTGTGTTGGTGTTGTTTAAGCATTTGCAGTTGATTAGCATGTCACTTTAAAGTCAATGCAACCATGTTACTGGAAGCAACGTTTTTATGGAAAAGGAAACACAATTCTATATATGAGATGGTGGGATTCACTTAGGAGAAGAGCTGGTGCCTTGGTCGTAAATTAACACCGTTTTGATAAGCACTTTCAACTCTTGCGGTAAACAAAATGATAATACGTTGTGTGTAAAGTGTAAGAGAAGGAAAAGTGAATTCACAGTGGGCTTTTTCTCCACAAATTCACAGCCCTGCAGATCCTCATCCAGCCCCAGTCTGTCGCTCTGATTTGTGGCCACAATCTGCGCCTCAGCTGCCACGCCGTGGGGAAATCTCCAGTCCAGTACCAGTGGTTCAAATCAAGGGAAGAGGCGAGTTACAACATGCAGTGACTTTAAACCGTAACATTTTACGCAAAGAAAAAAAAATCTGAGGTTTTCTCCCTATCTGGGTCTAAAACATTTATAGGCACAACAATATTTATAATCTGAGACTGCCGAGACCAGAATCCGCTAACTGGCTGAATGGGTCGGACACTGTCAGTTGAAAAAAAGAAATACTGAAGTTCTGCCATGGATGTTTACCCCCTGTTATTACATTGTAACCATTATGATCTGATATCAGTATGGTTCCCATTGTAAAGCTGTTTCTGCCTGTCAGTATTTTATTAAGGGAGAGTAGAGCCCAAGTTGATCTTTTCTTTTTGTTTTTGCCGTTTGTGTTTTCCCCTCACCTTTATATTTTGACACTTTGTAAAATATCTTACCAGCAAAAACAGTGTAATTTCCTTGTGATGTGTGCTCTAGAACAGTGTTGCTTGGCATTGAAGTTGAAGGAAGTGCACAGTGAGTCACAGTTCTAAAGTTAAATAACACACAGGTTTGGACTTGAAATCTCCTACATCGGCACTTCCCTCAAACCCAAAACATTGCCTTTTTATGGTCTCGTTGCATTATGGTACTTGAGTTCAGTTTACTGAAATTGCAACTAGATGGATCTTAGGTCGAGATTAAAATGCATGATAAACTGAGAAGTCTCATGGCGGGTGTACATTCCCAATGACGCTGATATGACACATGGACACACAGCCTTGGACCATATCACCTTTTATAGAGCTACCGCAGAGAGTTGAGGAGAGTGAATATAAAGTGAGGATTAAGTGATGACCATCTGTCTTCAGAGGTTGGACGCTGTGTTTCTTCTGGGCTAGAATGATGTTATACTACACCGCCCAGTAATAAACACGATTCACATGTTCATAACCGTAGGTGCCAAACAGCTCCTCTCCAGACCTGGTGATTAGTCCCGTCCATATGAAGGACACCGGCTTTTACATCTGCAGGGTCAACAGTGGGGACGCCTGTGAATTCAGCCAGTGGGCTCAGGTGGATGTCCTGAATGTCGGCATGTCTCATGGTAAGATTGTCCCCTGAAGAGCACGTAATGGTTGCTAGACATACCATCTTTATTTCTTTTGGACTATGACCTGTTACTCAATGAATTTCCCTCCTTTTTTCCACACCACCAGGGCAGAGTTATCATTCCTTAGATGGCCGGCTGAAGTTGGTGATACAGCCCCAGTCTCAGCGGCTACATGTTGGTGAGATCCTGCAGCTGGAGTGCGGAGCCATGGGGCGGCCCATCCCTCGATATCAGTGGCACAGAAACGGAGTCCCAATCCCAAACTTCACAAAAAGAAAACTCACGGTGATATTTTACTCTTTGAACTTCTCTTTGAACTGTTTTTCTATTTAATTACACATTACAAATCATGATCTGAAAGCTATATATATATATATATATATATGGTGTCGTCACCGGGGTTAAACAAAGAGTATGTGCGTTTCAGATTCCTCATGTGATGCAGGATCGTCATGGCAGGTATCGCTGTGAGATCAGCAGCAGCACTGAGAGAATGTGGACCAATGAAGTTGACGTTCTGATAGGTAGGTTTCACCTGAGGGAGGTTTTTGGTACTGAAAATGCAGCTTCTTTCTCATGTCTGAGCAGCTGTTTGCTTTTGTTCTCGACTAAAAGCACCAAGGATATCTGTCAAGGTTACAGGAGCAATGGAATGCTCTGAAGGTAGAGTTGCGAGCGCTGGTGGATGGTTTACTAAACAGACTAACAGTCAGCATGCATTAGAGGCATGTAAATGTTAATCATAACCTTGTTCCAAACTCTGATGTGTAACTGTTCCTGCATGTGGGTCGTGGTCTGGGTAACCATACCAAAGCTCTCACAGTTTTATTTTAGTATTCACTTGCACGAATTCTGATTTTGGGTAACGTCATGGCTTCTAATCAACACAAGACTATGGTAGTGTTTTCAATCTGTGTTATTGTCAACAAATCCCATGAAATGACTGACAGCAACACTGAACTGCTCTTACAGGCCGAATCCAGACAATCTTGTTGTATTGTCTGTATTTATAGTCTTTCTTTGCCATATGAGAAAATTATTCAAGAAATTGAGATGGTTTGTTCCTTTATGACAGTAGCTGTAGTTAATTTGAGGTACGTGTCCTGCCACATATACAAAAGCATCAAATGTGTCATAAAGAAAACATTGTGGTTCGTTTGATCCTCACTTTATTCTTATTAATGTGGCTGCTGTTAAGTTTGCTGGAAATAAGACACACGAAATGTCTTAAAAGTCTTTTAACCTAAAGCATCTTCTTTTTTTCTAAATGGACGCTTCTCAGCTGTTTTTATCATTCCACCTAATCATCCACGCACAGGTTTGTTAACATCTGAAGTGACAAACTTCCTACTAAACAGCTGTATTATTAGTGGATTGCCCCAAAGAATATTATGAGCATGGTTGGTGCTCATTTTAAATTGATGTTCTGTTGTATTTAATCAAACATAATTGCACAGGCAAGGTTGCACCAGTCACCCCAGTATTCAATATACAGCTTGCACACTGTTCTGTGGGACTCAGCGTTCAAAGGGAAATTATTCCAGGTTGAAATTTAATTTATATTTCACTTTGCAGCTGAAAATAGTTCCTACGAAATGTTGTTTTCCTAATTTACTGAGCCTTTCTGATATTAAATCTAATGCAGGTGTTTGAAAAATTATAAACCTAACTAGCATTTTTTTGGAGCATGCAAAGAGCCTGTTTGCTAAAACATTGCTGGCCTGTTCATGGGGACTTGTTGGCAATATGACACTCATCTTAAAGATTTCATTCTAATGAGTTGACTCAGTTGCATGAAAACTTCCACAAGATTCACTTTCCCTTTGATTGATAATTTCCCTCTTTTATCCGAATACTGTATGTAAAGACATTAAAGCTTATATCATGATCATATGTTTGTGTTTCATTTCCTAGATGACATTTATGCAATTGGAGGAGGTAAGAGAAATCAAACTCAAAAAGCATTTATATAGAGTTCAGACTTCAAATATTCACTGTTTGTTGTTCTTTGTTGTGTTTACTGCAGTTTTAGGTTCCAACGAATTTGCCCTAAATAGTATTCCAGAGCAGTTGTATGGTGAGTGTCTCTGAAAGCATGCAAATCTAATCAGATTTCCTTATTGTAGAGCTTTTTATGGCTTGCGCACTATTTATCTATATATAATATGTTTTATATATATATATATATATATGTATGTATATGTGTATATATATATATATATGTATATATATATACCTTCTTGTATCAGAAGCCACACAGGTAGTTGAAATGACATTTTAAAGCAAGATGCAAACAGTGCATAAGACAAAAAGGAAATAAAAAAACCGCACCTTGTGTCAACAGAAAAAGGAAACTGCAAGGCTCACAAAGGGCTGATGTATTGAACGATATCAAACAGTTACAAGTGCCTCAGTTTGGATTTTCTCACAGTATGATCTGCTTCCTCCCTCCCTGTATGTCTTTGTTATCATGATTTGCATCAAATTTTTGTCTTTATTCACTTTTTTTTTTACCCGCTGTTACATCTACAAGGCCCTGGAAAACGTAATTGCATTCGATGGAAATTGTAGCCTGCTCAGCCCGCTCTTTTGACAGCTCCCACTACTATCTGGGCTGGTTCTTATGTGCCAACGTCAGTGGTAGTCCAGGATCTCAAGGTAGTCCAGGATATCTCACATCATGGGGTTCCAGATTTTGGCATCAAAATGCTACACCTACAGTCAGTAGCCCCTTGCTAGCCATTAAAAAGAATGTAACTTTAAGGGGTTTCTTCTTTAGCGTCACTTTTTCGTCTTTCTCTGAAATGGTCATGGCAAAGCGCAGATTTGAATCATATCAAATTGTTGTTGTAGAGTTTGAAACAGCAGTACATGCAAGAAACCACTCAGTCATGCTCCTTTTAATCTTGCGTGGGAGAGTAGTTAAAAATTTCAGCAACCTGACATCAGCAACTGGTAGACGATTAGCAGAACAAACACCAAAAAGGTTAGTGCTGCTCAAAGTGGCTAATACTAACTTGTAAAACCCAGGATGTGTTCGCTTTTCCTCAGATATCATCTTTATGAGTTTGCCCTAATAAATGTGTTGTTGTCAGGTAAATAAATTATTTACCAGCAGTGACTCTTTGAGTCTGATCAGGCTGTTGTGGTTGACCAAAAAGCAAATGTGGCTTTTTGGGAAGCCAAGCTACGTCCCCAGCTTCTGATTTTTGCAGCTAATTTAAAATTTGCAGTGGCAGCTTGCGCTCCATTTGCTGTCTCATAGGAACTTTAAAAACAAGCAAAGAATTCAACTGATATTTCTGTCAGCTAAAGCAACAACTAACTGTTTTTTTTTGTTTGTTTGTTTTTCTTGACGAAACCTCAGAGAACTTCATAAAGCAGGCAGTGTAACAAGACTGACATGATTAACCAGACAAACACATTTCCACAGATGTGGAAAGCTTGTTAATCATGTCTGTTTTAATGTCTCTGTAAAGCACTTTGAATCGCCTTGTATTGTAGTTGAATTGTGCTAAACAAATAAACTTGCCTTGCCTTACATAGCAAGTTAATCATGTCTACATAACAAAAACACAACATCATGTCTACATAAGAAATTAAGACGTAATACTCATCATTGTACTAAAGCAACAGTGTTGTCATCACCACCTGTGTAACAGGTATTTTTCCTTCTCTCGTGTTCGACCACAGCGACTGACAAAGTGGCCCTGCTGATTGGCAATCTGTCGTATCAGAACCACCCTCAGCTTAAAGCTCCCATGGTGGACGTGTACGACCTCACCAACCTCCTGCGGCAGCTCAACTTCAAAGTGGTTTCGCTGTTGGACCTCACAGAGTCGGAGATGAGAAACGCTGTTGACGAGTTCCTGCTGCTGCTTCACAAGGGAGTCTACGGTGTGTTTGGATTTTTGCTTACGTGGATGGTTCAGGATGTTGTGACACATCTGAAAATAATGCATGGAATGGATTTAACCTGAAACACCGACTGGTCCCTTGAGACACGAGATTTTCTGTGTTTTATTTAAGGTAGTTTATAATGTACCAAAATGAGAGATGAAATTAGAAAACAATGTATTATTCAGAGCATTTAAAGGTTAAAATGTGAACCTAATTATTTTGACCCCTCGGTGAGCCGTTTGTGGCCAAAATGAGATCTTCTGTATCCAGGTTACATGACTAAAAAGCACGACTCTCTCTTCAGGCCTGCTGTACTACGCTGGTCATGGATATGAGAACTATGGAAACAGTTTCATGGTGCCAGTCGATGCGCCAAACCCGTACCGGTCAGCCAACTGTTTGTGTGTGCAGAGCATCCTAAAACTGATGCAGGAGAAGGAGACGGGCCTCAACGTTTTTCTACTGGACATGTGCAGGAAGAGGTGAGTCCTTCCAGCTCATTACACGTCATTTAAATTAAGGTAGTACTTTCATACACAACTGTTTGATTTCTAAGTAAAGAGACTGTACCAACTTTAAAAGCTAACTGGAGAAAGAAGGGCAAGTTTCATATCCACACAATTGCTGAAATATGACCAAATATTCATATCGATACGTCTTTAGAACTTTCATGGAACATTTTTGTTGAAAATAGTTATACAACCAGCTGTTTTAGGGTTGCAGTTTTGTCACCTGGTAGAAGTTAACCTTATATTGATTGTAGTGTTTTTACATTGTGGGAGGTTTTTGAATTGAAGGTATAGGATAGATGACAGCAGGCAGATAACGGTTCAATCATAAAGTCTTTGTTGAAAAACAAAAAGGCATTTATAGTAAAGAAGTTTAAGAGTTTAGAGACATCGTATGATCAACAAGGTTTTGAGGCTAGAAATGGAAGTTCCCCCAGAGTCTAGACACTGGTGGTGAAAGTGCTGAAATAGTTTTAGAGTAAGTGAGAAAAGTAACTAACTAGATAAGAGCAGTGACATTGAAATTGAGGGTGAATTTATTTTTTTCATTTATTTTGGGAGGGCAGAGGTGACGACTTAAAGGGTCACTATTGTCTTTAGAGGAGAGGCTTTTTAAGAGTGCGAGGCTTTTGGCCCCAGGGGACGCCAAACAGTTTACAGGTGAGTTTCAGTGAACGGAGATGAGGAAGTTTGACAATGGTTATCAAAAGAATAACATAAAACTCTTGTGATGAGGATTAGAAACTCAGCTAGAGTAGTCTGGGAGGAAATGGAGTTCCTTATCTCAAAGTGTGAAACTAATTCCAACAGAATAACAGAATTCTTTTCTTTCCAGCACAAAGAGCGGATAAGCTCATTCAAAGTTTATTTTCTTATCAATTGATTTATTTTCCAGGAATATTCATGATGACAGCGCTCCCAACATTGTTCTGAGAGTTACAGCCAACATTGTTTTCGGCTATGCGACGTAAGTCTGAAATTGGTGTTAATCATGATTAAAAGTCATTTTCTGCACTGTAGGTTTTGGTATAAACTGCTGTATGCTTTGTGGGGCTGTTCAGGTGCCAGGATGCAGAGGCCTTTGAGCTCAGCTCGACTGGTTTCACAAATGGTGTGTTTGTCAAGTTTTTAAAGAAGCGACTGCTGGATGATGAGAAGATCACTGTGGTGCTGGATAGAGTCGCTGAGGGTGAGAGACGGAAAGTAGAAGTATTCTCAAACCAGGCGACTCTTTTTCATAAGAAAGAGTTTGTGACTGGTGATTCAGCCCACTGATCTCCTGAGACTGTACTGCTATATTAGTTAATTGATGAACAGTTGTTGTGTTTTCCTCAGGAGGTATTTCAATTGATTTTTTAACGGAGAGCTAAAACCTTATTAAATGCAGCTTCATTTACATTATTAATGTGAAAGCTGTATCTGTATCCTTAGGGGGTTAATGGAGTTTCCTTAACAGGGAAAGGAAATTACTTAAGGATCTATTTATTGAATATTTCAGTAAAACGGTGTTAACAACATGAACAGGAAACATCTCTAACTTGAACTCGGGGTGGGTACGTTAATTCAAAATGAAATGCCCCTCACAGCAAAGTCAGTGTTCTGCTCCTGTAAGTTAGTTTGTGAGAGCCTGAAATGTGATTTATGATATACATTTTTTGTCGCCAGACATGGGTCAGTTTGATGCTACGAAGGGTAAACAGGCTCTGGAGATCCGCAGCAGTTTGTCAGAGAGGCGAGCGCTGACTGATCCTATCCTACCAGGGGACAGCGCCGATCTCGCTCACGCACACAGCCGCCAATGGGCAAAAGCTCACGGTAAGTCTGAAACTATAATCCAAAGTATTTTGTAATCATCTGTTATCTGTGCTCTGGAAAGTCCCCATCTGCTCACTGCGACTCCTCACGGCTCACTCATTTAGACTCTTGTTAATGTTGACAAAGCACACAGTGCGAGTGAATACATACACACACGCAGACACAAACAGGAGTTTCCTAAAAACAACTGCTCTGTTGTTTGAAGCCAACTCTTGATAAAATCATTACCACCAATTTGCCATTTGAAAGAATCACACCCAAACTGCTCAGTGTTTGGTTTGTGATTACAGTAAATAAAGAGGAGCTGCTCAAGACTGTATACCTTAGCCAAGGCTGAACAAAATGCTCCATCCAGATCTGCACTGACATCAGAAGCAAAAGCAAACAAAAGTCAAGCAAGCAAAACCATACCAACTGCGTAACCTGTCACTGAGATTAATTCCTCTATCTAAGATTATTTTTTCTGATTTAGAATAATATTTCTACCTTGTAGTGACAAATGGTTTCAGCAAACAGACAAAGTAGATCCATCTGATGGCGCTAAAAAAAAAAAAAAAAGATATGAGTGGAAATATTTTTCCTTTAACATTTAGAATAAAAAAAAGTAGAAGAGAGCCTGAAAGCCAGTTGCCGTTTGTAAAATAAATCAAATGTTTAGGTTCTGAATGGTTTGTTTCTGCTTGTTATTCCAGAGCTTCCCGAGAGTATGTGCCTCAACTTTGACTGCGGGGCTCAGATCAAGTTGGGCTTCGCCGCAGAGTTCTCCAACGTGCTCCTCATCTACACTCATATCATTAAGAAGCCTGAGGACATGTCTTTCTGCCAAGCTCATGTCACCGACTTCTCACAGGTCACTTCATCCACATGTGAACTCATAATAAAATATCTGGGAACTCTTCTTTTTTTTTTCTAACCCCTTAGAGGGGAAAATCACAACTAACATGTTCTGTAAAATAATTATTATTGTAATTATGTTGAGTTGCTTTGTGAAAACTTCCTTGTCTCCCTGCAGGACCTTGATGTGGACCCCAAAGAGATGAACAGAGAGACTCCAGAGGAGACGGGCATCTACCTCCTGACCAGCAGCCTGCCGCAGCACTGCCTTTTCACCAGACTCAGCTCGCTGCAGAAGCTCAAGGTAAAAATGGGAAGACACAAATACTCTGTACAGCCTCATTTATAAATATTTCAGGTATTAATTTATGCCAAATGACCTGGTGTGACCTGGTATTTTTTTTTTAGCAGATATTATATTTTTATTCTGTCATGGGGGCTTGTCATATTTTATTAAATATAAAGACAGAGTCTGCAGCCGTGCTGCTGCTCTCCGAGGCTGTTCTGATGTGCAGCAGAGCTTGCTCAGCAGCTGAAGGCTGAAATCTGCCATCATCTAACTTGATGGGCAATTACAATAATGCACTTAGTCCAGCATGCTATCATTTGCAGAGCTTCTGCTCTTCCTCAGCTCCGTCGTAGATGCTTAAGTATTACTATAATAATCCATTATTATCCATACGGATTTCCAAGATTAAAGTCTTTAATTTACGAGACCATAACTAATAATATTTGACATTAAATGGGGTTAACTTACAAAAAGTATCAGAGCTTTGAAATGAAGAACATATTCATAAAAATAATTATTGTTCTCTTACCTGCCAGCAGACATTTTCGCTCTGCTGCCATGAGTTGAAGCTTCAGGTGCTTGTTTACATACAAAGTCGCACAGGTTCACAGAAGTGTTGTCGATTGAACTTTAAATATGGGCTGATGTAAGCCCCAAAGGCACAACTTTCTAACCGAAACATTGCTCGGTGTCGAGGTTTGTTGTGCAAAACGGCATGTGCTGCAGCAACCCTCAGACAACTGTTATTCTTGATACAGTTTTTTATTTAACAATGTACTCTTAAATCAATTAATAGAGATAAACAAAATCAAAAGAAGAACAAATTATGAAACATACATGTGTCTCCCCTGGAAATTACATATGCAAAACAGGTTGTCTGCGACAGTTGCTGACACCTTATGAAAAAGATATTTCAGTGCATAAAGCCGGCAGGATTAGCCAAAATCACAGCTGTCACTTTGCAAATTTTACGATTCATTCAAGAAGTTTAACCAAATGAAAATGTTTATTTTTGGGCAGCGCTGTAGAAAAGTCTCAGAATCACCAGAGTCTGTTGTTTTCATCCGTTGCTGACCATGAGACTGAACACAGAAATCTACAGTTTGATTACTGGAGTTACATTGGTAGCATGGCAAAAAAGAACAAAGTTAAGGGGCAATAATCTATCCTCTTATTTACCCTCAACTGATCACATGTCCAACCTACAAAATATCTGGTTTAGATGTGCTTTATAAAAAGAAACTAATAAAAGCTAGACAGTGATCTCTCTCTGTCTTTATTAAAATCCCCATTTCGCAACAGGAGGAGCTGGTCTTCACCGTGTGTCTTCAGGGCGCTTTCGCAGCCATGGACGACGGTCATCCCATCCATTGGACCAAAAGCATTAACATTGGAAAGCCCCTGATTTCTCGACTGGACCTCCACCGGGTGATGCGTCGAAATAGCTGCATGCAGACCTGCCCGATGCCCCACAGCCCATCCCAAAGCCCCTGTCACAGCCCAGGTCCTGAACACCACCTCCACCTCTATCACGGGTCGCACCAGGCGCAGGACTTCAGCCGCCTCTCGCCACAGCACCTCTGCCTGGACATCTGTGAGCATCCTCAGGGTGCAGTGGGAGGTTGCGTGGTTTCCCACTATGACCTCAGCCAGTATGGCTGCGAGCCAGCGTACGTCTCTTGTGGGCTTTCAGGCTCCCCAGGCAGGCTCAGCATCCCCATAGAGGCCAGTGACGACATCAACGAACTGCAGACGGTGTTCATCAACAGCCTGCATCTTCAGCCTCAGTGAAACCAAAGAGGCTTTAATTATGTACGTCAATACTGCTGCTCTTTCAGTTAAATGCTGCAAAAAGATTTTTTTTTTTTTTTTTGGATTTTCTATCCGTTATATTGCCTCAACGAGCTGTAAGCTGACTTCGTACTTTTTACATTTTATAAATGCATTTTTTTAATATAATGAAAGTTTCCAGATGATTGCTGCAGTTGTTGTTTTTAGAGCTGTTGATACAAAGTTTTTTTTTTCTTCCAATCTATAAGCCAGGTGTGTGCAAACAATTGAAGCATTAAAAGAGCAGTGTTTGTGATTTAGGGACATCTAGTGGGCAAATTACAGATTGCAACCAGCTTGACACGCTTCACCCTTGCAGGAGAAACTTCAGTTGCTGCACAAATGTCAACGACCTTCTCTAGAGCTAGTGTACGTTTTTGAAAGAGTTCAGTGCAACATGAAGGATTTAATGAAAGGTCGATGGTAGACTGGATCACCCTAAGGGACACTCCCCCCTGCTGTGAGGGGATGTCAGGCAGCTGATGCTGCTTTGGGCATTAAAAAAAATGTTTTTGCAGGTAAGTGGACTTGGCTAAGTTGCTTCGTTTTAGTTCTTTTTGACTGTTTAGCTCCTGACTGGAAGACCAAAATCACTCTTAAAAAATTAACTGTGAAATACTATTTTACACTCCTAGTTTTTTTGGGTACTGCTTTGCATTAGCTGGTCCATTACGGAGAGCTGAAGGTCCCTTTCCTTTTGCCTTAATGTTACTATTATAAAAGATGTATGCTTTTATTCCTTATTGTTTATCTTCATTGTCCTTCTCTGAATGTCAGCTACAGTCCTTTCTTTTAATCCATGCTTGTTCGCTTCTGGAGCGACACACCAAGATGTGTGTTTGGTTGTGTTTGTCAACTCTCTCTTTAGTCCACAGAGTAATACACGTCGCCTTTCTTCATTTTCCTCTGTTGGTGTGATCCCCTTCATTTTTTTCTTTTCAATGGCAAAACAGGTGCCATCAAGTCACAAATTTGTCTTGTAGAACCTGGCAAAGCATGATCTATTCATGCTACGCTTCTTTACATACCAATCACAAGCACATTGTCAGAAATGATCTCAAGACTACAGTAAGTTTGTGTAAATGTAAGAACATTTTTATAAATTAGGTGCCTTTAGGTTTTAGCCCAGTGATTCAGGTTTATATATAAATGATGTAATCTAAATCTAATCTAAAAAAACATACGATGATAAATCATGTTTTACCTAGGACACTCGAAGTGTAAACTCCCCTAAACTGTACTAGATTCTTAGTACAAGTACCTAGAAATATATTTGAATATCAGTGCATTTGAATGAATATTTTCTCTTAACACTAACTGAATTTCTACAAACCCTTGTCCCGTTGTGTATTAAATCACAACTCTTAGTTAACTGGCAGTAGAAAGTGTCTGTCTGAACTCCTTAGGTACTCATTCTATAACTTTTTCCACAAATTTGTAAGGCCAGCTTATTTCCTTATATAGCAGGTGGCTTGATTCGTCTGTGCCTGCCCCTCAGTCAACCATAAAACCTTCCTCATGTGTCATGCCTGCTGGGATTTCATCACTGTGCACTCTGTGACACATCACAGATGTCCGCTGCTCACTTTATTGACATCATTACTTGTGGTCCAAGTCTGAATGTGCAAATTAGAGGACAACACTCCAGACTTCTCTTTAAATCAGCACGTGTTATTTTTTTTTTTACTTTATTCAACCAGAGCAGATGCTTTCTCTAGATTTGGCAGGAAAAATCTATTTCCACTGATGGTGTGTTTATCTAATTAGATGTACAGTGAATACTGCAATGCTGACAACACCATGAAAATCTATTACAACTAATATTTATCAATCTTTTCATCTGTTGAATACAACTTTTAATGTTTGTGAGTAACAAAAAACATATTTTTTTTTGGGGGGGGGGGAGAATTTCCATAAAAGTACTCAAATGCTGAGCTTACCTAGCGATAATGAGTGCTTGGTTTCGGGGCGACTGACAAATGAAAGAGCTCATTTCATCTGTGAAGATGACTTGCGTTGAGCCTGGCCTCTCAGGCCTTCCAGGTTTAAGATTACATGCACCTCTGTCAGTGCCCCACATTCAAACCCCCCAATCTCTCTCCGACCGATTCTTTTCAAACAAAAGCCGATAGAAGAAAAGAAAACATTGCTCTTTAAAGACAGAAAAAAAGTTGAACTGGTCTGAAGTGGAGTGACCAAAAAAAGGAAAAATAAATAGCAGCCTGCAGGCTGCAGTCCTCATATAATCACTTGCCCAAGTAACCACTCAATAGCCCCTTTAATGTAGTTTTGTTCATGGAGGTTTTCCAGCAATAACATTTAAGGATGTCTAAGTTGAAGTAACCTGAAGCACAAAAGCATGCCGGAAAAATGCATTTCTGAATCACTGTCTGTTTAATTAAATGGAGTATGTCTATAAATGATTTGGATGTTCAAATGTTTTGACATCTTTAGCCTTTAGTTGGACACTTAAGAAGAGGGCAGTGAACTGAGCTGTTTGAGAGAAATAATCCCATGTTCTCAGAGTTGTAAATGTACATTAACAGGCAGTTTTGTTGTGATAGTCTTAGGAAACTACTGGATAATTATTTGCTTCGTATTTGTCTAAGCTTACGGGACCTTGAATCTTTGTGCCACTGTATCCAGCACAGTAACAGGTGAACCCTAATCCAACAGTTCAACCCCATTTTATTTATACTCTGTCTTTGTTCACTCAGTCGAGATTATTTTAAACAGCTGGCAACACTGAGGACAATGGAAATATTGTTTAAGAAAAAAGTAAAGAATTGAGAAATTTAAAACTACTAATGTGGAGCAAATGGATTATTATACAAGAAAAATGTGTGCTCCATGTCTGAATATACTCCGACACCATAACAAGAGAGCTGTTTGCGAGTTCATCTTAAACCTTGATGAACTAGATCTATGATGAACTATAACCGTAGTTCCCTAAAAGTAAAATGCAGATGCAAACGGAATGCAATTGTTTGGGAGTCCCATGAACATGTGTTTTATTTACAGCGGAGCATAGAAAACCTGTCATGCTTTGCAGTTATTTATTTATGAGAGACTTTGCCTCCTTGAGGTTCTCTTTTTAGTGCTCCTTTTATGCCAAGTCAAGAAAATGATCTATCGTTAATTAACCTAATTAGGTGCTGCATGTTTCTTTTTATGCCAACTTTTTCTCCAGTCTGTTCCCAACTTGTTTCAGACATGCTGCTCCCATCAAATGCAAGATGTGCTCTTATTTTTTTCTATGAATTTGTGAAATGTTTCACGTTCAACATTTAATATTTTCATTATTCTATTGTGAATGAAACAAGTGGTTTGTAAGGGTTAGGGATTTTTAAATGGTTGCATTGTTTTTATTCAGTCCTCCCACAATGTCTCAATTTTTATGGAACAGGGGCCGTACCTGGCATTAAACTTACTGTAAATATGGTATGATATGAATTTTTTAAAATCTAAAATGCATTTTTTGGTTGCTTAACAGCATAATATATATTTTTTTTTTTTCATTTTTTTGTTTCATAAGTTGCTGAAAAGGCAGAATGGCTCCCACTCCTTGTTGTTTTCATAAAGGGAGTCGCATCATGTGACCTTCGGCTGCCAGGTCCTCTCATATAACACGACAGCGAATGTTGCAGAAAGCTCAACTGTATCAACAGAACAGAACAGTTGAGGAGAGATGTATTAGATTTATCTAAGCACACATACACACACACACACACACACACACACACACACACAAGCATTTTGCTTCAAAGAACTGAATCAGCCAATAGAGCATATAATTTCCATGAGCAGCCATGTAGGACAGGACACACTGTAGCAAAGCTCCAAGGTATGAACCCTGACTCGCTGAATAATGGATGGAGTCAGTCAGCCAGCCACCAACAGGGTGCAGGGTGATATCATGGCTGCGTCACTGTGCAGCTGAGGCAGGAGGGTGTGGTGATTAGACGATGCAGCAGGCACAGACACTGAGAAACCTGCTTGCAGAGAGGACAGAGGGATTGCAACCATGACAGCCTCCTGGAAGCAGCTCCTTTTTCAGATCCTCCTGATGCTCGTCTCCTGCAGACACATCAACACAAGTAAATTCAATATAATGGGTTTAATTCTGACTGTTAATGTGGTTGTGTTAGACCTCTGCTCTGCTAGTTTTTCTCATTTCTTTATTTATTTATTTTGGACTGACTGTTCCCGTAACCTTGAGAGGGGAGAGGTGATTTCCATCTTTACTACATTCAATAGTTTAAAGTTTTCTGTTGATTTTTCATTTTTTTCCCCCTAATGTTTGAATGTCCCAAAATAGTATAATTCCAAAAAGCACTGTTTTTATGCCATAATGGGACATGACTTTAATCTACGGGCAAATCTTTTTTCTTTAATGTACAAAAATCAATCAAAACAAGGGGAAAAGTTATGTCTTTATATGGAGTATAAAACAACTGAATAGAATTAAATCTGGCTAATTCCTAATGAGTGGGTTAATACCCACAGGTTTCCCTCTGTATTTGATTCAGAGTTACTCGCTTGTGCATGTTTTACCTGAGCTTACTTTTACTGCATCTCTTTGCAGGAGCCCTTTTTAGCAGCTCAAATTTGGTTTGGTTTGGGATTTTTGGAACTCCATTTTGAATATGTTTTTAGACAATGTCTGCTTATTGTCAGGAAAACCGATGGACTTCACTTCAGATGAACAACACAGGTGGCATTATTCATTTTAAATAAAGGAAAGTGAGAGGGCAAGTATCAGTCAGGTGCTGCTAATTAAATGCACTTGATTAACCAATCATCAACAGGTTTGAGTACCTGTGTGTATGTGTGTACATATATATATATATAGATGTTTATATATATATATATATATATATACATACATATATATATGAAGAAGCTTGCCAGGGATGTAAGACATCAACAAAATTGTGAAGAGTTAGAAGGTAATTTCCAAACAATTTGGAGTTGATCATTGTACTTTTGAATGATCATCTTTAAAGTTCATGACAGTACCATTAGGAAAAAGACGGAACAAGTATGATTTCTTCAGAAATGTTGTCAGAAGAAAGCCCCTTCTCTCTAAAAGGATTGTTAGGTTTGTAAAGTTACATCTGAACAAACCACAAGACTTCTGGAACAATCCCCTCAAGACACATGAAATGAAATCCAAAGCACCATGTTTGGAGAAAACTAAACACATCACATCAGCACAAACACCTCACTCTAACTCTGGGCTTGTTTTGCTGCCATGGGACCTGAGTCCAACATGAACACTTAAGTTTTCTAGAGTCAAATGTGAGGCCATCTGTCTAATGGATCCAACTTCGCTGAAATTGGGTCGTGCAACAAGATAAAAATGTTACCAATGTTACTAACGATACCAGAATCACTGAATTAATGTGTTGCAATGGGTCACAAACCTGAACGAACTGAAGCAACGCTGTGGAAAAGAAAAGTGAAAAAATCCTCCACAGTGATGTGAGAGACCAACAACGTCTTACAGAAAATGAGGAAGTTGTTACTCCTATAGTGCAAGTGGTTCTATGTGTCACTCAATGTGACATAATTATTATTTTTTTTTTTTTTTAATAAACTGCTTGTGCATTTTGGCAATCTTTTTGTCAAATAGATAATGACACGGTGTAATATATAATGTGTTGTTCACCTAGTGACTGAATAGTGTACTGGTTAGATTGCTGCCTGTCATGCTGGTAGGTTAGGGTTAGAGTTGGCATGAAAGGTACTACCTCCAGTAGGGGGTCCTAAGGGCAAGACCCCCTTACGCTACCTGCCTACCTGGGATATGAGTTTAAGTTGCTTTGGATTAAAGCATTTGCCAAATGCATAAACATAGTCGGATATAAAAAGCAAATCTCAGCGAAACAGAGCCTTTCAGAAGAAAAAGAATAGAGTACAAGTTGTTCTTTGGTCAAGGGAAACCTATTAATCTATGATTCATCTAAGCATTTATTTCCTGGTTTTCAGATGTTAGTTTGTGATTAGGCAAGGCAAGTTTATTTGTATAGCACAATTAAACTACAAGGTGATTCAAAGTGCTTTACAGATACATTAAAACAGTTGAAATAAAAAGCATGATTTAAATTTTAAACAAAAAAGAAAGAAATAAAAACAAAAGATAGAATCAGATAAAATCAGTGGTTAAAATGTGATTAAGTTTTGAAACTCAAGCTTCAGATTTGGAGCTTTATTCAAATGCAGCTGAAATGCAGCTGATTAAGTGCTATTGTAACCATGGCTGTGCCATCACACTGCATACTCATCTTTAAATGATGATGTTGCATGTTTAGATCATGAGTGGTATTAAACCCCCTTAATACGTTTTCTTTGAGTCTTTCTGGTCCACGTCTGTTCGGGCTTTTAAGATGGTCTTTGGCAAAGCCTGAGCTGGCCTTCCTACTCGTGATGCATCAATGGGGTTTGAACTTTGTGTTTAACTCTCTGTACTTGATCTTAGCTCTTTTTAAAATCTTTTAATTGTAGATTTGGATAATGTTTTATATACCTGCCTCCTGGAGAGTGTTCTTGTGTGGATGGCTATTGAGTGGACGTGGCAAAGTGTTGTTTCAATCATTGGAAAATTATCTCGTGATCATTCACTATTGTTCTCTCGTGCTACTGTTTAGGTCTTTGAACTTCAGAGGCCTGATTTATTTTTGTCAAATTAACAGATTATTGATCTTCCTACCTCCCAACTCTTTGATTGATTTGGCTTGTTCTTCGGAGAACTCCACTGACTACCTGTTTTGTTTACAGCCACATTTTCCAAATTAAAGTGCCGCACTTCCAATGATTTATAATCTGCTAACTTAAAGTTAGGGAGGAGATCCTGGATTTTGAGTCCAGCGAAGCTGCATTTTGAATATACACAGGTAAAAAGTCCCAACCCTTTTCTTCAGACTTTCCCCCCGAAGGCACCTCTCTAGAGTACATGAACGCGCACGAAGGTGCACGAGCGCTGTTCTGACAGCAAGCATCGATCGTTGCCGTATTTAGTATTTAGTATATGATAACTATACGTTTAATAATGCTAGGTGCTAGCCAAGCTGGCTCTAGTTTAGCTTCCTGCCAAGCTTCTGGACGCGTAATTCGTTCACGGAGCAGGGTACGCGCACAGGGGGAAGGAGGGGGAGGGAGGAGCAGATTGCAGTTTGATAGACGGCATCAGAATCCAATCATTGTGAACGGTCTGTTCAGTATGATTGGATACTGTTTTTCCTAGATTGTACGTTCTAGAGGCCACTAAAACTTTTCATATTTGTGTCAAAACTTTTAATTAATTGGTTGCAATGGGGGTGTGAAGAGTATTTCAAGCAATATGTAAAAAAATGCTCCAGAAAAAGATCCCCTACCCTGCCTTTAAGTAGAAATGACAAAAGAATAATATGGTCCACGTCTGTCCATGAAACCCTATCATTGTCTCACAAAGCTGAATATTTATTTTGGTAAACAGATACCAAATTGTGTCCGGGATTACAACATTTGAAAACCAAACTGTGAGTTTATGCTCAATATGATGAGGTCCCATGATTGCTATCAATAGCACCTACTTGTGGTTTACTGCACAAGCTGCAATGTTGTTGTTTTTTTGTCTTTAAACCAAGTAATTTCTTTGTAAAACAAATCTCTGTGTTTAACATTACAACACGTTCTCATAATGTATTTGCTTTTTGGCAGCTTGGGGATTTTCTGAAACTCCTGTTCTGTTTTTTTTTCTTCTCTCCGAGTTCATGCACATAAGTGAGGACATGCTTTAACTTGGCATGGCTTGTTGCATTTTACATAGATGGGTGTTTCAGTTTTAGCTCATTTATTGTATTTCATAAAAGGTCTAACATCTTAAAAGTCCATGTCATGCTCCATTAATAGATTCATCATTTTGTCTTTGATTTTCACATTCTTTAAAGTAATGATAAAAAAGCACATTTATTTCTCTTCCACTGCATACCTTCTGCTTCAAACACTCAGTTTTAGCCCCTGTGCAGATGTGATTGGTCAGCTGCTCAGTCTTTGTTTGTGATCTGGTGATTTCACCATATTCTCAAATGAGCATGTTGACATCATTCTCAAGTTTTTCCTGTTTATTGTTAGGTAGGCAGTTCCCATTAAAGATTAGCTTTTTTTTTTTTATTTACACTTTTGCAAGCTTTTAAAACACTATGAAATCAAATTTGTAATTTTAGTGTATGATTATATCTTGCAAATTACCATTATTGGGCCGAACGCTGACAAAAAAAAACAAACTAAACAAAAGCATAGTTTTGTGGCGTTTTTTAATGGTGTTTCAGGGATTTTTATTCAAATAAAAAACAAAAACCGATTGTGTCATTTTACATTCAAAGATGTATACTAATTTTGTGTCCAATGAAAAGCTTTCTAAATTTTGAATTTCAACTGATGTGGAATGGTGGGTGTTGCTGATCAGGCCAGTGAAGGTGTCCAATCATGGTGCAGGAAATCTTTAAAGCTGCCGTCGGCAACTTTTTTTTAGTCATATTAGCTTGAACTGTCATGGGATTCTGAAAGGAGAATATTAAATAGGCTGTTTAGGAAAAATCCCGAATTCTGTAGCTCCCTCTGAAGCCTGTAATCATGCTTGCAAAAATCGTGCGCTCCCGGCTGTTTTTAACCAATCACGTTAGGTTTATTATTGATTTATTATCTGAGCAGAACAGTCACCAACCACGTCTTCCGTGCTGAGCTCGAGTCTGCCCCCAGCTTGTGTGCGCGCACACTGGTGTGAACTCACGTGCACAGCCTCGTCCACAGAGGGGGAGGGACCTGAAAGTTGTGTCAGTTCGAATTTTCCGACTTTAGACTCGGAATTTTGCAAATCTGTCGACGGCAGCTTTAAATATGCACCAATTAATCACTCTTTGTTGCCAATTTCATGTGGACTTAACTTTAACAGTAACATTTTAGTGGTATAACGGGGGCTTTCTCTGTAAATGGTCTCCTTTTAGATTTTAGCTGCCTGTGGTGACCAAGCAGTTCCCTTAGCAACCACCTTAAACATCTTAGCAACCACGTAATTGGACAACAACAGTTTTCTGACTAACCACAATGCAACGGAACAACAAGTAGTAATATCCTAGCAACCCTCAATAATTTCTTGTTCAAAAGTAAACACCTTGTCTAAACAACCTTTGTTTGTGCTTTTCTTTTTTTGAGAAGATACAGGCTGTCTTAACGATACTGTTAGCACTTAGCAAGTATGATGCTAATCAAATATATACAAATAACTTTGTTCGTTTTGCTGACAGAGAAATCAGCCCCAACACCAACACCAATGGTCCCCAAAACTCATCTGACGACAGACATGAGAAGTGTCGTCCTGAAAGGTAACCATATATATATTTTTTTACTATAAATCCGTCATCTTTTTTCTTTTTCATTTGCTATCCCTGTTAAGCATGTACTCAACTGTAAAATTACAGCGCGGTCAGAGGGGGTGGTTTGTCAGAAAAAGATGTGTAAATAAAGCTTGGTTTCTGAAACCCCTCCGTGATCATCCCATTCAGGTGAACATCAAGCTGAGAAAATTGAACTGCAGAATCCCGTCAACTTGTCACTAGAGTGTACCTGGACTGGAAATCAGACCAAAGCACCAAATATAACCGGCTGCTGGAGAAAAGATGGAATTGAAGTTCAGGACAGTTGTCGCACAGTGTCACTTGAGAATGAGCAGTATAATCTCAGGAAAGTGTAAGTTTTACAAAATGCACTCTATTTATGCATGTGTACAAAATAATTTCCCAGTATGTTTCATTATATATATATATATTAGTACATTTTTATACAAATCAAAGGATATTCCACGATTTTGCCTCAGTGCAGGTGGAAAACTTTTGTTTCCACTTTTATGTCTTGAAGAGTTTGATGTGTGGTGGCCCATTTCTGCAACTGAACAGCCAAGTTTTATGAGAAAAACTTCTACCTATTGATTTTTAACCGATGTAATAAGCTTAAAACCTCTCATCGGTATATTTTTTTCTTTTCAGGTTCATTATTAACAGTGAGGAAAACCTTGGAAATTACTCGTGTTTGTTTGGAAATGAAGCAAAAATTGATTTTATTGTGGCAGGTACAGATCACGTCCTTTTTGCATGCTATATATCTGCATAACATTTCACATTTGATCAGCATTTGCATTATCAACTCAAATCCCTGCTGCCAGCTCATCATACTAACAACGCCCGTTATTTCTGCACTTCTCCTTTAGCTCCACATATCAGGGATGTGCGAGACAAGCCGATAGTCAGCTATGTTGGGGATTCTGTGGTGATGACATGTAAAATGGAAGAAACCCAACCTATGCCTACCAGCTGGAATTGGTATAAGGACAATGGGACAGACAAGGCCAGTGAGCTGTTGAGAATTTGACTCTCGAGTCGTTTTTTGAAAAGGCATTTGATCTAATATATATCTGCCGACATTGGCCAAATTGCGCTCCTGGTGTAAACATGTTTTTTTTTTTTCCTGGCTTATACCTCTTCTTTAACATTTAGAGCAGAGTGTATACTTTATTTTTTTTAAAAACCCATCATTTGTGCTTTTTGGGTCTCATGAATGAGCAGGAATTTTAGCACAGCGGTGAAATAAGTGTTCAAATGTTAGCTTTCTAGGACCCCACTGCTGTCATTACTCAGCTGATTCTGCGTGTGTGAAAAAGTCTGACTGGAAGAAGTCCTGGCCTTCTGGCTGCAAAAATAACTCGCCTCATCAACTCTCCACCACCATGCTTAACAGCTGGATTGAGGTGTTTGTGCTGACACGCTCTCTTTGGTTTTCATTCAAACTAAATACAGCATTACGACCGAACATTAACATTGTTTCAGAAGTTTTGTGGTTGGTTCGGAAGACATTTTTCTAACCTGAGCCATGCTGCCATGTTCTTTTTGGCAGCCATTCCAAACAAGCCATACTTGTTCAGTCTTTGTCTGATGGACTGTCATGAACGTTAACATTTAGCATGATAACTGAGGCCTGTATGGTCTGACCTTGGGGTGAAATTGGTGATACGTCCATTCCTGAGAAGATTTGCAAATGTAATATGTCGTGTGCTCGTCACCTGAGGGTTCTGTTTACCTCATAGCACCAACTTATACCAACACCTTGTAAGCAACAGCCAATTTTTGGATAATGGCCTGTTACGTAAAACCTTAGAATTGAGGGATATACACTATTTTTTTTATTAGTGGGTCTATAACAGGTCATAGACATATTCATCAGTAAGTTACTTCACTACTGTTAAATGGCCTGGAACTTAAGGAGATAAAAATGGCAAGTTTCACATTTTCTCTTATACTGTGTTTTATTCCATTTAACTCTGAAAAATCAATCCCACTGAACAGACACTCTAACCCTAACCCATTAATGTATGTCCTCTGATGACTTCCGAGTAATCGATGATAACTTGTGCCTTTTGGGATGCTTTTCCTCTGTAGGAGCAGATCTTTGCTGCTGCAGCTCCTCAACGATATGAGATTACCATAAAAAAATGGAAGACCAGGCTGCAAGTGAAAAACCTGACACAGGCCGACTCCGGCCCTTATTACTGCGGCGCCGTGTACGCCATCGGCACCTCGATGAGCCACGTGGAACTGAAAGTCAGTTTTGGATGAGTGTTTAAGCCGAAGTACATTTACTCAAACACGATGAAACTTTTACTGACCGTGCCTTAAAGCTTAAAAGAAAAACTTCTTAAAGATTAAACAGTTTTTCTGAAGCTTTTCAGCTTTTGACGTCATAAACACTGTTAAGTTTGGGTTGCTCTTCAGATGCCCGACTTGTTATGACTTTGCCCAAAAGAGAGAATTACTCGAGATACTCTCAGGAGCCTGAAGATTCAAACAATCTCCAGACCTATCAGAGTTGTTTGGTAAACTTTTTTTTAAAAATGATTCATTTCAAACTATTTGTAGACATTTGATGTACATTTGATGTCATGAATAAATCCTCACTGACAGGGGTTTGTGAAAAAATTGAAACATGTGTCGCTGTTAAGACTATTTAGCAAAGTTTGACTGGTTTTACATCTGAAGTGACCAGCATGAATACCTTTTTTTGAAGGTTATCACCTTCATGGAGCCCCTGAAGCCCTTCATAAGCATCCTGATTGAAGTTGTCATCCTGGTCACCGCCATTCTGATCTACGAGAGAAAACGGTCCCGGAAAATTGACGAAGAAGGTAATTAAGACGTGCGGCTGTTGTTTGTCATGTCTTGTGTATTTAAGTAAATCTCATACTGTCTCATTTTCAAATCTCATAAAACAATATTTTATTCACACTGGAACATTTTTGATTGCTGAAAGTGAGACATTTTATTATTTTAATGAAAATGATTTGCTCATCTCATAAAAGTTGGGACAGGGTCATGTTTACCACAGTGTAGCATCCCCTCTTCTTTTTTACATCAGTCTGTAAACATCTGGGAACTGAGACCAGCTCCTGGACCTTTGTCCAGGAGTTGTTGTTCCATTCTTGTCTGATGTAGGGTTCTAGCTGCTTAACAGTCCTGAATCTTCGTTGTTGTATTTTGTGTTTCATGAGGCGCCAAATGTTTTCAGTTGATGAGAGGCAGGCCAGTCCGTTACCGGGACTCTTCTACTGACAAATGTGCTTTAGCATGGTACAAGGCCTTCCCTGAAAAGGACGTTGTCTGGGTGGGAGCACGTGTTGCTCAATAACCTGTTTATACTTTTCAGCATTGATGGTGTACACAACCATACCATTTTCATTGCAGGATATCAAATCAAATTTATTTGTATAGCACATTTCATGTACAAACAATTCAAAGTGCTTTACATAAAATAAAAGCATTGCAGCAGGGAGTGGAAGAAGCATTAAAAATACATAAGATAATATAAAGAGAAACAAATAAAATCATTTAAATGAATTTAAAATCAGGCAACAGTCTAGATAAGTTAAAAGATATTTCATGCATAGACACATGAGAACAGAAATGTCTTTAACCTGGATTTAAAAATGTCTACATTTGGTGAAAGTTTAATCTCCACTGGCAGTTTGTTCCACTTGTTTGCAGCATAACAGCTAAATGCTGCTTCTCCATGTTTAGTCTGGACTCTGGACTGGACCAGCTGACCTGAGTCCTTGGATCTAAGAGCTCTGCTGGGTTTATATTCTCTGAACATATCACAGATGTATTTTGGGCCTAAACCGTTCTGGGATTTGTACACCATCAGCAGACTTTTAAAATCTATTCTGTGACTGACTGGAAGCCAGTGTAAAGATTTTAAAACTGGTGTGATGTGTTCAGATCTCTTAGTCCGGGTTAAAACTCTAGCAGCAGCGTTCTGGATGAGCTGCAGATGTTTAATGCTCTTTTTGGGAAGTCCAGTTAAAAGAGCATTACAGTAATCGAGTCTACTGGAGATGAATGCATGGATGAGTTTCTCCTGGTCTTTCTGGGAGAGGAAACCTTTCATTCTGTTGATGTTTCTGAGGTGGTAAAAAGCTGCCTTGGTGACAGCTTTGATAGAGCATCTGTGGTTGGCACAGTGAACTGTGTTCACTGTGATTTCTGGAAGAGTTCCCGAGCCTATGCAGGGATTTCCATGACAGAATTCTGTTTTTAATGCCGTGCTGCCTGAGGGCCTGAACATCACAAATATTCACAAATCAGTCCATAGTTTGAAGATGCATCTTTTTTTTGCACATTGCTGAACCCCGGCCTATCTTTATTTCAGACTCTGAAAGGTTCTCTATTCATATCCAGTCATGTTACTGACTTGTTGCCAATTAATCTGATTAGTTGCAACACGTTCCTCTTTAGTGGCTTCATCTTCAGTTTTTATTAAAAATGTGCCATCTTATAGAAATATTAAAGAAGAAGGGTAAGGGGTTAAGATATATTGCACATCTTTTTTTTTTTTTTTTTTAATAAATGTCTAATATTAAAATTTTACCCACCGGGTTGTTAATTTTCTGCCTTCTTAGAAAATGGGACAAACGCCGACCAAAACAACACACCGTGAGTACTGTGGGAATTTCTCTACAAACATTATTTACGTTTTCAGTCTTACATGACAAGATAACTATTTTCCATGCTGTCCTCAGGCCACAGGGAGAAGATGGAGGAGAGGAAAGTTCGTCAATAAGAAAGCGCAACGTTTAAAGACTGCAAGCAGATTGAAGCTTCCATGAAAAGGTTTTCTTATTTTTGTAAATGGGAATAAGACTTTGAAAGCAATATTTGAATAATTATTTGGAAACATGCCATTTTGAGTCAAAAGCATTTTGCTGCTGCTCTTCCTGTGCAGAAACTGAAATCACCTGGTTTACCCCGCATGTCTCATTTCCTGTTGCTTCTAAATGGAAGTTTTTTTTCTTCTTTTGAGTCACCTTTACTGCTGTTGTACAGAAGTTGTGGTTTGTGAGCAGTGCCTTACACCCTCCAAATTTACTAACCACTCACTGTGCTGACGATGATTATTTGTTTGTTTGTTCTTGCAATAGTTTATCTAACATAAAGAAAAACGTCTTGTATAGATATTCCCTCTAAGATGCAGATATGTGTATAAATATCCTGTTTGTGCTGGAAAATTGTAATATTTACCGAAACTTAACCGTATATGCAGACAGTCGGACTAAAACGACACAAGTCTAACATTACACGAGCGAAGAGCAAAACCTGTGAAGTCTGAAATGATCAAAACAATAAAAATGGATAAAAACAAGTTTCAGTTTGAAATGAAATCATTTTATTTTTCATAAATATGAGGACACAAAAAAAACACCAAGCCCAGAAAGATCACAATGGAAATGTCTTTTTCCTTCCTTATACCCTCAGCTGTGGCTGTCAGGCACCAACATACAAGTGTTTTTAAAAGGGGAACTAGCGGCAGGTCTCACCAAAATCTCTTGAGACTTTGTGACTGTAGTTAAAAGTAACTGACTACGTGCAATAATGTGTATATTGGCAGATGGTTTCACTGGCTGAGTACTGTGCTGAAACGACTATTCCCTCAGTCCTGCAACACGTAAAATTCAGTTGCAATCTGCTTAACCATAATCACTATAATGCTCCAACTGTTTACAAGGATGGGAGGGAATGAAAAAATAATCCGGAAAAACTCATTTCCCTTGTGACCGGCCATGGGCTCTACTACTGCTTCAGCTTGCTGAACACAACGCAGATCCTTCTACCTTTACAAACATTACACTTTTATACAACCTGACAAAGCTCCCGCGTTTCTGCCTCTTTCAAATGTTTGGAGAACAAAAATTCAAGGCAACTTCCTGCACATTTGGTCTCCTGCGCAACTTTAAGGCCGATTCATGAGGAACTGGACCAGCAGCTTTATGACGCCGTCGTTCAGACCCACCACCTCTCCGTCCTGCACGCTGTCGTAGAGTCGCAGGCTCTCGGTGCCCCACAGGACGTTCTTCCTTGGATTGTTGGCGTCCGTTTCCACGGCGAGAGCCACCGTGTTGAGCTGGTAGCAGAAGAAGGAGAAGAAGTGGCCGTCTGAGATCACGGCCTGCGACACGAAGGGCCTCGACACATCCTCGTGGCTCCAGAAACCTGCGGAGGTGAGACGAAGGTGTGACGATAACATTTCGCCAAATTCAGACAATGATGGCGGGATGACTCATTTCCTGCGCTCTAATACGGTTTGGTGACTAAAATTCTAAATGTTTACACTGACTAATATCTGAACATGGAGGAGTTGTGAGCAATATTTCTTTTATAAAACATGCTCCTGATGAGGACTTTAATATGAAACAAAGGGCAACACATTTCTCTGTGTCCCCTTCTGGAGCTACTCTCTATTTACTGAAACAAAAGCAGTGATTCCTGCCTTCAGCACAAGAAAAGCAAACATTAGAAAAGAAATGCTGTAGTATAACTTGGAAGAATCCCCCTTTTTTTTTTTTCTGTGTCCATAACTCACCCTGGTACATGGCCTGAGCTCCAGTCCAAGCGAAAAGGCTGGCGAGTGCATTGGCTCTGAGGAAGACCTCCACCTGGTCGGTCTGCTGCAGCAGAGCCTTGCGGTCTCTGTGGTATCGGTCGGGCACCAGGTGGAACTGGGTGTGACCGTAGCAGGCCGGGTCCGGGAGCTTTGCCCCTGTTAAACGAGACCAAAAAGGACAGTTTCAAATGAAACCACGCTGCTGGAAGAGGGGGATTCATGTAAAAAAAAAAAAAAAAATTCCTTTTCTACTGATTGACACCGTAGATGTATACACGCAGATGGAGCCTCGATTCGAGCCGTTAATGGTCTATGAAGACGAGTCTAGAGCCACAATTAAGTGTCATAACCCTTATTTTTAACCTAATTTCACACTGTTTGCTTTGTCACATAAACCAGACATGTCTTCATGGCAGGACACTTGGTTCAAGTAAGAATAAGAGTCATCATATTAAATACCTTACCTCAGTTCTGTAATATTTCAAATCACGCAACCAAGTGGTCAATTTCAAACTTAATTTGCATCTATTGTATTTGTTTAACTATATCTATACAAATATCTCCTCTCCTGCTGCAGGGATGAGCAGATCTGCCGTGTAATGGCACTTTCTGGAAGTTGTGATAAACACATTTGACCTTCACACAGTTTAACAAATGAGCGGTTCTTGTTGGTATAAGAGGTGAGCAACAACATTTTAGCTTTTACACATAAAGCGAAGCTACAGATTAACACTTTCAAACAGAGTCCAAATAGCATACAAGTATTTATCTGTATCCTCTATGTAGTTATCTATCAGATAGATAGATAGATGGGTAAGCAGCAGCAAGCAATGGATGGAATTATCAACTAAATAAATTATTTTAAAAAAATGTTCAAATATGAGTTTTTCAACTTTGAGGCCCAGCTGTTAGAACCTCTGGGCAAGTTAGTGACTGCAGAGATGCAGCTCATATCTATGGATTAACATCAGGAAAACTAACCAACTAAGTTTCTCTGGATATGAACAATGTATCAACCAGTCATGTCAAAATGTAAGAACGTTAATAAGAAACAGCTCACGGATCAGCTCCTATCAATGCCCCCTCTTCCTCATTGCATGTTATTTCACTCCATGAAGTCGTGATGAATTGCACTCTTTGCTGACCCATAGCTTTCCACCTGTCATTTAATACAGTAAAGTTCCATGTGAGAATCCTAAAACATGCTAAATGTGCGTGAAGTGGTGCTCAATTAATTCGAACCGTTAAACTACACGGCAGCTCAGACTGAGGGAAGACGTGCTGTGACGAGTTCTCATTCCTGTTTTACTGACAAGGAAGAATTTGTAGATTAGCCTAAAATTAGAACTGTCATTTGATTTTAACGTGCTGCTGCAGGTGAAGACACGCGTCATTGCTCTGTGCCAACTGGACGACACATCACTCAAAACATTCAGAGGAAAAATACAAAGTTCACAGCAGCCTGTATTATTTAACTGTGTCAGAGCAGCCGACACAGTGAGGACAGAACAACAAACTCGTGTTGGGTGGCAGAAATAGAGTCATGAAACTGGCACTCAGGGGGAAAAGAAAAAGCAGATTAGCTGTGCGCTAACGCCCTCTACTGACGGAGACATTTAACTCGCTGTAACCAGAACAGCACCATTATGTTTACCCTCTGGGATCTCCACACAGAAAATGGTTTAACTGAAACTGAACATTAACTCGTGGCCACAGCGGAGGTGACGGGTGTCCTGTTGCTGCGTTACCTGTGAAGATGTTGTTGTCGTACTGCCTTCTGAACAGCGGCATCAGGTTAGGAGCATACTTGACTTCTGGAACTTCAGCTGTGAAGGAGGCCTCCAGCGGGGCAAACTTAAGGACAAAGACACAAATATGTATACATTTCAAAAACCTGATGGGGGAATTAACTATAAAACTCTCTCGCTGTGGTATCACCTACAATCAGAGTGAACACCATCTCAGATTCATGTGTGTGTTGCCGTCGTTAAAGGGATAGTTCGCCTCTTTTGACATGAAGCTGTCTGACATCCCATACTAGCAATATCATTTATGAACATTGACTTACCCCCTGCTGCGTCCTGTGAGCCGAGTTCCAGCTGAGTTTTGGCGTTGACGAAGGTAGTCCAACTAGTTGGCTGGGGTTTAAAAAATAAAGCGTTTTGCTTCTCAAAACAATATGTGTTCAACAGAGTAATACATTTGCATCACAAAATCGTTCTCCAGAAAAAGTCAGACCTCACAATCGCTTGGCGCTATTTCTCTCTCCCTTCGTATCACTACGGGCTGTGTAAACTGTGCAGACCGAGCAGTCCCCTGCTTCCAAGCAGTAAACATCGTAACAGGTGCGGCTATCGGCAGGTGGCTGAACGCATTGATATGAAGGGAGGCAAAAATAGTGCCAAGCGATTGTGAGGTCCGACTTTTTCTGGATGGACGATTTTGTGATGCAAATGTATTACTTTTTTAAACACATATTGTTTTGAGAAGCAAGACGCTTTATCTTTTAAGCCCCAGCCAACTAGCCGGACTACCTTCATCAACGCCAAAACGAGTCTGGAACTCGGCTCACAGGACGCAGCAGGTGGTAAGAAGATGTTCCTAAATGATATCGCTAATATGGGATGTCATACAGCTCCATGTCAAAAGAGGCGAACTATCCCTTTAACCTCTGGTGTGAGAGTGACTTCTACCTGTGGAAGCTGTTGAGCTATCCTGATCTGGCTGTGCGGGTGGTCGTCGATCTGGAACCTCTGTGGCTCCAGGTGGCCTCTGCGGTGCCCTTTCGGGATGATTCTCTGTCCTCTCCTCCAATAAAAGTTCACCTGCGGGCTGAAATCTGAAAAAGGAAAAACACTAACATTAGAAGCCTAAAAAAGGTGCTTACAGAGGGGTTCTGAAGTATGTTGTCTGAACATTCAGAATACATTTGAAACTACTTTCTAAGACTTAAAAAATAAACTTCAACTGGAAATGTAATGAAACAGAGATGTGTAGAAAATTGCATTTACGCTTGATGACTTCCTAACACAATCAGGTAAGCAACAGCAACTTCCAAAATGTGACCACTTGTCTAACTGCAATCCCAAGTCATTTCTGATGGAAAGATGTTGACAGGTCAGTAAAAATACACATGAAACACTTGTGTTGGGGTTGATAATCTAACAGCCTCATATGTCTAGTGGTTGTTGTTAGTGACCAGAGGTTGAACTGATTCAGTGTTTCTTTTGCCTCCCTTTTACCAGCTGTAACATTTCTCTAATGGACAATAATAAAATAGACATTTACATGAGCAAAGTATGTCTTTTTACGATAACATTTGGTGATTATCAGTAATGACAACGTGCTTTTATGAATTAATTTAGTAGTTACTTTCCTTCATCAATTACAACATTAAATGCAAAGTTGAGGCCGTCACGTTGTCTTGTTTTGTACAACCAACATTACAAAACCTGACATTTTTTTACATTACAACTCCAAAAATAAAATGGTTTTAAAATATCTGCGCATTTCTGCTAATTCTGTTAATTGTTTACTCTACTCTGATAGTACACTTATAGCCCTCATCGTCCATACCCAGGCTGGAGAGGCAGAGCAGGGGATTGTACTTGGTCAAACTGTGGGTGAGTTCAGCCACCAGGTTTCGCAGAAAAGGTCCGACTAGTTGGTCCTGGCGTCTGAACATGTAGGGTTTGCCTTTCTTCAACAAGTGCCAGTGCTCGTGTAAAATCACACGGGATACCAAGGCGCGGATGTCCGCGAGCGCCTCGTCGTCTATCCCCGGTACTGTTGAATAACCCGCGGCCGGTCGCGAGCCTTCCTCTCCCGCGGGAGTCTCCTGGCCCAGAGTGAACTTCTCTGGCAAGCCGGGAATATATGCAGTTTTGGTAAAGTGCTGGTACCATCTGTCTGCGTTCCGTGCGAAAGTTTGAGGGTAAACCACAAATTTCTGACGCTGGATGCGAGTGACGAGCGACAGCTTCTCCTGCACGGGAGCGGCACATATCTTTTTGACCTGCTCCTCAATCTGTCGCAGTCGAGCAGATTTGCTTTTAGCCGTGAGAGAGGCAACTATAGGTGGATACACGGGCTCCTTAACAACAGCCTCCGTATGGACATACTTTTGATTTCTAAATTGAGGTAATTTTTTAGGGAGCAGCAAGGGCAGCCTCCTGCAGGCCGCCATGTTTCCCCTCTTACTTCAGTTTGCTCTTCCGTTTAACCAACGAACTAGCAGTCTCCGACAACAGCGCCCCCTACCACGAAAATGTCCAATCAAACTGCATACGATTCTGTTAGAGTTTAATAGACTTCTACCCCGTTTATAGTCCCCGTGATAAAATTCTTTAGTATAATTTTGCTGACGACCGTTTTATTTTCTTTCATAAAGTGTAACAAGTGTTAGCATCGTATTAGCATTTGAGAACGCGCATGCTCTTGAATGTTCCCCTGTATACGTAATAAATGGCCCATTTGATGCCACTCAAAAAACATCGTACATTTGTGTTGCGCAATCCATTATCAGGATAATAAGAAGAATAAAACAATCTAATTATGTTCCGGCAGGTATATAAATTGGTGGTAGTAACAAACAAAGAACTGTATAACAAAACTGGGATGTAAAAGTATACGTAAACGAGTGTTTTCTAGTCGTCGTCGTTGTAGTCTACTATAAACTGGCCCTGAGGGAGAGTTACATTTACTTAAGGTGTATGAAGGCAGCATTACAGTTGCAGGTTAGTCACATGGACGACGTCAACAGCTGAGATAATCCATGAAATATCACGGTTAACTTTGATAGTTACATAGTTAACTATGTATATTCGTCATATCCTACGACGACAGTTCGCCGGGACCGGAGCGGTTCAGTTCAGCCGTGTGCAACATGTTTTCCGAGCTGAGGTAGCTGCCTTGAAAATGAACCTTCTTATTCTCATGAACATTTGCTTTTCGCTCACTGCTGTTGAGCCTTTCCACAACCCCTGCCCTACCTGTTCTGGTGGTGGCTGTGGAGAACCCACAGTGTCCCACCACCACCAAGAGGTTTGGCTTCTTCAGACGCGTTTACGCTGCTCCAGTGTTTGACTTTACGCAGTAATCAGTAATCACTTGTCACTCACCTTTAGAGATCACTTTGCACCAAAAGTGATGAGGTGAAGCTGGCGGAGGAGGCCAGCAAGAGGTACAGCTCTGCAGCTCCAACCATCTTCTCAAAAGTGATTGACAAAAGCATCCCTGCAGATATTATTTATGAAGATGCCAAGGTAAAAACAATCACTGGCTTCAAAATGCAGTATTTATCTCATCTGACCCGGTCCACATGGGATTCAGAGAGGAATTGACATGCCACTGTTCTCACTGTCCGTCTTGAATGTCGTTTATGTGTGTTCAACAGTGTTTGGCATTTAGGGATATCAGCCCACAGGCCCCTGTTCACTTCTTGGTTATTCCAAAGGTCCCTATTCCTCGAATAAGTGCAGCCAAAGATGATGATGCCGAGGTAAGTTGTCCTCCCCTGACCCTCGGTGAGTGGCTCCACACATCCAAAACTAAAAGACTACCGCAGTCACACACACTCTGTTTCTGTGGACGTATTAAGCCTTGAGTCAAGGAAGTGTTAAACACAAGAAAAACCATTCAGTGACCAACTCATGGACGATTAAGAACAACAAAAGTTTTCTTCATTTTCTCAGTTTAATGATCCCTTTTTCTAAACTTTCAGCTCTTGGGACATTTGTTGGTTGTTGCTAAAAATGTGGCCAAGCAAGAATCTCTGCAAGACGGATACAGAGTGGGTGAGTAGTTTCATTCAGTTGACAGAGTTTATGATTGTGCTCATATTTGTTTAAGAAACAGGCTGCTTATTGACCTGCACCCTGAATTCTCAGTGATCAACGATGGAAAGCTCGGAGCTCAGTCAGTCTACCACCTTCACATCCACGTCCTGGGAGGAAGACAGATGACATGGCCGCCAGGATGATCGTTTCACATGCACGCCCTGCTCTGTGTCGTCTCTGCATCTCCAGCCGGATTTAACGCTTTAACTTCATAACCATGAGAGGCTGTCGGCACATTTTCTTGACTAATGTAAAAATGAAATATCACGGCCTCAAATAAAGACACAGTTTCTCTTATGGTATCCTGAAAATTCAACTCTGTTCTTTAACCAGCAGCAATGGTTTAGAAAATCTTTGCAATATTTTGTCAGTCGGTGTAGAAAGTAAATCATTTTTAGCATCTTCGTTGACCAACTTTAATATATGTGCAAAACACAAAGAAATCTCGACAATTTGATGTCAGCGACACGCAAAAAAAAAAAAAAAAAAGTGGTGATGGGGACGTGTTTGCTATTGTGTTACAGCAACCTTCCTTTTAATTGTACTTTTTAATCATTTGGGAACTGCAGGAATCAAATGTGCAGTTCTTTGCCATTTTCATGGTGAAATAACCACAAACCTTCAAGACGTCACCTTGAGAGTGGCGTAGTATACCTGAGCCTACGTGGCTTTATTGATACTGAACGTCTCCGATGGTATGGGAGTGCATCCGATTCCCTGAGTCTTTAAACAATGTTATGCTCTGTAGATGTTGAAAGGTCAAAGTTCTTTGCGGTCTTGATATGAGGAAAAACAAAAATGAATATATATATTTTTTTTAATCTTAGTTTTATTTTCAACTTACTGATTCTCTGACTGTTTGGGACAAAGTGTTGAGCCACATCCCAACCATCCATCAGTAAGATTAATTCTTCGGTGGATGCTCCTTTTATACCTAATCCTGGCACCCTCATCTGTCACCGGTTCATATGCTTATTGAAGAATTTTCCAGAACACAGTTACTTGCATCTCCTGTCTCACTTTCAGCCTTTACCGCTATCCCAACTTTTTTTTTTGTTGATCAAGAGGAAATATGAAATAGTGTAAGATGCTGTTTTCCATCCCGTTTTGCTAAAGTGTTTTCATGTTCTAAAATCTGAACGTACGTGGACAGATTTTTTTTCTTTTCCCCAGCAAACGACTGAGTAACTTTGTGCTTTAGGCCCCTTTTCAGAGCACCCATGTTGGAAGACAATGTTGCCTGATTTTTCGTGCTCGTGCAAAACAATTGGCTGTAGCTCAGGAGGATGAGCAGTTGTCTGCCAATTTTAAGGTATTGTAGTTCAATTCCTGTTTTCCCTGGACCATAATGTCAAAGTGTCCTGGGGCAATCCTCTGAAACTCACATTGCCTCTGATGCATCCATTGGTGTGTGAATTTGTGTGATAGAGAAACAGGCTCTGTATACTAAGATGTGCTGTATGTGGTTTCTTGTGTAAAAGCAATTTGAATGGTCAACTAGACTAGAAAAGTACAATATAAGTACTGTCAATTTACCACTTACCATGTGCAAAAAGGGCTGCTGGACATTAGCATCACTTTATAAAATGCTACTTAGTGGCAGGTATTGTGATATATACCTTCAATAACTTATATCCAGACTGAAGAAATCTGATTATTACAAATCTGGGAGAATAATACAAGTAATTTGAGATGCTGAAGTGATATCTGTTTTAATCTTCATGAAGTTCCCATTCTAATATTTGAGTAGTGCAGCTATAAATCTTGGTAAACTATTAGGAACTTATTTGGTGTGGATATTCTCAAAGTGTGCAGTTACAAATGATTGGTTATTGAATTTCTAATGAATAATTTTCTAAGCAGAAGCCAGTAGACCTGTCCAAGCCTAAAGAGCTGAAAAAAACAAAAAATAAGAATGCAAAGTCTCAGGAAGGAGGAGGATTCTTTACAGCCTGCCAATGTCACTATAGCTGAATCATTAACCATTTGAAAATAGCATCTAGCTAATAATAAATTAATTGACTGCAGCTGAAAGGATGCCTTATCAGAGAGGAAATGCACCTAATATGATTGGCTGCAAGACATTTCACTTCTCCTCAAGTGCATTCCAGTTTCTGACTTCCTCTTAAGAATGTGTTGGTGGCACAAATGAAGCCCCGCACTAATCATTCACAACCTCCTTGAATGGAGTCCAGATACAAGCAGGCGAGGGGGCCGCGGTCTGGATGGCTGTGGTGTGATTGAGTGGTATGATTCAGTGACCTTAGTACCGACTGAGGTTACTCTGTGTCATTGGAGAAACAGTTCAACTTTCGCCCATAGTTACTCACAAAATTGCGTTCGCCTCCAGTGGACGCAGCTGTGAAATGATACGTCAGGACAGAGGAGGAAAGGAGACCTCTGTTAATGACATATGAAGTTAAGATTTTTTTGCTCACATAAAATTGTCCACCGTCTTTAAATATCTCTCTTCTGAACTTTATACCAGGAACAGGGAGACACAGGGAGGTTTTGAAAGGGTTCTTTAGAAAACGCTCCTCATATCTATTCCTGTTTAGTCTTTATTGCCAACTTCTGCATCTTTTTAGTCAGTCTTGTAGAAATAGCCAGTGTTGCACAAGTTTCAACTGTTGAATAACTCTTTTATGGGTCAAAGTCTCCTTTATCCTCACAAGCTGAGAGAACTAATCTTGTTTTTATCATTACTTCTCTGACGGGCCTCAACATGCATGGGTGATAATGGCAGTCTTCATAAAGTGATTTGAGACGATAAAGGCCCTTACAAGACCCCACACCCACTCCAGCTTTACTGATTTATAGGATCTTTAAAATCTTTCGCCTGCTGAGTGTTAGCGACTCTCAGCACTACAGTTTCCAGCTTCTGTGATTAGTACCATACAGCAGGTTTCTGCAGCTGCACCCTGGTGGCGTGTGTCAGGTTTCAGGTCTTCTTCGCCTTGATGAACCACAACCTTTGGTCGGTATTGTCGTGGGCAGATTGTGGATTTTGCAATTCTCCACAGCTCAGGAAGAGCCAGAAATCTGCTTTGACCTTATCCAAGTCCGCAGGTTGATATCTTCCCCACAGGGCAACGGTCGAGTCCCAGTGCCGGGCGAAGGTTGATGCAGGTACATCCTGACTGCTCCTGTCAGGTTGCTGTCACTCAGCTGTGTGAGCAGAGAAGGTAAGCTATCATTTGCAAAAAATTGCTTTTCTGCTCTTTAATTGTTTGACTGGAAAAAATGACTGAGCAGGGCATGATGTGAGTGAGGACTTCCACGTATGTGTCAGGGCAGGAGACAGTTTTTTTTTGTTTTTTTTAAATGGAACGAGTCATTTTCCCAAACCTCTGTAGATTTATTCTATACACAATACTGTGGATTTTTATTTTCTAGTGGACCTCTTGATGGGTCATGTGAAAGTGCAAGTCAGTAAAGAGACTGAATGCTGCTTTTTTTTTTTGCATGAGAAACGACATTTGAACTCAGATTTGCACAACTGGGATAAAAGATTTGCTGTGGCCACTTCACATTGCCACACTGCACTTTTTGCAAGTATGAACTTTGGACCAGAGAAATCTTGACGCGAGTAATCACAGACACTGCTGTTGTCCTTTTAGCAATATTTAAATTTCATTTCATCCCTGAAACGTTTGTTAATCAGTTTGTTCACTTGAACAAACTTGCAACGACAGCATTTTCATGACTATGTGGGTCAAAAGTTAAATAGTGTCGTGCAGTGAAGCAATGCCTCCTGGCACAGTATTCAGAGTTTCAACATCTGGACCACTGCTGCATGCGGGTTCGAGCATCAGTGCTGACCTGTTGCAACGACTTTAGTGAATGTCGGTGTCATATAAATGAGCAGAGGGGAGCTGTTTTATAACAGATAATCTTATCTGCTTGGACGGTCCTCAGTGGAGGACATCTGAAGCATTTTTACAACTCTTATTTCACCTTCTCTGTTTCTAGCAAATACAAGATGAGTGTCAAAGAAAGTCCAGTTGTGACAAATGGTTTAGCACCTATGGATGGTAATACTGACAGGTATGTAGAATGAAATTAAAAAACAAAGCAAATTCTCAGAATATCTGATTTCACGACATCAGTTTGTTTATTGCCTATCATTTCTCATTCATTTGATTTCAATGGCTGTCTCAGCATCGCCTCCAAGGAAGAAAATACTGTGTCAGAGGTAATAGATTTAAAGAGCTCCTCCACAGTCATCCCCAATGGAAAAGCAGACACAGCTGGCCTCAGTGCAGCGCCGGCGTCAGAGAGCCAGGAGACTCATCCTACCAGTAACCCCGAGCCACCGGCCAAGCCTCCCAGATCTCCGGAGGCGGAGGGGGCTGCTGAAAGACTCTCAGCAGGTAAGACTGCAAGTGTTACGTTAAGAGAGTGGAACCAGCCTCAGAACTGATGAAGGCTCAGGGTGAAATGCCTTCTTTATTTTATGTTTGCAGAGATTTGATTTTGTAAGTTTAATGAGATAGATATAAGAAAAGAAAAAAAAGCTTTTGTTCAACAATTTCACTTTGTCTATGTTTGTGTTGCAAGTTCTGTGATTATCATTAAGGAAGCTCGGTGCACTAAATACAAAGATAGAAAAAAACAATAAAGGAATCCCATAAAGCTGTTTTAAGGTAACGCTTATGAGGTTAAGGTTTGTAAACAAGTTTTGAAGGAGTCTAGGGAGTGGACGGAGGAATTAGCTAATGTTTGGCAGGATTTTCCAACATATCCTTTTTTCTTTTAACATCTGATTATAAACAAAGTGACTCAGGGCTTTCCTCATTGACAAGGTGGAAGTCTATATGTCATTGATTTAAAATGGTCAGGAGTTTCAAAGCCAGTTTTGATTAGATTAGTAACAGGAGTGACGCCAAAAGATAGATAATTCAAGGCAAAACAGTAAAAACAAGGATTGCAGTGTAATTTAACAAATGAAAGTGTGACAGGCCCAAACTGAATTATTAATAGTGGATTATAGTGAAGTAAAATGTACCATTTGGATTAAATCTGGAAAGTCTAATGCTGTGTCTAACAAGAGTTTGTACCTTTCCATTATTTACTGTGAACATTTAGTTGAATAATGATGGAAAAAAAACAAAAAACAGAATCATGTATGTAAATTAGACACAAAGAAGTATAATTTACTGTAAACATGACTGTAGAGTCAGACATGCACCTGCTACGCATCTGAAAAATACAACAGATTGTATGCTCAGAGGCTAAATTGTTGAGAATTTTTGTCGAATTTACAAAAGGAGCAAATAAATTAAACATAACTATCCCAGAAATAAATGTAAAAGAAAATTACATGAGGAAAATATAGAGAAGTCGCTGTACTTTTGGCAAACAATGATTTTGTAGCTCAGAGTTGTTTTATTTTTTACTTCCTTGAACCATCCTTCATTGGTGGGTGTGCTTAGGCATTTAAGAGCTTCCTGTTATGTATCAGATGACAGCACAGCCTTTCTGGATCACCACACAGCTGCAACTCACATAACTCAAAGACAGCAGGTGTAACACACCCACTTGCATTCTCTAGCGATGTTTTCTCTCCTCTCGCTCACCTGACTCTTCCTGTAAACAGCGAGCTTACGGTGTCTTGGCGTGGAACTGGTGTTTTCTGAATTGGCTTGTCAACAATGGCGGGTAAATCCATCTGTCCCTGTTGTCCCAATGCAGAAGAGCCAAAGACAATTCCCCTGCAGGCCCCGGATTTGGTAACTCTGGCCCCTGCGGAGCAGCTATGGAGCAACAGCAGGGATCAGGCAGTGAGGCTGAGGATGGAGGGCTCAGGTCCAGGCTCAGAGACTCCAGTCACCATCCATCAGATGTTCCTGGAGACAGTGGAAAAGTGCAGGGATCTTCCAGCACTGGTTTACAAAAAAGATGGCCAGACGGTGACTCTGACCTGGAGCCAATACTATGAGCAGTGTCGAGCAGCAGCTAAAAGTTTCCTTAAGGTTCGTATTTTTTTCCATTTGAACTTGTTCTACATGTAATGTAGCTGCAGTTTACTTCTGTTTTGCGTTCAATTTATAGGAACTGCATTATTATACTTGAAGAGACATAGTTATGACACTTTGTTTTTGCCTTGTTTGCCTCAGAGGCTCTGAGCAAAGACATAATATGCTGGACTGGTGTTGGTGATGGATTTGACCAGTAAATAAACCCTCTCTTTGGCCTTTTGTGTTTAATTCCATTCTTTTCCATTTACCTTTGTCCTAAAACTGAGGAACTTAAACGTCATCCTGACAACGCAAGCATGCTAAAGTCATTGTTACAGTTGAATTTGCATCAAATGTGTAGAAGTACATGAGAAGAACCAATATGACAACGAATTTCTTCTTTTGCCTTGTGCTATGGTAACAGTTGTATGAAACACAGGTATTGTTTCAGATTCAGAAGTGAAAACGTGTGAAATGTACTCGCTCTACATTCAAGGAATTTCTGGCTGCGCAAAACCTATAACACCTGACCTCGGTTTACTTTGTGGTGTGAGAACGAAACACTGTAAACTAACACTTGAATGTGTGAAGTTACCCTCTCTAGTTTCATGGCTACTGAGGCAGAGTGGTTTTTAAATTGAGATCTAGGTCAAAAGTAATGAAGACTTGGTTCTTTAATTTGCAGCTGGGGCTGGAACGTTTCCATGGTGTTTGCATTCTGGGATTCAACTCTCCTGAGTGGTTCATCTCAGACATTGGATGTATCCTTGCTGGGTAAGATTTCAGCATGTCTGGAGCTGAGATTGATAAGACCTCTTGCAGTTTATTTTTTCTTCTTCAGATGCCACTGCACTGTTCCACCCAACACATTTATATCTCCCTTTGACAATCTCAAAGTCTATCTTTACATCTCTGCCACACCAGTTTGGGCAGAACTAGTTTAAAGCCTCAGGGATCTTAAGAAGAGATTAAGATTTGGCATTTCCCCAATGCTCTCTAGAAAGTAGGTTAACAGTGCGAAATTGACAATGAAATTGTGTGGACTGTGCACCTGCGCTATAACAGTGTATTTAGCTACATGTTTTTGCTGTTGTTTATATATCTAAACGTCAGTGCTCCTCCTTTTAAGTTTCAATATTTTGCCGTAATTTGCATCCCTATGGATAAGCCCTTTGATTTAATTGCTTTCATTTAATTTCATCAGGCAGTCCACGTGACAAATTCTTGTCAAATTAGCAAAATCCATAGTGAATCATTACGTGTGGATTCATGGTGTGTTTTGTGGTACAGGGGTCTGGCAGCCGGCATTTACACAACCAACTCCCCAGAGGCCTGTCAGTATGTGGCCGCCAACTGTGAGGCCAACATTCTGGTTGTGGAGAACCAGAAACAGCTCGACAAAATCCTGCAGGTCAGGAGCTCTGTCACAGCACCGGCCCTTAGAGAATGGCTATAAAGAAATAACTATTTTCCAAAATAGGAAGGAATCTGTCCTCACATGCCTTTGCCTATCTTGTCTCTTCAAGATAAAAGACCATTTACCTCACCTGAAAGCCATCGTCCAGTATAAAGGCGAGCTGCAGCAGAAAGCACCGTTCCTGTACACAGTATGTTGACATTTCAAACATGTTGATCAAGTAGATAAATCACATGCTTATCAGACATCTGATATGAGACATCTGATAACACACTGTGTATGATGCCTTCAGTTGTACCACTGATATTTTATGGCAAAGTCATCTTTCCCACAAGTTGTAAAATAACAAGATTGGACTACTCACTGCAGTCAGGATTTAGAGACGTTTTAGAAACAATCTTTCTATTTCTGTAGTGGGAAGAGTTCATGAAGCTCGGAGAGGACGTGCCCAATGAGCAGCTGAATGCCATGATTGACAGTCTTCGGGCCAATCAGTGCTGCACTCTCATCTATACTTCTGGAACTACTGGCAATCCTAAAGGAGTCATGCTGAGCCACGACAATGTGTGTAACAAGAGGCTTCCTGTGTTTTTTGTAAACTTGACACAACTAAACTGCATTCAGATGTCACTGATTCTCAGAGCTTTGATTAATCTGCTGAAAAGATTATTATGTAATGCCACACCTCAACCAGATCTAGCCTTGTGTTTTGCTATATTTTTATTATGTTGTTTGTATAATGAGTTTGGATGCTGAATTGCACAGGGAAAAGTCAAGAATTTCTCCCCTCTCTCCAACATTAGATGACATGGACAGCCCGCACAGCCTCCTCCATGATAACTGCAAACAACGGCGAGGAGGTCCTTGTCAGTTACCTTCCACTCAGCCACGTGGCAGCCCAGGTAGTCGACATTTGGACCTGCATGAGTCTTGGAGGAACCACCTACTTTGCAGAGCCAGATGCTCTGAAGGTAAGGATTTCTTTTTAATATAGTTCTAAACATGGAATTCATGATTGAATATTTTTGACTGTACCATTAATTTCCCAGGGCACTTTGGTAAACACACTGAAAGAAGCTCGTCCAACTCTTTTCCTGGGAGTTCCACGAGTGTGGGAGAAGATGCAGGAGAGTATGAAAGCTGCCGGTGCCAAGGCATCCCCACTGAGGAAGAGAGTGGCAGACTGGGCCAAGTCCATTGGCCTGCAATACGGCTACAGTGCCATGAACGGGTGAGTCAGCAGCAGAGATCATTAGTTAGAAAAACACCAGTCGAACATTTGAACCATTTGCTAAACACAACAATTTTTAATTCTGTCCTAATATATAACATGTATTCTCTATATGAATGTTACAGTTAGCTACCAACAATACACTTTACAAAACACAGTTACAAGTTTCACTGTTATAAAGCACTGGACAGGTTGTGTCACCAGGGGCGATTTTAGGATCTGGTCTTTAGCGGTGCCCAGCCCCCAGTGCTCACAGAGGCACATTATTTCTCACTAATTGAGGCGAACTAGTACATTTATAAATTTTGGAACCGTATTAGTTTTGCTTTGAGTAGTGTTTTCCCCTACAACATTCAATTTTGACCTCAAGATAACTCAACATTTATTTTGGGAGTAAAGAGTTAAAACAAATACAAATGCTAGAAAATAAATAAAATGGTCACTAAAATAATGCATCCTTGAGTAAAAAAAAAGTGTTTTTGCACAATATAATATTTTAAAAATGTGCTGAGCCAGGGGGTGCCGAGCTATCTCACGGTGGTGCCTTAGCACCACTAAAAATACCCTAGCCTCGCCCCTGTGTGTCACAATTGCGATACCTCAGTACAATTACATGTATGACACGTATTAACTACATTTTGACTTGATTTTCTTGTGCGCTGCAGGGAGAATGCAGTGCCTTGGGGTTTCATGCTGGCTAACAATCTGGTCTTCAAGAAGGTGCGTGCTGCTTTGGGTTTGGACCGCTGCAGATTGTGCTGCACAGGAGCTGCCCCGATTACAAAAGAAACTCTGGAATACTTTTTGAGCCTGAACATCCCTGTGATGGAGCTTTACGGCATGAGTGAGAGCTCCGGTCCACACACAGTGTCCATCGATGAGTTTCGCATCATGAGGTGAGCATGAAATCTCCACAGAGCGTGTCGGCTATAATTACCTCTCTAGACAAGTCTAAGAATCACCGTACAAACTCTTAAAGTTGATATCCATTACATACAACATGAAAATACCAGTCATTTAAAATGGTGTGACCAAAAAACATTTGTGATGAGAGGAATAAAGTTAAGGACCAAGAAAACAAAATACCAATGTAAAAGTGAAAGGCCTTTATGAGCACGCCGTTCACCTCTATGATTTGTCTTTGCAGCTGTGGAAAGGAGATGCCAGGCTGCAAGACAAAGCTGGAGAATCCAGATGGGGAAGGGAACGGGGAGATCTGTTTCTGGGGTCGCAACGTTTTTATGGGCTACTTGAATATGCCCGACAAAACAACAGAGGCTCTAGATAAGCAGGGCTGGCTGCACTCAGGAGACCTGGGAAGACATGATGAGCAGGACTTCCTGTACATCACAGGAAGGATCAAAGGTAAGCAGTGGTTCTCAATCTGAGAACAACTAGGCATTAGCACACTAAGCATTTGGGAATAGCCTCGATACAAAAACTCACTCAGTTTTTATTCATTTCCGTCTGCTTTTCAGTTTATGTGTCAGTTTTATGATTTATCATTGATTATATACAAAATGCAAAGAAACAATGATATTTTTTAGATAATTCGCACTGATGTTTTGACGGGATGGTTAACTAAAGTAATAGTCCTTATAGTAAAGTGAAATGGGCCAAAAAAGTAATGTTCAACTATGAACAATGTTAATAAAATGACTACTTAATGTAGAACTAGAAGTTTCAAAGTGTTTCTCAAAGTCGGAAAATATCCGTCGATATGGCGAGAAAATACAACAACGATGATGATGATGCAAATAAAACATAGATTTTTTTTTTTTTAAAAACTTTAACTTATTTTTGACACTTAATTATTTGCTCGTGTCAGTAAAATCAATGTCCAAGTACCAAGAGACAAATTTGCTCAATATTTATAGAAAGCAAACAGCACGAGTGGCAGAAAAGTATCTTACTTCTTGACCTTGAACATGTTTAGGTACATCTGGTGTTCCTTTTTTCAAGTCTGACCCCCAGGTTGTTCACCCCTTCATAAAGTTTTCTCACAACAACAACACTCCCAACAGAATTCTGAGGTATCCATTTACACCAGGATGCCTCAGAATCCAATGAACAAAACTGTAATCTAATACACTCTTAACTACAGAATTTGACCCGCAGCCTCCACTGATAATAATAGTCCCTCACACAGCTCAGCATTTGTCACACTTCAAGGGAGTCGACACAAACATGTCATTGTTGCTTGACAGGTTCAGTACTCGGGAAGAGACTGTTGTGTAAACACAAAGGTTTTCACCTACTTCGCTGCACTCTAGAAAGTCTTGGACCTGTTTTTTCTTTTGGGGAAAAACCAAGTCCATACTACAAAAAAATGCAACGCTCAGTGTCTGTTTTCATCTCTGAGAAATCTCCTTTGAATTTTTTTATTTTTATTCTTTTGTTGCATTTCTTAATATTTGTGTCTTTTGACCGAACAAACATCTAAAGCTAAAAATATTTATTGAAGCCTATCCCAGCTGTTATTGGGAGAGACATATACCCTGGACAGGTTGCCAGTCCATTGCGGGGCCACATCGGGAGAACATGCTAATTCCACACAGAAAGGCCCCAGCTGGGAATTGAACCTGGAACCCTCTTATATGTGAGGCAGTGGTGCTAACCACCACGCCACCATGCATCCTAAAGATGCTTCATCATATTTGGAAATCTTTTCATTACAGAGCAGCAGATTAGCATCACAGTGTGACGTTTATCCAACATTGGGAGAAACGGGTAACTCAGGTTTGTTGTTTTTGTGTAGAGCTGATCATCACTGCCGGTGGTGAGAACGTCGCTCCCGTACCCATTGAGGATGCAGTAAAGAATGAACTGCCCTTCATCAGCAACGCCATGCTGATTGGAGACAAGATGAAGTTCCTCTCCATGCTGCTCACAGTAAAAGTAACCAAGACTTCCTTCCTGCAAACATTCACAGCTGCGGCATGAAAAAGATAAGAAAAAAAAAAGCCCAAAATAATGACCCCTGTGTTTGTTTCCATAGTGTGTAATGGATGACAACGGAGATCCTACAGATGAGCTGAGTCCTGAGGCTTTGGACTTCTGCAGGCAGCATGGCGTGACGTCGACCAAGGTGTCAGAGATTGTAGCCAATAAGGAGCCGGCTATCTACAAAGCCATTCAGGAAGGCATGGAGCGCGTCAACTCCAAATCAACGTCCAACGCCCAGAAGGTCGGGAAGTGGACCCTACTGGAGCAAGACTTCTCTGTCAATGGAGGAGAACTGGGTTAGTTTTTATAAATGTAATCTTCTGTCTTCCAGGGTAATGCACTGTTGTTAAGGAATGACAAAGTTTTAATCATTTATCAAGTTTTATCACAGGACATGTGGTAATCAGACTTATGATTGTGCCCAGGACACACAACACACCTGTGAAGTTTTTTTCATTTTATTAGTAGTGATTGAATCTCTACAGCAGATAAGATGTTATTATGTAATGGTTGCTGTTCAACCTTTTCTTGTCTGTGCAGGACCCACCTTGAAACTGCGGAGGCCCATTGTTGTGAAGATGTACCAGGAGAAAATAAACGAATTGTACGCAGTGGCGGCAGAAAAGCAGTAAGCTGTTCTGCACAGTGAGCAGAGACGGTCGTGAGAAATGTGGCCAGAAATGTATAAACCTAAATATACAGATGAGGTTGTAAAGCCGTGATTCTGATTGTCATGTATATAACAGGCCAGAGGTTTGTGTTGCCAGAAGCTGTGGAGACCTCTGATGTTTGATATTTAAGCTATTAAATACAGCTAAAGCTACAGTTTGTAGCAATTGCACAATTTTGACATAAAACATGAATATTACAGCCAGATCTTGCCATATGACACGTACAGGTGACATCACTCAGCACCAAACATGCCACATGCACGGTGGGAAACACTGGATCATTTTACCTTTTTACAGTTTTCAAAGAAAAAGATGTAAACATTAATCCACTGTGGTTTGATCCAAGATGTTTGATTAAAATGTGTTTTTTTTATTTGCAATGTAACAGTATCTATTTAAAGTCTTACTGCACTAATTGCCAGTTTCCAATCACACATTGTATACTTATGTACGATAATCCCCATCTCGCAAATTGGAGGTGAATAAATACTTTTGTATTGTGACCAAATATGAAAAATGGTCTTAGTTGTCTGTATGTATCCAATCACAACATGTGCTAATTGTAAATCATATGTATAAATTTGTGCTTCTCCATGTACAGTTCGAGACACAGAAATATTTATTTTGTGATAGATTCTCCATGATTGTTAATAAAAAGTGATCTAGACAAACTGAGAAAATTGATTTTTTTCGAGAATGTGGGATATTGTCACTTGTATTTGTCAGTGTACATGAAATAGATTTCAGTTGCTGACTATTATGCTGGAATTGGCAAATCTTTGTTACATTTGCTTGATTGAAGATTTCTGTTTATGTCACATAACATATCATCTTGGTCAATGCAAAAATACAAATAAAAACAACAAAATGCCAGATGAATATGAACAAGTAAATGTGCTTGTATTAATAATCATCTATTTTTCTTGCAGAGATAAAAGAAAAAAGAAAAAAAGCCTGTTGGATGATGTTTGGAAATCTGTGAACTGCTATGAAATATCTGTAAAACTTACCAACCAAACAAATAATAATTGTAGCCGCTTTGGTACAACAAAGCTATTACAAACTGAAATAAGTTAATAAAAACTAGATTCCTTTTCTTCAATATGTAGAATATCTTTTTTTATTATTATTATTTGAATCAAAGCAACAAAAATGATCAAATAAAGACAAAGTAATTTATGAGCCACAGAGGCCGTTTTTCTGTGACGAGAACTCCTGTCATTCTTTAAGAACAATTTTCTTAGTATACTTTTAAACTTAATGTTATTGAATTAACGCATTAATTTCAAATCCAATAATTGAAGTTGTAACAGAATGCACTCAATGTTGTATCAATACTAAAGTGCTGAGTCCTGTGTGGAACTAGCTTTTTTTTTTCAGTGCTAGCCAGTGTTAGCATAGTAACATGTTAAACTAAAATGGAGTAGTAACACTAGTTCTTAAGTATTAAAGTTTACAAACATCGTTAGCAAGTTTCTCTATTAAATTATTTACAATAAATCATCAAAATGGTGTCACAGTTACAAATTTTATCTATAGTGTGCCAATGTTAGCTTTTAGCTATACCTTGTGGAAAACCAGAATTATGATTTCTATGTTATTCCACTGATTATAATGTCAGTAATCTCAGTCCGGCATTGTTAGAAGGGTAAAGTTTAAATTCATCGAAATAGTTGAACCCATATTACTCTGACAAACCTACATTTAGCAAGACACTGAATTCATAACTCCTAACCAACTTTGCTGTCTATCTCCCTGGTCCTTTTCATCTTCAGGGAGTAAAAGATGACTGACCTCAATTGACAACCTCAAAGACCCAGTTCTTTAATGTCAATTTAGAAAATGGGGAAAAAAAACAAAAACGATGGTACTGTACAAAATCACAGGAAAAAAAAAAAATCCCACGCAACAGCTAAAAGTAAGCATTAAAAACCATGTAACGTGACATACATTGAGCAGAGCTAAGGGGAATTTAGGTCTTGCACAATGTGGTCACTTACCCTTGATGTTTATTTCTGATTGTTGTACATGGGCAGCAAGTTTTTTTTTTTTTTTTTTTTCTTCTTCTTTTTCCCCACTGCTGATATGTTTGACATGTTTATCATCGTCGATGGAATGCCAAAACCTGACTGTTGTCAGGGTGGGGTGAGGATGGAGGACACGGATGCGGACTTTTCAAAAGAAAAAAAACTTAGTTTATTTAACAAAAACAGAACAAAAAGCGCGGCAGAGCCGGATTAAAAAAAACTTGACTGTTGGAAAAGGCAAACAAAAACTCTTGGCATAGCAATAAATACTTATCTTGGGAAGGGACAAGGAACATGGAACAAACAGGTTTCTTGGCATGGCAAGGAATAAATAAATACTTAGCTTGGTGAAAAACGCCATAGACCATGGGCATAACGGGAATCAGGTCAGGCATGAAAGGCAAACAAAGATCCAGCAACAAGACAGGGGAAACTGCAAACTAAATAGGGAGTGAGTGATTAAGTGAGTGGGTGCAGCTGGTGGGGAATGAACAGGTGAGGGGAATGAACTAATTAACTGAGTGAGGGGAGTGAGGGGAAAAACAATGGCAAAACCTAACACATGACATGACTAAAAAACTAAACATGAACTGAAAATCAAAACCTGGACCTAAAACATGAAACTAAAACATAAAACTTAAACAAAGTCCCATGGCGTGACAACTGTGGCTCAAATTTACATTCAAATGCATTCTTGGACATGCAGATACGGATCAAAGCTTGTTATCCAGATGAGCATATCATTTAGAATGGTAAAACATCTTGTCTTCTTGCATTGCTTAAATATTTGAACTAAAATGAACCAGCGGTTACACATTCACGAAGGAATCTTTGCCATCTGATAAAGTATACTCATAATGTTTTGTACAGGTTTAATACATGTGGGTCATGTTGTAATATTCCTGAAGTAGGTGAAGCAGGAAATGAAATATAGCTTCTCGTAAGCCATTTAAACGTGTTTTATGAAAGACTGACCAAAACAGGCAGAGCAGAAATTTCCAACCCAAAACTTGAATACCCGTGTTAGGAAGGATGAATCCAAGCTTATATTGCTGGAATGAAACAACTCCCTAGTATTTTTGAAAAATAATGATAATAATCAATTAAAAGAAAAAGAAAAAAGTAAGACAAAGCTCTGAGCCAATCATTAGGCTCTGATTTAACTGGTATCAAAGGGAGAGCAGCAACTAAAATGCATCAGGAAATGACAGAGAATGACGAGTCTTTATCTAACCTTTTCACGCAGAAGATCATTTCCCACATATAACAGATTACACGTTAGAAGCTGAAGACTTTTGAAAACATGCCTCGTAAGTGAAGGATGGTCTTCTAACATTCATGCAAACTCTTCCTGACTTGTGGATGAAACTCTAATGAAACTCTAAATGAAATGAACAAACTGATCTGATAACATGTAAATCAACATGTAATTTTATTCTTTAAAAAAAAAAGGAAAAATACATTTTATGTTTCTTTTATGAAAAAAGCACAATGTTACAGATTATTGCAATGACTAACTACATTTCCAGCTTTCTATCATGTCACATCTACTACTACATTTCATTAAAATGCTTTATTATTGCCTCTTGCTGCCAACCAAATCCAGACACTTCCTTGTAAGTTAAATGTCAAATACTAAGTCAGACTCAAGAGTCACATGTAAGTAGTTCTGGCAAAATGAATGGCTAAATCATGATCATTGCAGCACAGTCATCAGGCACATCTTAATTCATGACTCGTGATTTTTGTCTGTGTGGAAGTTTTTCAGTTTTTTCCCCACATCTAGCAGGATTACATGCTGGGGGCGGAAGACTTTTAAAAACCTTCCTTCGGCACAGGATGGCTTCTCTTATCAATGCAAATCATGATGAAAAGATCATCACACACTTCCTGTCCCTGACACACTGATGAACTCTGATGAACTCTCTTTTGGGGAAATTCTTTATAAAGAACAAGGTGAACTATTCAATTAATAATTACATTATACTAGTATCCAACAATCACAATTATTTGCATGACAATCAACTGTCGACGTTAACTCCTCCATCACCAGAATATGAAGCTGAAACATTGAGAGTAAATGATGAAAACACGACTCCTCCTTGCTCATCTTTTGACTTTTCAATAACTTCAAAGTACCCCTGAAAACAGGGGAGCCGATAGGACTTGTTTTAACCAAACAGTCAAACCATTCAACATACACTTGTAATTGTACAACGGTCCAACTTTTTCTAGTCTGTTTTATTTTACAGATCTGATCGGTAGCCGTCTTTTAAATAAAATACTCCCTGTACTCAGAGAATACATAGTGCAATACTGCTTAAAGGCTTTCAACCATTCAAAGTCATCAACTCGTACCTAAATGCAAGATAAAACAAACAGCTTTGCTGTTAAATGACTTTTTAATAACAAGATATGGCACAATACTGCAGTCATGTGGCTGAAAGTAAGTACAGTGACTCCTTATCGTGTTGTCATTGACAATAGAAAACACAAACATAACACGATGTGCAACAATGATGGCTTTACAGCGTATGAAAGCAAGGCAATGTTTAACAAGAGTAAATAAATAGACATTCACAAGACAGATTATACGATTATATGAATATAGTTTTCCTTTCGAGTGCCAGTTCACCAAAGGTTACAAAAGAACATGTTTTCCTTCTCCAGCTGTGAAGTATCTCACCATGAAGACAGTTCAGCCTTTATTTGCTTGAGGTCCAAGACTTAGATCAAGTGTATGGACACTCAAAGAGACTTTTTTATGCTTTTTATGCAGTAAAATATTTGTTTCTCTGAAGCTTAAAAGAGGAGTTTTTCCTTGCTTTAGTGTGTTATACAGATTTTTCTGTGCAAGTAGCAGGTCAACACAGTAAAAAAAAACAGTCCACCCCAAAGAGTTTTTCCCCTCCAACAGAACACACGGCCCTCTTTGCTGGCAGTCCAGTCTTTTCTTATGCTGCTTATTGACATCACTGTGTAGCACATTCGCATTAAGCCTGCCTACTGACAGGTTAAAGAGCTAAAGAAGCAACATGGAGGAATTTAGCTTGTGCCATGTTTAAAAGATGTTTAAAAGCTTTTTGCTTGGTGGTTGAAGCTGATTTTTATCACTGAAACTGGATCTGAGAGAGATGATCTCACACTGTGTTAGACTGGAGTGTTTAAGAGCAAAGTCTTAGAAGGAGGCGCTGTGGCAAAACACGTCGTGCAAAGAAAGGTGGGTTTTTTTTTTTTGGTCAATATTTAATTTTTTTTTTTTTTAGCACTATTGAATAAAATACAGGCTCTTAAATATTGGAGTTGGAACTGTACTCAGCTGATACCTCCCTACTGGTTGGCCACAACAACACACCTACTCAGAGAAACCTCTGCTTCGGTAAAGCACTCATGAGATCCAATGCTGGGAGCACCTGATGTTTTATTGTAATTAGATCTTTCTGGTCTCAAAGGTTAATATTTCAAAAACATCTACGTGGCCTGATACAACAAAAGCTTTTGGTGAATGACACTGGGGCCTTCCTTTTCACTTGGTGGTGATGGCGACTCCCTGTTTGACCCAGGCGTTGCTGTTGAGCAGAGAGAGCATGAAGCGAGCCACATCTCCTCTTCCCACAGCACTGTTTGGGGCCTGACTGCTGTTGCTGGGCACAAAGTATCCCTCGTGGGTCAGAAACTCATCAGCTGCAGAGGACACAGAGAGCTTTTAAATGAGGCTAATGAAAGCCATCAAAATAAATTTGGATCATGGTTAAACTTCAAAAATCCAATTGGCTGATCACATGAAGACAGGAAAATTGGTTGACTTAAACTATGACTAAATGGATCCTGAGGCAGAAAATAAACCAATATGTCAATATACAGAGCTCTGTTTTCATTGTCTTTGGGTGTCTGCCCTCACCTGTAGCCGGGAGGTTCTTGAGCCCGGGGGGACGAACTACGGTCCAGTTGATGCCCTCGGTCTTCTTCAGGAAGTTCTCCATCTCAAACATGTTGTTGAGGACATTTCTGATCATCGGCAGCAGGAGAAACCGGATCACGTAAGAAGACTGAGTTCCAGAGTTTGCTGACCAACAAGGAAGGAACAACATAATCACACCAAAGCGAGTACAACTACAGCACTGTGCAAAAGTCTTGAGCAACCCCTCATTTCTTCATCTTTTGCCAGGAAAATGGAAAAATATGTTTAGCGATTTTATGCAGACATTAGTGTAAATATGAATTATAAGGCAAATATTTTAACAAGCTCAATATTTGGTCTGAGCACCTTTATTCTCCAACACAGCCTGAACCCTCTTAGACAAGCTTTCTTATCATCTCTTTAAGGAGTCTTCAGGAACAGTTCTCCAGGATTCTTGAAGGACATTCCAGACCTCTTCTTTGGATGTTGGCTGCCTTTTGTTCCGTTCCCTGTAAAACTTATTCCACACTGCTTTAATAATGTTGAGGTCGGGGCTCTGGGGAGGATTGTGTCATTTGGCATGACTCAGCCTTTTCTCCCCATTTTGTTCCTTTTAAAATAGTACAAAGACTGGACCTTAAATGAGTGAAAAAGCAGCGATTTTCTAAAGAAAAACCTTGAAAGATCCTCAGAAAGCCTGGAGAACTATTGCTAAAGACCACTTTAAAAAGATCGCAAATAAATCTGACTCATTAGAGGCATAATATCAAGAGATGAGGGATGGCTCAAGACATTTTAATAAAGTCTAAAAAAGACATAAAAGTACACTTTTAAAAACTTAAAACATATAGAGAGGTTAAACTGAAGAATACATATTACACAGTGTTGCAAGACATGAAGAGTGTTTAACTGTTACTTAATAAATTAAAGAGGCAAACAAACTGTTTTATATGGTTTCATGCATTTCCTAAGCAGCAAGAAATGTATGTTTAGCCATCTAAGTGCCTCAGAAACCGACAGTAGAATTTTAAGATAAATGAATTGTGAGCAGATGTGATCCACTTTCCTGGCAGGTGTCCTTTAATCAAGGATTAAAGTACAAACAACAGTAGGTGGATTTTATAATTGCCCTAGTGTGGATGTGAGTCCATGTCTTCGGTTTTTTATTTTAAACTAGAACTAAATCATTTTTAATCCTTCTGTTTTGGCTCCCAAAACAATATTAACATTATTATTTCAGATTAATTTTTGATGAACTCGAAATAAACGCTTCTTCTCAAAAACCTGCACAGTTATTTTAAGTTGTTCTGCTGTTTTCTATATTCTGAGTCCATAAAAAAGGCAGGTATTGAAAATATCAGGCCAACTATGTCATTTTCGTACGCTCAGGTTTGCAATAAGCAATCGCCACAAAGTAGACTCAGTCCCTCACTATGCAATGAGCCAGAAGATTCCCCAAACTTTTCCATTTCGTCTTGTGGTAAGTTACGGTAAGCAGTTCCATTTACTGAAACTTTTCCACTGTCTAGATTTAACACAGGAGCTGCATTCATGAGTACAAAGAGTTGCTATGAAGAATTACAAATGACTTTTTCTTAGAATTTCCTCTTAAACTTAAAATAAGATCCTGATCTTAGCCCTTCAGAGATCCCCTGTGGTGAAAACCTGCTCAGTAGGGAGTGAGGAGGAGGACTTTTAAGAGGCTTTAGTTTCTTAAGCAGACAAGAAAAGTGCAAGTAGAGGAGAAATATTCCCTTAACTCGTGAGAGATGCACTCGTACCGTCTACCCAATACAATACTAAGACAGAAATGACAGTAAGTACTTTAACACTAAACGTTCCTGCAACATCAAGGCAGTAGTGACCCCCACCAGGTTTATGGCAGATAACAAGGGAGCCACAAACTACCGTTCTCCAAATATTCTAAAAAGTAGCTTAAAGTGTCAAAAAAGAGTTTGTAATTAAACAAAAAAGACATAATTAATAACAATTATTCAGAGAGGACCTGACGGCCATCATTTGTATATTTCCCTTACGTTCTGTGTACCATGAGGTCATGGTGATGACCCTGCTGACGCGGGCCTCTCGCATGGCGCTGACCACGGCAGCCATGGACATGGTGTACCCCGTCACCCCCGAGAAGAAGGAGGCCGGGAAGCCGAGGCAGGACATGACCACATCCTGTTCTTTGAAATGAGTCTTCAGACTGTCCGCTGAGAAAATATCAGCCGTCACCACCTGGAAACACAAAGGACATGTAGTTATAACGTGCATCCCCAAGATTATCAAGACATCACTGTGATAATAATCCATCAGTGTGAAGAACGAATACTGCACAACCAAAAATATTCAAACAGTCAAACAACAACCACTGTTTTTGTTAATGGATTCATCTTCAGCTCTGCTGCAGGGCATTAAAGCCTCGTCAGGGCTCATGAATCAGATGCACAGAGGATTCTTTTCATGCAACATTTTTGGGAAACAAGTGCCAAAGCTGATTTTCCTGCTAAATCTCTCCTAAAAACATGTTACTCCTCTGCCTGTGGTCTGCTTTGTCATTGGTGTCATTGTTCCGGACGGTGACCCTTGTACCAGGGCTGCCACTTTACCCCAGTTTTCTGCTTTTTATTTTAAGTGTTGGTGCTCTGAAACAAAGTTAAATAGCAGCAGAATAAAACAAACATTCATATACGACTATTCACATGACAGTGCACAAAAACCCTACATGTTTTGACAATAAGGGGCAAAACTATTTGACTAAAAATGAAATGATAAATTATGCACAAATGAGGCAATGTTAGTAAATGTGCTAGACATCCAAATGAAGTAAAACACTATTATTCCATATTCCACTTATACCAAATGGACTTTAAATATCTTTACAGTAAACCTGAATAATACTACCCTGGGACTACTTTCAGCAGCGGATGCGTACCAAATTATTTCGTATTGAGCCTAAACTGTGTGTGTTCTTGAATAATAATGACAGTGAGTTGCTCTGAGCCATATTGCAGGTCTGTTGCTTCTTAAAATTTAATGTGACTGTTGGTCAGACACATCCGGAGTGCGAAGCATGTTCGCCTCATTCAAGCTTCTGAACTTTGAACCCGAGTAATTACCTTGAGGTTGTCATGATTCACCGTGAGCTTCGCCGGGTTCCTGACAATGGCGGTGACCGTGTGACCCTGCTCCAGTGCCTGTTTGACCAGATACTGTCCAGTCTGCCCAGTGGCTCCCAGCAAAGCAATCTTCATCCTCTGAAAAGGAGAGCTCCGTCAGTGCTGAAACTGATCAGTGGACTCTGATCTTTTAACTGACTGTGATGAGGTTCCCACCCCGTTTAACAAGCACAAGTTTAAAAGAAGATTGTCACGGTGCAATAAAGACGCCCTCGCTGAAAAATTTGTAATTTGTAAAAAAATGTACTTTACTCAGAAACCACAGAGTTACACCTCAACGTAAAACCACTGATACGTATATTTATTGTAAAGACAATCTGCAGCTCTTATTGGGTACGAATACATTAATGCATTCACAACGAGATTAGATTTTCTGTTGTTTCTTTCATCTGAATTTATAAAACACACATTAATATTTAGAAGTTTTACCATTGGTACGTGCACTGACTTACCCTGACAGGCCGAGATCAATGATACAAGGAGAGGAGTGAGTGAGGAGCTGCTGTGTCTAAGTTTTATGACTTTTACTACAATGCGTGTCTTTGTTTTTTCCAGTGTGGGACAAATTAATTATTTCACTGCAGCAGAGGATGATGAGCTTGTTGGTCACATGTTCGGTGCATAGACTAAGCCAACAGTGTTGACTGATGTTGGTTTCAAGCTAACTGCTTGAAGCTAATTGCACACAGGGCGATACAGATACATTCAAATATCACTTAAAAAGCAAAAACTGTTAACCATTAACTATTCTGTATTCAACTTTATTACTGGAGGTAATTACAAAACACCGCCTTGTTCTTTCTGTGTAGCAAAGTCAGCTAGACTGTAATAAAAAAAAAAGTGAATCAACAGCAGTGAAGCACACAAACACACAAATAAGAACGACTTTTTATACGCTTCTTTTTGGAAAAATACGACAGACAAAGAGCAAGATACGGCAGGATACTGGATTTAACATGAGTCAACCTCATGTTGTGTGGATATTAAAGCAACAAAATTAAAGAAAGAATTTGTCAATAACATTCGACATCCCGTTCTGCCTCAGAGTGCGTTTTTTTGGTTATTTGTTCAGCTCTATTTAAATCCAAATAACTCCATAATGGCTTAACCTGCGCCTATAGCAATCAATTACTTTTTTTGTTTTTTTTAATTAATTATTTTTTGTCTTTTATGCCTTTAATGGACAGGACAGTTAAAGAGAGAGAGGGAAAGACATGCAGCACAGGGCCGTCCGATGCGGGACTCGAACCGGGGCCTGCTGCAGCGAGGACTGTAGCCTCTGTACATGGGGCGGCTGCTTAACCCACTACGCCACCGACCGCCCCTCAATTACTTACTCTAATGTCACTCTGAGTACGGAGTGACAGGAGAGCCCCAAAAAGAATAAGTCTGTAAAAGAAAAAGACAATAAGTAAAGTAAAAATCAGGCAAGGCAAAACATGGAAGAATGAAAAGCTTTTGCGTTTCATTTAAATTCTTTTAGGATGTGAATTTTTTCCCTTCTTTTATCTTTCCTTATTCTGTCCCTCGTTCTCTTTTGTCCGATAATTCCATTGCTTTTGCCTTCAGCTTTTGTTCTGAACGGCTTAACAGACCCCGCATCATGGCTGCCTTTTTGACGACGTGCTCTACTACAGTTCCAGTGTAATGCAAAACTCTGTGAGCCAGCAGAGTTTGAGCTGGAGTTTGAGTTGAGGCTCCGCTACAACTGACACAAACGTGTGAATTCAGAACCTGCACATGTGGCATGAGCGAATGTTGACTTTTCATTTTCATTTATTTGTTTGCATTTTATGATGTTGGCCCAGCAGTGGGCAGGATTTAATGCTACATTCAGTGCAGTTCAGATGTAGGAAGTTGAAGTGGAAAGCCATTTTTCGACCGTTTGTTTTGTTGCGTTCCAATAAACAACAAACATTCATCAGCTTAAGATCTAAATCTAAGTGTTTCTTCACTTCAAATGAGCAGCGTGTGAAATCTACTGACATCAAGTGGCAGACTGCAACCAACTGAACCTTCTGGGCTCAGCTCCCCTTCATGACTGTGGTGGCCAACGATTTCTTATTGTCAGATTCTGATGCTATCTCCAAACATCCAATGAAGCGGTTCAGAAGACATAAGGTGTCCAGTGCACGGAGTAGCATGACTACCTGGATCTGGGTGTTGTCACTGCTGACCAGCCATCAGCTGTCATTTTGCACTCTACAGCTTAAGAAAAATCAGTTTGTATCTCTCTGATTGTGCAATGCCGTTTTCAGAACTAAAAGGCTTACGCTCCTTGTCAACGACTGCATTCCTCATGGGAACGTCGTCCGGTAATGCCATCCAAAGCACAAGGCAGTCACAGTCCAAACTGTTTTCATTTGTGGTTCCACAATGGTGCAACAAGCTAGCTCCAAGAATCTCCAGAGGACTGATCTCCTCTGAGATAACACAAACCCGCCTAACTGGCACTTACTTACGCTTCTGTACTTGTTCTGCTCGTACGCGGTTATTCAAATGGATTTAGAAAAGAGTAAGCATTCCAGGGTTTCTCACTGAACTGAGGTTAGAATATAGTCATTGATTTTTTTAGTCTCTTTGGACAAAAAGCACCTGCTAAATGACGAAACATCAATATAATCTGGCTCTGACTCTGTTGTCCCAAAGTGCATCAATTTCCTGAGAAATTAGCTCCCATTTTGTGACAACTTCAACTCCTTTGATGCTACCCGTCTTGCGACTTGTCTTAGATAATAATCTAGAGGTGGTTTCTATTAATTATAAAAGCAGGTTACAAAAGACGTTCACTTGAAATGAACTATAATGAAAACAAGAGCCCCAAAATACAAATTAGGCTCAGTTCAACCTCCCGATTCTGCTGTATATTACAGTCATCTTGTAAAAAATGTAAGTGTTTTTTCCCCTGTGAATGCTGATTTCATTAAAACAACTGTATTCTACTTCATTAATACAATAATAAAGTATTTATAAAGACTTACTGCTTTCAAAGGCACAACCAGTGACTCCAGTGTTGACACGCTCACAGTCCCAAAAACTAGAATCAAAGCATACAAAGATGTTCTATTGGTCTTAACACATTAAAAACACATTGAAATATTTTCTATGCGTTTTAAAAATCGCTGAGTCATCTTAATGACTCGAATAATTTAGTTTTCTTGCTCAGTGACCATATATAAATAATCACATAAACTCGTGTTTGAAGAGTTTAACATTAAAAATCTTGTGAAAATAATGGTAACTGAATAGCTGTTTCAATAAGATACCTTTAGTCAAAATTAGACTTACCTTACAGGCACATTGTGAGAGCAAAGCACATATGAAGGCTATGTAACTGGACTTTTTATGACCTCTGTGCCTCTAACGTTATCTAACGTGTATCTTCGACACAGTGTTCAGTTTGACTCCGTTTTCTTCAATGTATTTATGTTGTCAATTACACTGAAGTCAAATACAGTGAGCACAAAATACTACTGTACTACTGCGTTAAGTAAGTAATGAGTCGCTAACGTTAAAAAGAAACTAAATTAGCTACGTTAGCTTTCACTCACCTGCGCCATGTTTGTTTACACCTTCAGGCAGGCGTTCAAGAGCATCAGCGTTCTGGTGAGTTGGTTAAGCAACCGTCTCATAAGTTCCGTATTCAACATCGTGAATGTACATTTCACTTAATTTTTTTCTGTGGGAGAATAGATGACCACTAAGTGTCAATGTTGAAAATTAGACAGTATGCCTGGGCCCAATGCAGGGTCAGCTTTTATTTGTTCCAGTTTTTTTTCTGATGTCAAATTTGGGTCACCTCGGGGGCAAAACGTTTTTGTCGTTATGGTTTGCGATCAGATAAAAAAAGAAAATCTGCGATTCCTCTTTTTAAAGTTCAAATTATACTATCGACTTTCATGTGATCACTTTTATTTTAAACACTTAAGGTCTTTATTTGGTACATTTGATGAGTAATTTAATCTGAATAAGCCGCATTTTGCTTCTTATTGCAGAAATATTTTTGTTAATACATTTTTAGCTTTATTCTTTAATCCTGTTTAAGAACAGTCTAATTCATCTTGTGTTTCTTCATAATGGTCCCTACCCTTAGATCCTACAATTCGATTATGAAAGAACACTAAAAACCTATTTGGTTAAATCATGTCCTAATAATCATAAGGAGTTTTTCATGACTGAACTTTTGTATTAGGAAAAAACGTCCAAAGAGAGGTGGGAATAGAACTATGAAAATAGCTCGCCAGAAAAACAAGACATGGGCGTGATACAAAACTGTTTTATTTGGTTAATCAGGAGGGTTTTGTGCTTTTCTGTCAGCCAGACTTTAACAAAGCTCCAGTGAAAAGTGCCTGCATTACCTAAGACCTCAAACGAACACATCAAAAATTCCTCTGGGAAGATAAGTGTTATGTTTTGCTTCTATAAATTCTCCAAGCTCAAGCTGACCTTCTTGCCACTAAAAGACCCGTCTAGTCGCATCAAGTCATTAGCTCAAGTAATCCACTTGTGGCTTGGTGCCTTACTTATGTGATCATACAGAGGGACTAAAGACTAAAGCAGCTTCAGCGCATGTGAAGAGGAGTTGGACGGTGGTGATAGCTTCATTCATGAGGCCTCTGTGATAAGAAGCTGCAGTCATTCATCCACCTACTATGACCGGACTAACTAATATCCTACAGTTCTCGACCTGATCCTGATGGAAGATGCAACAAAGAAAATGGACGTTTAAAGATTAACTGCAACTGCAAGCAGACAGCTAAAAAACTTTGGAAGTGGTTACTGGATAAAGAAGGTGACCACGTAAGTACAAGGTAGATTTAAAAATGAATCTCTAATAGTCAAGCAACAGTTTGGACTTGAATAGTAGTTTAACATGAAATGTTCTTTAGTTTAAAGAAGAGCCATAGTTTTAAGTTTATGTCAAAATCTGTTCAAGCAGTAAAACGTCAGGCTTTTCTTGCTACTTGCCACACATACAACAAAAATCACTCTCATGTTTAGTTTGATGGATCAAAATGAACATTGAAGCTCACACTGATTAAATGTAATGCTCAGATCTAAACATGCTGTATTTGAACACTGATTTTTGTGTCACTTATCAACCTCGAACACATATTTCATGCCTCCTCTGATTCATAGATTGCTTTATGTAAGCCTTCGTAGAAATCAGTCCCGTTTGGCCGGATTGAGGCCAATCACAGACGTTAGGAGTGAACCAGAAGGTAACAAGATTACACAGGGAATGCCCTACAAAGTCTCCACCATCCCCACCTGCTGAGTAACAACTTAAAATTGTGGCAGAGCCGTTTCAAAACATATTTAATGTGAGAAGTGTGGCTCCAAAAAGTCTCAGGGGTTACATGGATTTAAATCAATGCTCTGTTCTAGTATGCAGTAACTTTGTGATATTTGAGACATTTTAGCGGATTTTTGCTCTGTGCATTGAACAGGAACAGTCATGGGATGTGGTGTCTCAAAGTCCAACCATTTCCACAAAGACTCCAAGAAAGGTATCGACAACAATCTACATAAATAATCATGGCCCAGTATAAATGGAAAAGCTTCATGTTTGTTTCTGAAATGCATTGTTCCTCTTGTTTGTGTCTATATACTCAAACTGTTTTTTTCTCCCCCTGCTTTGCTGCATTCAGCCGTCACAAGTAAGCCACTCCTGTTTAACACTGCTTGTTGTGTTGGTGTTGTTGTTGCTGGCCAGATGCTGGACATAATTTCCAATCTCCCGCGTGGGGATCAGAAGTCAAATCATATACATTTCTTTGTGACTCTTGGTTAAAAAAACGCATTTTCAAGCACATTTTTAAAGCACATTTCAGAAAACAACATTAGAAAACAGCAAGACACAACCTGCGGGTCATAAACCAACATACACAATCATAAAAATCACCACCAAACAAAACCTCAATATCTATCCCACCTGCAAATATTAACTGGATGTCTGTAACTCCACTTAAGAAAATGTCAGCCAACACCGTGTCTCTTGATAAGCTGTTTCTTGGCTCCATGTTTCAGCCTTAAGATCAGCTGTGCTGATTCAGCGATGGTACCGGAACTATGTAGCCCGCACAGAGACGAGACGGAGATACACCTGGCACATCTTCCAGTCCATCGAATATTCTGGAGAACAGGCCCAGATCAAGGTGAGGGGCGACCACAAACGGTCTCCTTTTAACAGGGTTTGCTGAAGATTAAAAGAATAACTTCAATACTCTTGTCTCTTCTCCCTGCAGCTTTATAACTTCCTCGGCTACCTCATGGACAATTTCACACCAGCCAGCAGTGAACGTGAGATTTCTGCACACATTCAGATCTGTTTTTCAACTGTAGAACCGAATCTATGAGCTTGAACTTTCCTTCCAGGAAATTTGATCTCGCACATCTTCAGAGAGAATGATATAAGTCATGACACGGAGTGGGAGAAGTACTTCTGCTACAAGAACATTGAGGTGCCTGAGATTTACTCTGGACCTCATCTCACCTTCCCACTGACGGTGGAGCAGGCGGTCGTTCTGTTGGAGGCCTTCAGGAACAAGAAAGTAGGTGCACTGCACTACAATGTGCATTTATTTTTCTTTAGCAGTTTTGTTCACAGAATACAGAATGAGTCTATGGGGCACAGGGTAAAGGGCTCAACCAGTCTTATCGGAGAAATATAAAAAGATATCCCAATCACAGAATAAAGGAGCCAGTGGAGGTCGATTGGGGCATTTGGTCAAGATGCCTTTTGAATGTATCCCAAGGGAGGCATTTCTGACATGTCCAACAGGAGGTGGACCACTTGAGAAAACCAGGACCTGTTGCACAAAACATCGATGCACAAAACAAACAAACAAAATGATAAATAGGTTATGACAGAAGACCGGGCAACAAAACAACCACAAAGCTGTGCAAAATGACCAAAATTTGACTTAAAATAATCACGTTAAGATGCACAAAGACCACAGAGAGACATGGAGTGGCTACAAATACATGCAAAATGACATGGAGTATGAGACGTAAAACAGCAATAAATGGATCTGTATGTTTTTTTTGTCGTTTTGTTTCTTTCAGTCAGGGTTTTTAGCTCCTCTGCTTGCAACGGGGGGGGGGGTCCTTTCATAAGTTAGTGCAGATATATTAAGGTAAATGATTCAAATAAAAAAAAGAAAAGAAAATAATTCTCATATCAGAAAAGCACTCACATGCACACAATTGCACAATTGTTGTTGCAAAGCTTGTAAAATCATTCTTTAAGTACCAGTTCAGCCAGTCAAGCTGTATATCTGAGAAAATGTTTCTTATTCAGGTGCATGTTGGAAACACGCTGCTGACACTGACTGACATCTACGTAATATGATTTTACTCTCGTGTGTCTGCGACCTTCTTTTTAACCAGTCTTTCTCTCAGTAGCAGCTGCACTCACGTTACGTCCTCCAGCTGCTCCTGGAGACGTGGAAGCTGCTCCGCATGTTGCCAAACATCAACCGCATCTCCACCTGCCACAGCAAAGAAATCACCGTCTGTGGTGAGATCAAAGGAAACCGTAATTTTTAAAAAGATTTTTGCCTCGAACATTTTGGTTACAGCCTCCAAGTTGTGAGGATTTTGGGGTTTGTTACTCTGATGAAGATTTATTTGATCTTTTTTTGTAACTTAGCATTGTCAAAAAGATTGAAAACATCAAATCAGATTTGAAGGGGTGCTGTAAAAGCTAACAAATAGAACAGCCATAGACCATTGAGCCACCTGTGGACCCATTAAAAATGTTTAATTTTGTTACATGTCGACATATGGACAGTCCCTAATTTTATTAGTGTATTTATATATTTTGCCTTCATGACAGGTGATTTGCATGGACAGCTGGAGGACCTGCTGCTGATTTTCTACAAGGTTAGATCTTCTTAAATTCACTCATCTTTTTATTAGCTTAACAGCTGAATATTTTTATTGAAACAGATACTCAGTATAACCGTGTTATCTTAATGAATGGATGGATGACTCTTCTTTGGCACTCAAGTTATATCTTAATTTCAGGATAATATTTGTTGTAGTGTCATCAGGGTTTAGATGATCAAACATGCATTTGTAAAGCTATTATTGACATGACTGACTTGATCAATTATTGATCGTTTATTATGCGGTTAAATCATGCAGATACATGTCATGCATACAGTTTAGTTGCAACAGGTTTCTTCTTTGAGTCAGCTAGTGACACCTATCACTTCTTTACATTTATTGTACTTTTTTTCCCTTTAACCCCGCTTTCTTTTGCTGCTGTTTACCTCTCAGAACGGCACGCCGTCTCTTGACAGGCCGTACGTTTTTAACGGAGACTTTGTGGACCGAGGCAAAGACTCCATCGAGATCCTCCTCATCCTGTTTTCGTTCCTGCTTGTTTATCCGTGTGATGTCTACCTCAACAGAGGCAACCACGAGGACCATATAATCAACCTCAGGTGAAAATTACACGTGAGGCAAAAAGTCTCAAACAAATTCATCAGATATGATTAAACCCTCATTTCCTCACTTGTCGCTCTCTGGCTGTTGTAGATACGGCTTCACTAAGGAGGTGTTGACAAAATACAAGGTAGGTTTCTGCAACCCTCACATCTCAATACACGGACAAGCCGCATCCCTGCTTATCACAGTAGTCAAAATTTGTTGCAGTCACCCCCACATTCACAGGAAACCTCGATATAGCCCACCGTCCATCCCCACACAAACCCGGTCACTCCTCCTGGCAGCTAAGAGGATTTAAGATCATTAAACCAGATAATTGCAGGACATCTGGCTCCTGACGAGTCATGGAGGTCCCAAACAGGTCCCAAGACCCATAGAGCAACATTCGGTTCACCAGATTGTCTCACATGTTACGCTTGTGTCCTGGATTTCTTTAAATTCCAGCATATGGGATGCATTGACTTTACTGAAAGGAACACTGGAACCACAGCCTGCAGAGACCAATCAAACAGGAGTCAAATCATGAGTCTAACATAATGTTAACCTTTAGAATTGTTTAAAAAACACAAAAAACATGTCTTTTGTAGTAGATTGCAAATCTCTTGAGCATCGGATCTTTTCTTTATATATTACTTCTAAGCTGCCAGACTTTCTTGTAATCTGCTAAACTGGTTTTAAGCAATATTTCTCCGAGCGTTCTGATGGTCTTTAAGACCTGTAAGGCTGTAGTCCAGGACAAAGAGGATAAATAACTGTGAAGAATGATCCACATGTGGTAAAATGACACACCAGTCTACCAGGTAGATGATACACAGCACTGAGCACTAATGCATACCTCAAAAAAGAGAAGAACACAGATTAAAATGCAGTTTATTCAGACCACTTCCTCCTGTTTGTGTTTCATCTCAGATACACGGCAAACGGATCCTGAAGCTGCTGCAGAAGATTTTCAGCTGGTTGCCACTAGCAACAGTCATTGACCAGAAGGTGCTGATCCTCCATGGGGGCATCTCTGACACCACGGACCTTGGTGTCCTGGCCAGATTGGACAGACATATTGTGAGAAAACATCACGTGACAAACTCAATGAAACTATGATTTTTGACAGTTCTTTAAATCTGTGTTCCTCTCTGTTTTCCCTCAGTACGTCTCAGCGCTGAGGCCTCCAAAGAAGAGGAACACTATCTCCACAGGGATTTCTATCGACAAAGACATAGAAGACGATCTCTTAAACTCCAGCAGGCTCTCCAATCGTCGGGCCTCCCTCACGTATCCCACAGCCATTGGAACCCGGGACTCCTTCCAAAACCGCTCGCTGCAGAACTTCTCCAGCCACCTCAAAGTGAAAGCGGAGAGTGAGCAGGTCGGAGGAAAATCAGAGAAAGAAGTTTCGTCTGCGTCCAGTGACTCTCTCAGCACTGATGTCAAGGAGGAGTGGAGGCAGGTGAGTGTGCTGAGTGTCTTATTTGAAAGCATGACGCACTTACTGTATGTTCACAATGATAGTTTATTGAAAACATCAACACATGATTTCTGGTAAAGTTAGGAATCCTATTAGCCTGTATTTATTTGCATGAGCAGATTAGCAGTTTTTTTAAATTCAATTTATGCCTGAAAACTTTTGATACACAGACTTGAGTCTTTGGTTTCAAATAATACAAAGTAAGCGTTAGAGGAAATTAAAAACAACTTTGCAAACCACATTTGAGATGGCTAATGAGGTTTGTCTTCAGACTTAGAAATTAGCATTAAACAAATAGGTTATCTTTATGCTGCATTTTATTCAAACTTCTCAATGCTTAGATTAGGCTATGAAAACTCCACTTTCTAAGAGGTTATCTCCAGGTGTCCATCCATTCCCATTTCCTCTTAATAAGGATAAAATATTTTATTTCCTTTTTGTGGGTTTTAGTGAATGTGATATTTTGGGGATGTTGTCACTGGCTAAATGATTAATTAAAAGGTCACTGACAGATGAGTCAATACTTGAAGTAATTTATTTCAAAGACACCATATACACAGTTCTGTTCCAAGAATGTGTAATATAACAAATTGGGACTAAATCCAGACTGTATGGTTTCTTAGGCCACAGAAATACTTCAATTTTTTGTTGTAGTTTGTTGTAGGATTTCTGAGCTCATGTAGTTCATTCAGTTTGTTCCAAAAGTGTGAAACAATTTCTTTAAAGCCATCAAATACACAGCATAAATAAGACTGTGAGATGAATTGTCTTCTAGATTCTAGTATTTCAACACATTTCCTAGTTTTAGAATATTACCAACACTGCATTATATTAAATGAACCCACTCTGACTTCATGCAACAGATGTGAGCTTTTACTTTTCAAGCCTAAAGCGACCCACATGTCGCGTCAGCGTTTTGATTAAATGGATCAAATCAAGTGTGAATAAATTCACTGATCAGCTGACCAAACTGGAATGACAGAGACAGACCATAAAAAGGTTCAAATGATTGAATTTAAACAATTTTCATCAAACTAGATTAAGTTTTAGTTGTTTCTAGAATCAAGTGCAGCACAGTGTTTTTTTCCCCCCCACAAATGTCTCTCTGGACCTTCAGTCATCAAAAAGCTGACAGGGAATTATACTGGATGTTGAGCACAAAAGATCCAGGGTAGAGTTGAGCCTTTTGTGATTCACTGTTTGTTTGCTGTTTGGAGGCCCGACACTCCTCCACCTGTTTAAGTCCACACTGTGTCATGGAGAGAAACATGTTTTGTTCAGAAGTCATGACCTTTGTGCTTCGAGCCTTCTCCGAGCGCAACTAAGCTCTCTCAGTGACCAGCGCTTAGACGACAAGCTGCGTCTTCAAATGCTGTAATCCACGGCGTCACTAATCTCTCTATATCTCTCTATCTGCTTTTCAGACTGACTCCTATCATCTTAAGCATGGGCCCCAAAATATGTTTTAAAACTTGTCTTAAATTGAGGAAAACTCCAAAAGGTCTGAAAGCTAGAACATTTTTTCAGACGCTTAAATGTAAACTGCACCTGCACATTAAACTCATAATACAATAATTCACTTTCACATCCATGGTGCAAAACACAGTCCGACCAGTGGTGTCACATGTCTCTATTCAGTAAACTGATCTGCAGGTGGTGGTAATGGACCAGGAAAAATAAATCAAAATTCAATTAAATCATTTCATGTTTTATTTAAAAAAAAAGAAGCTATTTACTGATATAAGTTTTATTTATGTGCGAGCAGTCTTATTTCAAACATGTTTCCGTTTATCTGTCATTTTTTTGTGGTATTTAAAACATGTTGAAAAGCTGACACTTGAGTGAAAGTGGGAATTTTGTGCATGTCTGCAACGGCAGATACATTTGGAATGACGGGCTGATTTACTTTCCATGGATGTTTTTTTTTGTTTTATTTGTTTGTTTTTTTAAATAGCAAATCTCTGTCCTGTGATTCTTTTGTCCCTCCAGATCCTGGACCTGCTGTGGAGTGACCCGATGAATCAGAACGGCTGCATACCCAACGAAGTTCGGGGAGGAGGCTGCTACTGGGGCCCGGACGTCACAGAGGAATTCCTGAATAGACACAACATGCAGCTCATCATCCGCTCCCACGAGTGCAAACAGGACGGTTATGAGTTCTGCCACAGCCGGAAGGTCAGCTCCGACAGTGACGCTCACCGTCTCAATTCAGCTCTTTGCCTTAAAGATAAATATGTGCTGACGAATGCACTTTCTTGACTGTTTCTGAACATTGACTCTGATATTTATGCCATTTCGTTCAGGTCCTCACTCTGTTCTCCGCCTCCAATTACTACGATGTGGGGAGCAACAAAGGGGCCTACGTGAAGGTGGGACCAGACCTCGTGCCTTATGTGATTCAGTACCGGGCCAGCAGCATGACCAGAGAACTCACCGCGAGACAAAGGTACAAGAAACTACCAGAAATTACTACACAATCCACAACAGCGTGAATCATTTCCCTTCATTCTTCAATATCTATTTACATGACTAAATAAAATGTTGTCAATAAAAGGTCGATTGAGCTGTTAGAAATAAGGCATCACTGTAGTGAAAACTGCTCGTTTGGGTCAAGGAAATCATAGAGAAGACATTTTGGGATTTATGATTGTTTGTTTATTTAGTCTTTTATTGCTGGGAATCCATTTTATGACACTGGAAACAGTGCAAACATGAACCAAACATGGTAAACAAACAGAGCACAAGAGGTCAATTCCTGAGCATTACAAGGAAAATGAAATTATTTCCAAAAAGGCCAAATTACATCTTTGAATAATCATTTTCACAATCATTATGTAATTAGCTTTCTGTCTATTAATCAATTGTTTCAACTCTTGTATTTCTTGTCATCTTTTTTAACCAAAAACTTTGCACACGAGAAATTAGATTGACTCCACGGCTCATCTATAACTGCACACTCAGTTTCTACAGCCTCCAACTTCCAGTTCAAAACTAAACTCTCCACCTCCTTAAAAGACGAAACGCTGGTTCTGGCTAATAAAATCCTCTTTGCATGATAGTTACAGAGGACAGAACAAATATTTATTTCTATACATTACACATACAGACACACATTTCTATACATGGCAAAGTATAAAGGACAAACATACAATGAAAAAGGTGAATACGGTAAACAGAAGTTATTCTGCAGCAGGATGCTGTCTATGGTCAGGATCTTGTGTCCTTGACCTTTTCCTTCTTCTCCTCCCTCCTCCTTCCTTCAGCTCATTTGAGACCCATTGTTACAAACTTGAACTGGCTCAAGGCCCTTTTATCTGCACACAGTCGGGTTCTGAATGTTGTGTAAACATTTTTTACCCCTACTGTTTCTATCTGGACGATTGTGTGAACAATATTGACTGCTGATGCTTTCTTAAAGATCGCCTGGTATAGGCGACATGTGAAAGTGTGTCCCAGTGTAGGGAATTATTTTTTCATCTATTCTTTTGTTTTGTTGTTGCTCGTTAGTCTGGTAATAGTATATACTAGTATAGGATGATGATAAGAATGAAGACAAAGAAGACATTTGTGAAACTTTGGAAAACCCGGTTTGGACTTTGTTTCAGCACCCTGTATTGAACTGCTGTCAAATCTTTTCTGTCCTCTGCAGTGTTGGGCGAACTGAGCGCTCAGCCCTCAAAGTCTTGCGGGAGCAGCTGTTTGCGCACAAGTCTGACCTCATCTGTGCCTTCAAAAAGTTTGACAGAGAGAGCACAGGTGCGTGTGGTGTGACTTTCATGGGACAATTCAGTCCTTAGCAGATCAGGTGTTATTTCATTTTGTGGCTGATCTATTGTATACTTTCCTTTAGCACTGTTGTTCTCGAAGGAGGAAACGTGAGCGCACACTTTTGTGTCCTGGGTGCAGTGTTATAATAAATAATACCCATTCAGGACAATGTGCGCAGACCAAAAGATTTCAGAGTTTCCCAGAAACTGCAGCCAGAACTCGTTCAGTGATTTAATTTCAATTAGAGAAGCACTTGTGTGTTTGTCATAAAGAAATCAAAGCAACATTGCAAAAAACAGCACAAAAATGTGCTTCTGGCTGTTTCTAAAAAAAAGTATAAATAAAACAGAAGAGCACACACTCTGCAGAGAGCAACATGTCAAGGCCGCTGTTGCACTTTAAACAAATGCTGTAATGACAATGAAACATAAGAAAAACTTGGATGTAAACTCTCCCCTCTGTCAGGCTTGGTATCTCTGAACAACTGGGCCATCGCGGTGGAGAGTGTGATGCACCTCAATCTGCCCTGGAGGATGCTTCGCTCTCAGCTGGTCGTCTGCAAAGCTGGCAACACCATGGTCGACTACTATGAATGGTTCAACGAGCTCGCCATCAAGGAGCCCAACGCAGACGTAAGGATGCATCAGCTGTGCCTTAGCTAACTGGAAATATTGGTATTTTGGGATCAATTTAAGATGCGGCTAAGTGCATAAATAGTGTTTCTTTTTCTGTATTTCAAACGCACTTCATGTTTATGTGAAAAGAACAAAAAACTCAAATATATATAGATTAAGATTCAGCGAGATTACAGATGCTGCAATTATGCATTTTTGTAAAGGATTAATCCACTATATTCAAAGTGAGAAGAAAAAGATAGGGAGAATCCAGACTTTTTGATATCTTAAATCAAATTCTACTCGGGGCCACAAAGCAACACGTTTCAAACAAGTATTTTCAGATACCAATACCACAGCAATAATATTTCCGCACTTTGTAAGTGTGTGCACACGTTTTCAAGCTTTTATCTTTCTTAGGGGCACATGTTGACTCCCTTTGTTACTAACACTATTCTATCTAACAAAATACTTCCAAGCTTTAATGTTACGATTTTGCAGGAGAAAAAATGTAAGCTTTCAGGCCGACTACCAGTTAAAAACTAGCTAACTAAACTCCATTATCGTTGGTTCAAAGTGACCCAATATCCATAACCGTCATGCAAAAAAAATTGAAGAACGTAATTTAAATGTATTGGTTTAAATGTGTAAGCAAGTGGACTGTGAGCAGCTAAACAGAAAGTGCCAGGACATAATGCCAATTTTTATGTACAAAAATGTACCATAAGGAAGCTCACGTGTACAGATTACACCTTCGACTACTCTGAAAGCAGAACAGCCTCCTCCATTTGTCGGCGGCAGCATCATAGAGCTGTGCTGTTCTCTACACCAACAGACTTCCTTTTGTAGCTCAACAGCTCACCAGGTGTGCTTTTTTTAAATGCACCAAGACACTTAAACAACTTCAACCAAATCCTTTCATACATTTTCCATGCCATCACCTCTGGCTAAGGCAAAGTTTGGCTGTTATTGACATGTTCCACTGTAGCTGGCAAACTCATTCCCTCAGTACTGTTCTCACTGTGTTTCTCCTCTTGCAGCACATTGAACAGAGTCTGCTGGAAACGTTGTATCGCCATCGCTCCACTCTGGAGACCATCTTCAGGATTGTAGACACAGACAACTCAGGTAAAAAAAAAAGACTTCTTAGTGAACTGAGGTTCATGCAGGCTCCTTTTAATTCTTCATGGGCGACCGGTGTTGCTGGGCTTTTAAAACATCCCGCAGGTTTTACTACCACCTTGTGGTTTACGTTCTAGAAACACACCGATATACTATAACCTGCATCAAAATGCATGAACTTTTCCTTATTGAATCAAACATAGGGCGTCAGGATTCTGTTTATGTGTTTGAATGAGGTCCCTTAAGCCACCTGCAGTGTGGGAAATAGGCCACGGCACGTAACAGCCTTCTGATGAGGATTAACCCACTGATCTAGAGATGGGTTGGGATTAAACAAGTTTGGACTTCCTCCCACTCCTTTTTGGATATGGAAAACAATTTGTTATATTATTTTCAGTTTTTTTTAAATGATTCCTTTTGTATTTCTTTTTCTTTTTATGTTGTCTAAGACTGTCACTATTGTTTTTTGTTTTTTTTGCATGTTCGACATAAAACTTTTCATCATCATCATCATCATCTTCTGGTCCTTCCCTCATTTCTGATCAAACTTTTAATTTATCAGTATCTCCCCATTTTTTAAATCCATATTTTTCATCCCTTCTGCATCTCGTCTTCTTTAACCTCCAACTTTCTCTTTCTCCTCAGGCTTCATCACCATGGAAGACTTTCGGCAGACTTGGAAGCTGCTGAGCTCCTACCTAAAGATGGAGATCACAGACGAGGCCATCTCAGACTTGGCCGTCACCATCGACAGCAACCAGGATGGCAGCATTGACATCGATGAGTTCATGGAGGCCTTCCGGCTCACTGACAAGAAAAGCCGGCTGGAGCGGGGACGCAGCATGTTCATGGGGACCACCAATGACCTTCAAAAGCTAGAGGGAGATCCCAACATATGAGCAGAGAGAGTGCAAAGACTGTAAACAGAGTCCTCAGCAGGCAGCGGAGGGGATTGGAGGGGGAACTGCAGCCAACGTAAGCTGCCTCGATGACGCACATGACAACTCAGGACGATGCCGAGCGACAGCTGCTTGGATCAGAAGGGATTAGAGAGAGATCAAAGTGTGGGACTGCAAAGGTTTGCCCCACATCCTGCAGCAGTGTCATTAACAAAAACATGTCGGTTATAGTAGTTGTTAAGCTCAATAGAAACAAAAAAAGGCAATATACTTGAACTGAATGAGTATTAGAATAACAATATTAGACACAGTGATGATGTGGATTTCTGAATTTTGTGTCAACAACTGTCATTATTTACACCAACAGAAAACGTTGTGACTATGTTACAGACTTTCAAGACAAGAAATGACTGAAGACTGACTCCAGATGACTTATCATCCTAAACCTAACAAAAACTGATTCAACAAGCGCACAACGAGAGCTCAATCAGAAGTGTATCCTATAGAGACATGAAAGCATCAAATATTAAGAGAAAATATATCAAGAATACCTCAAACTTCTGATCGCTGTTTAATGCAAGCTGCATTCTGGGCTCACAAATGATCAGTGTAAGGTTGATGATGTGAGGACACCTGCAGCAGATAACAAATTTCTTTAAATGATCAGCAAGTGCACAAAATCAATCACAAGTACTTTCTAATGTGTGGCAGCACAGTGATGTCATGACATAAAGCAATGTATTTTTTTTTTAAATGTAGTAAATAAAAAAAAGGCTGTATTTTTTGCAAAAAAACAAAAAGCATCTGAAAAGTCCTTTTCAACATCACAAGTTCAATTAAGCTCAATTCAATTAAAATCTGATCTGTTTTATCTTTCAAATCACAACTCAAGTAATATAAAGCTGCTTCACAAAGTAGGATCATGACCATACAGTATTACAGAGAAAAGCAACAAATACCACATCAGTGAGCGTATGGCTCATCGTTATTATTTTTTACATAGTTATTTAGTCAATAAAATCTTAGAAAAATGTAAAAGAATTCCCATCACAGGGTCTCAAAAGTCAAGAACAAAGTAACAACGAGTCATGACACAAAATGAAATGAAAGGGGAACATGTTAAAATATAAGTTCTTAGCAGTCAGTAAGTTGGAATTTTAAATCTGAGTAAAACAAAGAAGCATCAAGCCACTTATGTCCAAAGATGCTGCAGGTTACCCTCCTCACTGCTAGGCCACGTTGTACCGCCATGTTGCTACAGCAGCTCAGGGGGGACAGAACACCCACTCTACAGCAGATGTTTTGTGTTTTTCGTAGACCAAACATGAAAAGTAGTTTGGGAGGTGCTTGCATTTTGTGCTGCTAGATGTCACTGCTTCCAACACGCCGGAGCTTTCATCATTTAGTTTCTAAAATGCTGCCCGGAAAACTGAAAACAATTCATCCATCTCCTAAAATTCAAATAACCTAAAGTCCAAAACTCAAAATCATAGTAAGTTTACCGTGATTTAAACCAATAAAAGCACAAATTCTCGTATTTTTAACCTGTTAACCACTGAATAAATTCTTCGAGCCTTAAATCTTACACATTCTCAAGCAAGCATTTTTTGGACCAGCAGCTTTTTCCACATCCTCTCTTCTCCTTTCAGTTAACGTTTCTTCTGTGTTCGACTTCTCAGTTTTTCTCTGTGAGTCAGTGTGTCGTTGTTACTCTTTTCATAGAGTCTTGCATCTAAACGTGACATTTGTGCAAGTTTGTTCTTCCTGAGACTTCATGGTTATAAACAAACGGTGAAATGAGACAGTACACTAACTAATGCAACTACCTGTTGCTGGTGCCTTAGCTGTAGAAGCATTTGAAGTGATCTCTTGTGTGCAGTGATGATGTTTTGTATCAAATCCAGCTGCCTATGATGCATCAAGGTCCTTTCTGTTCCCCGGACGGAGAACTCGTGATTTTAATCATGTTTGTACTCAAATTGTTGCTGTGAAGTTTGGAACAGTTATAGCTTTACAGGACTAGTTTGAGGATTTGGTAATAAAATTTGCTGATAAATTAGACTCAAAGCAGCTTCTTTACTTGTTTTAAAACTTTAGCTAGAAATATATATTGCAAGATATGGCATTGTTGAATATTATTTACCACAAGAGACATAAATCAGTGTAAATGTGAAGTTTATAGTTTGTTTTTCTTTCTGCCTGCTGAACGTATAAAAGCTCTATACAGTTCAGTCAAATCTGTAGCATCAATTTCTGCATGTTTCAGCATAAATTGTGAGATTACCTTTTAAAAAAATCTTTTGTGTTTTTTTTTTCAACCCTAATATTTCCATTAAGATTATTTTCAGTAACTTTTATAGTTTTAATATTTACAAAACAAGGCATCATCATAGAATGCAAGCGGGACTGATTTAAAAAACAAAACAACACAGTTTACTTTGTTTGACAAAGTCTTTTAGGTAATGCCTTATTTTACTTTATTTTTCATTTTCTTTTCATGCGAATATGTAACTAGTACAATTACTTTGAGACGCACATGGTTTAATTAAAGCAATCTCTCTACCCAGGTAATGACTCTTCATTCATTTTCATTTATCAAATTATTCAAAGGCTGATATCGCATCCAAACTTTTCACTCAACTCACAGCTGTGAATAATGAATCAACCCATCACTTATTTTCTTATTTCGCTACTTGAGCCATCCACTCCCCTTTTCTCTTGGGGTGGAGGGGCGGAATCAAACTAGCAGCTCCTGAAAAACTTTCGGCAGGAAATCAAAATGAAGGCGTTTTCTGTTAAAAGTGCCAGAAACGCTGCAGGTGACGTAAAGCTGCAGAAACTGAGACAGCTAGAGGGCCGCAGCTTCCTGGAGTAGAAAAGCCCTAAAACATTAAGTCATTCTTTTGTATTACTTGTGTTGTAAAATCTCCCAAAGCAGGGACAAGTGAAGATTTTGTGAGCTTTCAGAGATGCCTGCACATATCTGATATTAACTTCATTCTCATTTACATGATCTAAATCAAATACTTTAAAATCTTCAAATAACAAGTGACAAACTAAACATCTGCAACTAAACATCTGCTTCAGGAAAACGTCAAATACTTAATAGTACTGTATTTGCCTTTTTCTTTCTGCAGTCAAGTCAGTTTTTATAATCACCAGCAGGGGGCGCCGGTAATTAGCTGATTTCACCTTTTCACACGTCTTTCTCAGAATTGATGACACTGAGCTCACTGAGTTTAAACATGACTAACAGAGGAGATTACTGTAATTAGATCATGAATGATACCAGATAATAATTAATGATGTAAAAGTAAGCAGAGAGTTTAAGTCACTGAGGTTGAGCTGCGGTAAAGTTAATTGATTTTTCGCTGCATTATCTTCCCCAGATTTTGATATCCAGACAGGTGGTTAGCATGCATACAGAGCGTCATCCTCCAGGTGCATGGACAGTAAAACCGGTCCAGAGCTGCGTGCACTCTGAACATACTGGAATTCTGAATCATTCATTTCACAAACCAATGTTTACATACAGTCAACTTTTACCTGGAGGAGGAGTGTTTGTTCTGCCACTGAGCTATTTACTATTGGGGCAATGTGGGAAGATTACTACCAGTGTTGGAAAATAGGTCATTAAATACAGATTGCCCATTTGTTGTTGTGAATTATTTGTCTGCCAATCGGAAGGTCGGCGGTTCGAATCCTGGCTTCTCCCGGCCACATGTCAGAGCGTCCTTGGGCAAAACACTGAACCCCTAATTGCCTGCGATGCATAGAATGTATGAATGTGTATGATAAAAGAAAAAAATCACTGTGTAGTAGCCTGTAAAACTGTGTATAGTTGCTGTACAAACAATGTGCTGTGTGAGTGTGGCATGTACAGCCTGTGGCACGTAGTGTAAAAGCACTTTGAGTGGTCATCTAGACCATTATAAGTGCCGAAAAGTGCTATAAATCTGTTGTCCAATGGAAATGCATTTCAAATATTAAGTTTGACAAGCTTCATTGTTTTAAAAGTTATATACAGAAATATACTAAGTTGACACAGAACAAAAAAAAAGACTGAAAAAGTTGTGTAATGCTAAAAAAAGATTGATTAGGTTCATTGGCAGCAGGTGAAACAAATATGTCAGCGTGGCCTAAAACCATTGAGCAGCTGAAGTCCTACACCAACCAATAATGGTAAAGCATGTCACTTACAGAACAACTACAACTGGTCTCCTCTGTTGCAGCCCACTGTCACAAGAAAATGTGATATAAGTAACATGTTACACTGACTGTTGTTTGTGTAGCACAGCATTCAGGTGACCATGTATATATTGATTTTATCCACAACCTTCCCCATTTATCTATTGATATCTGACTGTAACAATATATTTCAGACCTTTATCTGTTAAAAAAATGTTATTGGGCAACGTTTGATCAGATGAGGCCAGAAACTGGTTCTCTTGCAGACGGACTCAGAGTGCAACACCACTTTTGACCACTACTTCACTCCTTAATAAATTGTATTGAACGTGTCCCACGCTTGATGTGCTGCAAAAATGAGACACTATACATTTTTGAAAGGCAAACGCAGGTCTGTGATGATTTAAGAGCCTTGAAAGTGCAGTAATTTTAACTTTTTAAACTGCTGTGAACCACACTATGATCCAACATAGTTATAATTCATTCTGGAGTTAGACTGCACGGACCAAATGCTCAGAGTATGCATGAACTGGTGATTAGATTAGATCAAATGTAAAAAAAATTGAAATTGATTCGATTTAAACACTTATGATACAATGTTTCATCATATATTGAAAATGGATCTTGATTGTGGGCAGTACAGTTGGTCTCTGTAGAGTATTTCCTTGTAATCACCAACTTGAACATGTACACGTGTGCAGCCACTACATCCCCCAACACAGCTCTCACATACTGGTGACAAGTGAGACAAAGAAGATGGCAGTTAGAGACAGTTTTCCTGTGTATTGTTTACTGTCTGCAGGTGGTCTTAACAGCTGAAGAGCTGCTGGGGCTCTGTCTTAATGGACACATGTGAATGTGTCGAATGGAGCGTGTGAAAGAACAGGCTGTGCTTATGTATGACTTAAATGGGATATGTGTACTTTTAAAGACCCAAAGTGTACTTTTAAGTAACATTGACAAGGGTAAGAGATCAAATTGTTCTATCATATAATCGGGATCTGTGACTTATTATTAGCTAGCACACACATTATTCTTCACCATATAAACCACAATAAAACAGTGTTATTGACTCATTTCTTTCCATGTTCTCAACTAAATGAAAGAATAAAAAAGCAGCTGAACAAACATTTATATAGAGAAGTCAATGCTCATGAGACGCCTCAGAGAAACGCATGCTGTTATTTGGAATCTGGAACTTGAATTTTAACAATAATTCAACCTTAAATGAAGAAAATCCATGAAGACGAAATGACACCTCAACTGTTGTAAATCCCCCTGCAAGAATGGTGAAAAAATGTCAAACATTCCCTGGTTTAAGCCTTTCAACGGATAGTATTTTCTACTGGATTTTTTTGTTAGAAATTATATTAAACTGAGGAATTCTGTGTCTTGGACTGTTTTTTGATGGAATGACACAAGATGCTAGGAAACATGAAGCAGAATGAGACAAAGGCCCCACATCCCATTCCTCCTACACTAAATCAGTCTTGAGCTTCTTTATGGTCGTTGTGTGTCTCTACTTGGATTTTTCGAGCTCCTTATTTATTTAGTTTATTTAGTCAGGAACCATGTGCAAAGTACATTAATGACAAAGTAAAGAGATGACCTGCACCAGATTGTAGCTTAGCAGCTAATTTCCATCTGCAGTCCCCTGAAGGTCACTTTGAGTTAATTTTTATTTCTATTGTTGGTATGTTTCTCTATCTATCTCTTATTTGGCCTGTTTCTCTGTCTGCGGCCATTTTGTACCGTCTCTTTACAGTTATGTTGTGTCTCTGTTTTTTTTGTCAGTTCAGTGTCTCATTTTAAGATTTGGCGACAAATGTTTTTCTCAAATTTTCCTATTTTACATAGACTAATAGTTGAAACAATATTAAAAGATTGGCAGCATTCTGATTATATAAATTCTATTTTGTATCAAAGGTCTTCCACATTAAATGTTACATTATGAACCACATTAAAGGACAAACTACCCGACCGACATACCTCTGCACAGGCACCAGTTTCTGGTAGGGCGTAGGAAATGTGTTTATTTGCTTACAGAACAAGGAAAAGATATTCCATAAAAAGTGGATAGACATTTTTCAGAAGCTTTAAAGAGTCACAAGCCTGACAGTTTGTATCAAAGAAATTTGTTGTTTTATCCTGGTGAGGACTTTTGTAAAGTCATTGACATGTTTAACACCCTCTGGACACCGTGTCTTCATCGGGGAGCACAAAGAGAGTTACAGGGCTAAAATGGATTAACCTTTAAAAAGTACAGCCTGTCACAAACTCACACTTTTAAATTAGCTCTTTTTTTTTTCTTGTTTACTTTCAACACTCCATGTTGTCCCGTCCAAAATATAGCAAACTTTTCTTAGAAACTGAAACAGAACTGAACCAATTTTTACTATTTATAACTCAATGTGAGCTTTTTACTTTGTGGAACTTTTTCATGTTCTTTAGGTTTACATCCCATCCTGTTATGTCTGATATTTACTTTATGAGACGCTGAACGTGAACAATAATTACCTTGAAGTAACTACAGTGCTGTTGAAGATCAACTGAGTCGTAAAACTTGTGGATATTTGACGGTAATTTGAAGAGTGACGGAGAAAATGTGTCCGCAGACCTTGAAACAATCACCTTGAGGGCAGAAACAGATTATGTGAGTTCTTGGAAGCGCTCACACGGAAAGAACTGCACCGAGGCTAACAGGCAGGACACTAAAGACAAGGCTGCTGCTGTATACACATCATGGCCTCATAGATTTGTGGATTTATCTTTGATACAGGTCGAGATGAGCAACAGTAACATGTGACCTTCTCTACTCCCTGAAAACCTGCCTGAACTTATGCTCCTTATGCCGTGAGCTTTCTAGTCAAAACAGTGATTCAAAAAGTTGTGTTTTTCCCCCAAAACATATCTTGTTTCTCTAAGGTTTGTCACTGTCACTGGATGGTTAGGCCAAGGCCTCTTTAATCTGTTAGGGGAAAATAACACTTTGTCAAACAACTCAATGATGTTATAAAACAACTGGCCTTCAGGTTAAATGCACTGGCCATTTGTTGGATGAAATATTCAGAAATAAAGCTATCATCTGCAATACTTGGAGGGGTTGGAGAAGTTTTTTTTTTTGTAATTCAGGTTTTTATTTCTTTGTCTTTGGTGTTTGACAGTACAGCATTTTACATTGTGAGACATTTCTTATCATATGTATTACATGTAGTATCAGTGTCATAGCAAAGTATGAACGATACTGTTCATAAAGAGGACATATTGATGGTTACATAGCTGGAGAGCATATCCATACAATAAATTATAGTGCTGGATACAGGATACAATCAGAGGGAGGTATTCATACTGCCAGCTCATCAGGCAATGTGATGTAAGCCCAGAACAGGTCCCATACTGGTGCCTTGGTCTCGTTTGTATTGTTCAACCTGTTGAGCATAAGTTCATACGAAGCTGTCTTTATCATAAAGTTTATCCACTCTTTCAGTTCAGGGGGTTTGGGAGTTTTCCAAGTTTAAGTATTGTCCTAGCAGCCGTTGTAGTCCCTGCCATGATTACAGAGAATTCTCCACTTATTATGTTGTGTATTTGGCTTCTATCCCCTAATAGGCATAATCTGGCAGATAATGGTATGTCACTTCCCAGCCAGGGAAGGGGTTGGAGAAGTTATTCAAACATAAGTCTCATGGATGGCACCGCAGAATGAAACAATCTATGGTAGAATAGATCAATGTCATCAAAATTTCCCAACTTAAATGTAATGGTGTAAAAAGCATAGTGTTTACCTCAAATACGTAAATACACAGTCAGGTGGACTTTCAATTTTAAGGTTTATTTTGTCAGGACATCATTTAATTAAAAAGGAAACAATAAAAATCTGTCTTTACTAGGTCCTTAAAATAGGTCAATACAACATGTGATAACATGGCATATTACACCATGTCATTTATTTAGGAAAACCATAATATGGAAGCAGTGAGTGAAAAACTAAGTACACTTTTATTGCTTCCCTAAGATTTAAGTTGATCATCAAGTATGACCACATCTATAAAAGCAGAAGTTCTGGCAGTTTTCTTGGTGTGGAGCATTCCGCCATGTGTTAACAAAATACCAACGAGGAAGTCACCAGAAAGGATCCTAATGACACATCGATCTGCGAGGACGTGAAAGTGGAAATGAAAAACAATCTAGACAGTTGTCAATCTTTGCAGGAGAGGATGCCCCTGTCAGTTCACCCTAGGGTCTCAGTTAGCGTGTTTAATGTTTAAGTTCATGACAGTAGAGTTAGAAAAAGACTGAGCAAGTATGGCTTGTTTGAAGTAGTTGCAGGAGAAAGACTCTTCTCTTTAAATAGAACTCTCTTCAGGAAACACTTCCCTGATCCGCCCTCTTAGGACATCACCTGTTTCGTCCTAGCTCCTTATTTGTTTCCTAAATTGTCTTCCCATTTGTCTAGGTACCTAACTTACCGCACTTACTCTAGCGCTAGTTATGCTCTTAGCTGTTTGGTTTTGGAAGGAAATGCACTTATGATTTCTTGTGACCTGAAGTTCTTTTGCTTACCGATGTGGAACATACTTATTGTAAGTCGCTTTGGACAAAAGCGTCTGCAAAATGGCCGTAATGTAATGTAATGTAATAAGGTAGGTAGCACGGCTTAGGTTTGCAAAGCTGCATCCAAACAAACCACAAGACTTCTGCAACAATGTGCCTTCGACCGATGAGACCAAAGTGGAGATGTTTGGTCACTGCAACATATTTGCAGAAAAGAAAACTCAGCTTAACACTTCATACCACCCGTCAAGCACAGTGGTGAAGGAGGAATGATTTGGACACGAACACTTTCCAGTAGTTGAATCGATCATGAACTGTAAGTATTTTAGAAGCAAATGTGAGGACATCTGTCTGACAGCCAAAGCTTGGAAGAAACTGGGTTCATGTTCAGGAGAACGATCCTAAACACAGCAGCAAATCTGCCACACAATGACTGAAAAAGAAGAGAATCGAGGAGATGAAGTGGCGTAGTCAAAGTCCAGACCTCAGATGGTCTTCTATGACCCCATATAGGCCGTTTCTTCATGCAGACCAAAACAACTTAATTAAGTTTATATGTAGTATGCGTTACCGTTTGAAGCTGTAATGAAAAATACTGTGAAATATGGCATATTTACCGTACTTGCTCTTGTACATTTATAGGTTAGTATAACATAAATTAGCAATGCTAACAATACCCCAATACATTTTCACAGATAAATTCTTCTAGGAGTATAAATTTGGTCTTGTGTATTAAACAGTCATTAGTGATTTTATCAATGTTTAAGATTATTGCATTGACGTTATAACTGAAACATCTGCATCTCTCTTCCCTTCAGTTCTACTCATCTTCATTTTCTTGTGCTCACAAAAGCCCATGGCCAGCCTATCAGTGACTGTTATTTTATTTAGTCTTGTTTACTATAGCTCAAGACTCAATAGTCCAGGTGTTAGTTATGTCCCATTAGTCTGTTTCAGAAAGCCATAATTAACTCTTCTAGATTAAACCTTCACTCGGCTAATCTAAATCCTGCCTGGGAAACTGTCCCTTCCTTGTCCATCCTCCAACAAAGATATTGACTAATTGTCTCAACTCTACTATAATAAACTTCTGAGTAATTTGATTTAATATAAAGTTTTATTTCTTTGCGTATCTACTGCAAAAGACTTTCATTTTGATTTTTTTTTAAATCATGTCAAATTGAGCAGGCAGCATGAAAGCCTGGGTTTGAACAGCACTGAAATATTTTAGGTTAAAAATGTCTCTATTTAAATTCACATCCAAGAATTTTAAAGGATCATGAAGTCGTGGCAAAAGCAAACAAAAATCACTTGACTGAGAACTTTTCTTTCATTAAATGACAGCCAGATATTCAACTTTCAATAAACCTTGAATTTTGATCTCTGAATTTCAATTAAAATATGAGCCGCTTAAGGCTTTGAGTTCAAAATAAGACTTTTAAAAAATCTTAAATTAGATTAAGTAGCCTTAGAGTATAATACCTTCTGAGATAAATAGACAAACCACACAAGTGATCTGCTTCAACATTCAGAGAATTTAAACCCCAAAGTTAGAAAGATAGTTGCAACAAGAAATGAAAAGACATTAAAACCCATCCTGTTCCACCGCTAGTTTTATTGCAAAAACTGTATTATTAAAATAAGACAGCCGACAACCTGCGTGAACTTTGCACGTAATTGCAACGTTTAATATTTTTTTTGCAAATACACTAGAAATGTTTACAAAAGCACTGTAGAAACATCTGTGCAGTGTAAATTATCAAAACTAAAAATGGATATTACTTTGAAATAATTTTGCACCTAACATGACAAGGGGGATTGTCATTTTCAGCAGCAAAACAAATTAGTATATCTTACAGGAAATGTCTGTTAGAATATTGAAATGGGGAGACGTGGTTGTTACATAAGGAGCAAATGAAAAGAATAATTATCTGAAAAAAAAAAAAAAAAAAGGTTGGTATGGCACTACTGCTCATCCCTGAAGGAGGGCTTCATTCATCTAGATATGTTACACAGCATTCTGCTTTACTCAGTCAAGATAATCAGCCTTCCAGCGAATCACTCCAGTTTTACAGGAATAGTGTTTTGCTTCAAAAACACAGGTTCTCATATTCAAACACAAACAGCCAAAACTTGAACCACTCATGAACACACTTACGGACTCTTTACAGCACTGTTTCCCAGTGTCACAAACTGGTCCACTTTTTTACACTTTTCTGTAACGTTAGTGTGAAGAGAGAGACAAAAAAAGGAAAACAAAAAATCAAAAATCAAAAGAAGAGAACTGAAATGATTAACAACAAAATGAGCTTGTAGTCAAGCCGAATATTACAAAATATTTGACTAAATCACACTACAGCAAGGAAAACACTCCTACACGAGTGAAACTAAGAATTTACAGAAATTCTGAAAAATACAACTTAAATATTGTGTGGCCCCTTACAAACATCCACAGTTTATTTTACACAACTCTGTATTGCTTTGTCTTACATAATACTGAGATTTTTATGACTCAGAGAGCATCGATTTATTTTGTTCGCTTTGCACAGGGTGAAAAAAGCAATACCCATCAAATTTCTCTTTTTTTCTTTTGCCTTGATGTAAAAGGCACATGTACACATGCATTCACAAAACACTGTTGCAAATACTTCACTCAAGTGGTGGCACAATTTTTTCTTTTTTTTTTCCCTTTCCCTAAAAAGGTAGGTGGTGGTTTTGTGGCACAGCCGTTATCACAGAGTAAACACAGCGCCCAGACAGATCTATGTGGGTTATCTTTGGTCGAGCAGAGACGAGCCAGCGGGCTTGAAGGACTAGATTTAAAGGTCAGCGTAGTGGAATGGAGAGGAGTGATGGCTCAGGTGTGCGTGTTTGAACAAGATCACATTCACGCAGCTCTCTGAATTAAGGTCTTTAAGGTTAAAGTCGAGATATTTAACAAAGTGAACGACTGGGAGCCGTGAGTTTACACAAGGTGGAGGTCGCATGCATGGGAGAGGAATACAAAGGCCTTTAGTGAGTTGCTTTCGCTTTAGAGCAAGAGTTCAAACCTGTTGGGATATATTTGCTTAGTGTCTCGGAGTTAGAAGAACATCAGTAAAGCGATTGTATCTCATCTATTATGAGGCTAGAGCAGAGGGACGGTTAGCTTAGCTTAGGACAAGGACTGGAAACAGCAGAGAAACTGAAAACATGCAGACAGATCTTACTCCTAACATCTTTAAATTTCTCTGACTTTTATACAAAATAAACTAACAAAATGCAGCACAGAAACCCGAGACCTTTACAAATGCTTAAAGCTTTTTGGAAAGGGCCAGGCTAGCTGTTTTGCCCTAGTTTCCAGGTTTGTGCTGAGCTAACCGGCTTCTGGCTATAGGACAGGGTGGTATCTAACATTCCACCACAAAGCAAATAATTGTACTTCAAAAGGACTCTCCACCAGTGTGTTACTCAACCCAGAATCTGACTATAAACACCAGTCTCAGATATGCCAGTGACTTGACCCAAAAGGGTCAAAACCACCTTTCCCCATTCAACTAACCATATAATAAAAAAAACAAAAACAAATATACATGTGATATGGTAAGATCGCCTACTAATAGAGGAATAAGTGGTTTAAGTGTGACAACTTTACAAATGTCTCTACGGATAAGTGTAACCGCTAATTCAGATAAATGGCAGCAAGCTTTGGGCTTTGTATCTTGTGCTCAGGTATTAAAAAGGTTGGCAACACAAAAAGCCTTCAAGATTTAAGACTTCAATGAAAGCCCCTGTGGATCAACCGAATGACAGCACATTAAGGTAAATACCCCCATAAACAAATACAAGTCCATCGGTTATGGCATTTTCAGCAGCAATAACAAATACAAAAGTATATCAAAAGAAGACACTCCATGTGCTGGAAAGCGGGTAACACAGAAGCGCGGATGTCTGTTGCCCATTTACAACGACGTCGTTCACAAACAATACCAACCGGGACAAACCGTTGAAATGTATTGAACACATGGCCCACTTGCATTGAAATAAACAGGACAAAAACAACCAATACCGACAGACAAAACCAAAGGAAAATACACACAGAACAATTTCCAGGCAAAGTGCAGGGATTTTTCCAGTTTGACAGTATCATGGCCTTAAATGCATTCGCCACCGGTGACCATCAGTGGGTGTGACATGTGACGAGACAAATGTGGTGGACAGAGAAATTCAAACACAGAACAAAAGACAAACAGTGATTCAAGTGCTGTGTGCCGAGTTTGCCTGAATGCCTACAGCTCCTTGGCAAACTGAATGACTGCACAGCGGCGAGTGGAGCACCTGCCTCCCTCTCTTAATGGTCACGGCACTTGCCAGTGTCTTTGACAGATCAGCAGTAAATGTAACAGGGCAAAAGACCTGCTAGCTTTTTGTGAGGACTGGCTTTAAACAATCCAAATTGTGCTTTTTCTAATAGGCAACGGTGCAGACGTACAGGAGCGTGGACACCGAAGCAAAGTTGGCGTCTGTAAGCACACCTAGAAGGATTGCCCACTGGATTTGGTCAGAGATATCTCTACAGTTCCCCTTTACATATGTACAATAAAAGTTACCAGCTTATTTGAACATTGAACATAAAGAACACGCTGAACCACTGTAAGGCAGAAAGCAGGTTCAAGTCTCCCTTATAAGTTCTGTGGGTGTTTTTTCTTCCTTTTTGTTGTTAATGCGTGGCAAAGCCGACAGGTGCAACTTTTCTAACAATTTCACAGCTAACCAGCCAAATCACCTCAACCATGGAGGACTTTGAAATGCAGCTGATGTCTCGGAATATTTCCGTTTTAAACTAGTGTTTAGGAACAATTTAAACTAGAAAAGGTAAGGCGGGAAGGAGGAAGGGTCAAATTCATGAGCATTTGATGTTTAACACTAAACTGTGCCTGCATTGGGAAAAACAGTTGTCCATCAAAAACAGGACACCGACTGCGAGATAAGGGTGCATAAAAAGTTCCACTAACTCATACTGATAGTATATCCTGTGTGTGTGCGCGCGCATTAATTTGTCTTAAGAACAAAGGCAAAACATTACGGTTTGGCTCAGTCAATTTTTTTTTTCTGCCTACTTTTACAAAATATACTTAGTTCAGTTTTGTTAGCAAAACCATTCGAAGGTCCGAGTGCAGGAGCTCAGCTTTGTTCTAAAGACTCAGTCTACAGGGGCTTTTTAATCTAAAAGCTCAAAATTTCTCGCAAGTGTAAGACTGTAACAACAACCAACTGTCGTTCATGTCAATGCGGAACGCTCAGCATTTATTAGCCGGTAGAGTCTGCTCAGAGGATCATGCATCGGTTTGCAACAGTGACATCTATGCTACTGTGTTCCCTCAGAAGAATTATGGAAAAGGCTTGTCCTGGCAGAGCCCACTCAGAGTCCCTTCATGTTCAGGGCCAACCAGGACGGAAACGAGGTTTAGGGTGTAGGGGTTGGTTGTGTTGCAGTACTGCAGGCAGTGAGGGCCATGCTCAGCAGGTAGAGTGGAAGAGGATAGACAGTAAGAAGAGGGCTCAGTGAGAGGAGCAATGTCTTTGTTGACTACACAATCACTGGGTTTTGTGTCCCACTGCTTTCCCCGTCCTCCCCACCCGCGGTAATGTAACACCCCTGTGCTGCTCCCTCAGCCCCCTTCCTGAGCTCCACACATGAGGAAGGGGATCCTCGATCAACACTTCTGCGCCTCTACTGGAGACATGGCAATGTACGAGCCATTCCTCATCGGCTGGGTGGCTGCCGTTTCCGACGGCTCCTCTAGTTTGTCGCTGACCTGAGTGTATGCCGTCTCATCTTTTGCCGTCTGAGCGGGAAAAGTCAGCGAGAAAGACAATGTCAGTTCAAACCACAGAAATGGCGAGATCCCAGCTATTCTTTCAACACAAACATTAAAATGGGAGTGCATGTTTTGACTGAAATGCTTACTGTAGACGACAACAATCCAAATATACACCAGTTACAACAACAACAACAAAAAACAAAACGTTAACTTAAAAAAGCAGTTTCAAAACTTTCAGGCAAGAACTTAAAAAAATAATGTCATGTTGCATAACCACAATTAAAATGATAATAATCAGAGATGATGATAAATTAAATAGAGAATAGAAAAAAAGGCAAAACTGAAGACTTACAGTAAAAGAATGAAAAGCTTCAGTAAAATCAATACGTTTTACTTCATTCTAAAACAGAAAAGGAAAAAAGGGGGGGTTACAGAAAATTAAAATTAGCACATGGTTAATACAACACTTCACATTGCAATTAAGCAGTCTTAAACATTCTCTTATTGCCAAGCTAAAGGCCTCAACTTAAGGGCTTCGAGGAGTTTCTAATAAAAGGACACCACTCTTGTAGACATAGTTAGCCTAGCTTAGCAAACCGACAGCCTGGCTCTGCCCAAAGACGGTAAAATCCAAACACCAAAAACCCAGTAGCTCAAGGTTTTTGTCTCTTGTGTTTAATCTGTACAAAGCTGGACTAGTTGGAGCCAGTAGGTTTACTTTTTTTTTTTTCCTTTCTTAAAACCTTAGAAAGAGCCCGGCTACTAGTTTCCAGTAGTTCAGCTAAGCTACAATCATTTTCTCCTGGCTGCACTTTCAAGCTACCGTCAAAGTGGCATCAATCATCTCATTTCTGTCTCAGCTAAACAGGAACCTTTTCTAAAATGTTACAGCACTCCTTTAACATGTTCCCTCTTCACTGTGACTAGCATGAACTAAAGTAATCTGAGGCCACAGTTCAAACCCACAGATCCCGCACCGCTGGAGATAAGAGGGGAACATGTGCTGTACATCTTCCTCAGGTTACACCAGTTCATTAACCTGTGGCTAAACTAGGTCGTAGCTATGCTGACTGATGGGAAACTAAGACAGTTCTTCTTCCTGAATTTGTCAAAGACGCACCAACTGTTAGGACACATTCAGCAAGAAATAATAAAAGCACCACTTGATCCATAACCTTAGGAAACTGTTCATGCTGGCTTTGCCGCACAGCAGTCATGCAATGTGTTAGTTAACATGCGCTTGGTTTTGGGTTAAAACTTAAAACAGCTCAGTGCAGTTGTTGCAGGAAATTGTTAAACGTGCAAAAACCCAGTCAAAACTTTCAAATATGGCATTTATTGTGATATGGAACTACCATCTACCATTAGCCTTTGTCTCGTTTACACTGTGAGCTAATGTCAGTGGGCAGCACACACCTCAAGCCTAAGTAACTGTGTGGATTATTACTACAGTTCAGTGCACAACGACAGCACCACTCCCTACCTTCTTCAGGCGGTTTCGGCAGAACAAGACAACGAGCACCAGCAGCAGGATGATGCCCATGCCCACGATGAGCAAGGGGAAATTCGACACAAGAGTCACAAGTAGGAGCAGCGTCCTCATCTGAGCTGCTGAGTCTTCGTCAATAGTTGCCGTCTGGGGTTGAGAAAGAAGAGCGTACCGATTTATGGTTCGTTCAAGTTTACTGGAACAGCTTTGGTTTGTAACGAGGAGAAAACTCACCTCATTGACGAACATAATGGGGAAAATGGTCTCATTGATGAACTTAGTTTTGCTGCAGGGCGGAAAAGAGACGGGGAGGTCAGGGAGGACATCTGGCTCAACACATGAACAAAATGTGGACCGAGTGAAGCAACAGCAAAGTATGTCAGAGTTCAAAGTTTGACTTACGGGAAGCCTTGGACTCTCTTTAGAATGATATTGAGCTGAGCTCTCTTACAGGCACGGATAGGGACCCCTGTCGTCTGGAAGAAAATAAATGAAAAAAGACGTTCACTATCCTGTTCATCTGGATCATTATGTAAGTTTTGTTGTCATCTTTGCATTTTGATTTTAAAATACTTCAGAAGTCATCTCTGAAATGTAAGCTTACAAAAAAAACAAAAAAAAAAACATGCTGCAGAACCATCAATACAAACAAAACAATGCTTAATCATTTTCTACAAATCCTAATCAAAACAACCTTGCTCATTTATGACAGAACAACAGATCAAAATTCAACATAGTTCCTGATCTGTGATGATATTAAGAGTTTGTTTTACCGGCTGCAAGTCCAGGTAGGTCTCGTGCTCTTCCTTGTTGGGGTTAAGCCCATCGACAGCATTAATGTACATAGGGTCTGCTTGATAAAAGTGGGGGAAGGAAACCACGATGGGAGCACCTTGAGGGAAACAAATCAGACAAATGCACGTGTGAGACGTTTGTGTCACGAGATGATGCAGGCTGAATAACAAGCGTCATAGAATAACAAAGAATAAGATCAAAGGGAAGATGCGAGATAAGATGAGGAACTATCAGGTGTTTTATTTTGCTTTTTTAATTGCCATTAACTGATAGCGCCTCAGCAGCTGATAGCGAGAAAATGGGCATTTGAACCTGCAACAGTAAAGACAGGAAACCTTTCATGAGTCAACTCGTATCTGCTTCAGTATTATGATAACCGTGGCCTGAGTGGGGTGGACATTACTTCCAAATTCTTCTGCACTAGTCGTCCCACAAATCCAAAAACGGCCCATTTACACAACAGAATGTGCCGCCGTGACAGATAGCAGACATCATCTGGCATGAGAACAAAACTCTGCTCATTAAAAACTTCATCATTACCTTCATCCAACTAAAACAAAGCAAGGATTGTTTAGAGATTATTTTCGAATGGCAAACTCCTCATGTCTCTTTATGTGGCAGATAGGAGACACAATGTAACTCATCCAAAACACCAAAGACTGGGAAATATTAAAGGGGAACTCCGGTATTTTCAACATTAAGCCTCTTTTCTGAGTCGTCTGCAATGTTTTAGAACCCCTCTCACCGCTTTTTTGATGTTTACTACTGTCTCCGGTATTTGCCTAATTTTGATTCTTCTCAACCTGCTTCAAAACGGCAAGTCATGCGCATGTCTTAAAAGGTCCGTAAAAGCACAATAAACGTCCATTTTCAAAATAATCAACTCACCGGAGTGGTTACTGGTGTGCACTGGTAATCCATATCAAATTTCGTGGCGAAAAGTTGCTTCTGTCGTGTTTTATTTGACATTTTGTACTGGATGTTCGTTGATATTACTCCGCCATTGCTAAGAAAATAGTGCGAGCATGAACGAGCTGCCAAATAAAACACGACAGAAGCAACTTTTCGCCACAAAATTTGATATGGATTACCAGTGCACACCAGTAACCACTCCGGTAAGTTGATTATTTTGAAAACGGACGTTTATTGTGCTTTTACGGACCTTTGTAGACATGCGCATGACTTGCCGTTTTGAAGCAGGTTGAGAAGAATCAAAATTAGGCAAATACCGGAGACAGCAGTAAACATCAAAAAAGCGGTGAGGGGGGTTCTAAAACATTGCAGACGACTCAGAAAAGAGGCTTAATGTTGAAAATACCGGAGTTCTCCTTTAATTAAAAATGCTCTGCAGGAATGACTTTAGATTACAGCTGTAAATAATGGACTCACTTTTAAGTCCATTAAATGTCAGCTATCGGTGAAAAATTTGCATTTGATCCCAGTCAAGTGGTGTTTTTACATTGAAATAACTGAAGCAACCCAAACAAATTTTTCACATTTTTCAGAGACTTTAAAGCACCCAAACTACTGCCTGTAACAAATATTCTGCCTTGTATTTGCTACAAAAAAAATCCCCCCCCTAACAAACCCAACCACTATCAGACAGTTTTGATCACGATCTGTCTAAACCTTTCATATTTTACTGTCCTTAAATGTTCTATTGCATTATCTTTGGTTACACTTGCAAACTTAAAAAGGTGCAGCTTTCTGTCCAGGTGAAGAAACATTTTAATTTCACAACATGTTTGTGGCTTTTTTTTTTTTAAAACTAGTTTCAGAATGAAACCACTGAGGGTGCGCGAGTTCTGGATGTTGATTGGCTGTCAGAAGCATGCAAGACAGACCAATCGAACGCTTTTGCCTTATACGAATCAGAGGAAATGGGGTTGAGTGAAACTCGGGTCAAATTTAAATGAGGTGCTCTACCAATCAACCTAAAACATGAGAAACAGTTAGAAACCCTTTTCTTCTATGAAAACAAAAGCTAAAATTAAATTCTAGCAACAATTTAAAAAAAATTAACTAAAAATGATTCTAAGGAAGTTGCATACGGTATACAAACAGCAAAGTTCAGGGTTTCAGTAGCATATCTCTGGATGATACTACATCGTCTTCATATGTAAGCAGAGCAGAGATTCCTGTTATCAGAGCCACTCAATGGCCGCCATAAAACACATCAATAATCTACCCACACACTCAGCACAGTTAATCATTGAACCGTTATTGAGCAAAATCTGACATGGTCAAACAGAGGGAATGTCAGATAGGCATTGGACGCAGTGATGACCTATAGAACATTTTTGAGGGTATGCACAGAGGGGGAACTGTGTCATGAAGCTGGTTCGTGATCAAAGGAAACTGATGGGTAACTGGGTCAGGCTCTTTGGTAACTGAAAAGGATGAGAATGAGAGGGGGCAGGACGGCGATCATACCTTCTCGACAAACGCTGACTTTGAGCACCCCGGTGCCGAGACATTCTCCTGCTGGCACGCAGAAGCCTGCGTTGGCGGGATTGACTTTGGGGTTCATGAGGACGTCATTGGGGGGGGCAAAGCGGTAAGCCTGGATCCCTTTCACGTCCACGTCCTCCACGTAAGCTAAATGAATAGAGCTGAGGAAAGACAGAGGGCGGTCATTACATTGTAAGAAATCCTTAAGGAAGTTGTTAAATGATTATTTCCTGCACAATAATCTTGCTGCTAAGCGCACATCAAACTCTTTCCTTGTGTTTTCCCTTCACTGCCAGCCTTATCGGAGCTTGTAATAACTCCTGTCCTAATCAGTGGATATGGGAGCACACTGACTCAGCTGTCATTTCCTACCATAAACCTTAATGGAAGACATGGTGCTCGCCCTGCCAGGATGCTTTGACGGTAAACAAATTGGTAGCCATGCAAGAACACGTGCATACCGGCAGAGATCTGCAGCAAAGATGTAGAGCAGCTCGTTCCTGTTTATCAGCGGGTGGAAGACGGCGCCGTCGGTTCCGTTGATCATGTTGCTCTGATTGGAAGACCACCACGACATTTTCCTATTGATCAAGAGGCAGCACCGTTGTTTGCATTAGATGGGGTGAAAGTAACTTTTAGTCAGGTACAAGTTTAAGATACAAATACAATCTGCCATTCATTTCCCGAGTGTACCATTTCACGTGTATATAAGATCAGAGAAAACAGCAAAAATACCCTTAACAGTCTCCCCACAAGTCCATTTTCAAATGTCTCTTCTGGCCAACAGTCGAACTCCCAAAGATTCTCAGTTTACACTCATAAATGACAAAGACATTTTTGTTCAAGTTAGTGTAGTATTACTACTTTTACTTGAATCTGAATTCTCCTCACCGGAGTGGATTCTACCGACACATGCTTTTGAAATTCAAAGTGCACATTGAGTCACTTTGGGTATCCAAACATTCACTTTGCAATCCTGCTCTCCCTGTAGCCAGAGAGCAAAGGACTCTGGACTTTTGGAAGGAGGTTATGCAAACGAGAATATCACGACTGGAGGGAAGTGGGAGAAATGTGCTGAGAAAAGTGCTTCCTGCAATTTGGGAGAGTAACAAAAAGGGGGGCCGAGAGTTCTTTTTGCAGACCTTCAGCAATGTCTGACATGAGTCTTTACCTCAGGCCATTCCACGTGTCGATCTTGCCATAATCCAAGTAGTTCTGCTCGCCGGTGTGGAACACAAACTCTCCTTCATGTGTGCCATTTTTCTGTGAAAAAAACAGACGAAGCACGAGGTTTAGACAAAGCAGCTGTGACGAACCGCGGTCCAGAAAGCAGCGCGAAACCCTCCAGTTAGTCATAAACAGTGTTTATGTCTGTTGACATGGGAGTGTGTTGAAGAATCACAACCTTGCATTTGTTCCATCATGTCACTTAGTGGTAGCAAAGGAGACATCATCATCGAGAGCTCATTCTAAAGACATTTTTACTTTTCCTTTACTTTCGTTGTCAAATATTCTGTCAATCATTTTCTTGATACTTAATAACTTTTTACTTGAAAAATAATGAAAATAATAAAATAATGAAATTTCCCCACTTTGTACCATTTCCCCCTGTAATTTGATGCCTTGCTAAACCTGCAGTTTAAAATCACCAATAACAGTGAAAACCATCAAAGAGGAAGCAACTCAGTTCAAAACACTTTAACTTAAATAACACAGAAACAAGTTCAGTTGCTTTTCAGCTGGTCAGCAGATCGTACGCAACCCAAAATGCTGCACTTCAGGATTATGTGACTGTTTGCATCACCGCCTGCGACAGCTGCAGACGTTGCTATATAAACAGGAAACATAATCATTTTCCAACAGCATGTAGCCAGTGTCACTTCTCGAGTGACGTTACCACAAACCTCTTTTTATTCGTCTACATAGCAACCTCTAATAGACCAAAGGACAGCTTTCCTGTGGTTTTGCATACACAGACAGAAAAAGAGAGAACTCACTCAGTAACAACAAACCTCTCTGCACCCAAACTCACCTTCCACATCAGCCCAAAATATTCATCCACTTCAGGTTTCAAGGAGTGGAGCTTTGTGAGCACAGGGTCTTTGAAGCCCCAGAGAACTTCGTGGACGGTGCGGGTCATAAACAGCTCGACGCCCAGGCTGTTCATGTACATGGAAACAACAGTTCTCAGAAAAAAGGAGTAAGAGCTCAGCTCGTTCATCACCGCCTAGGGACGACAGATAATATGAGGAAAAAATACAGTTAGAGATGGGAAAGATCCGGAGCTAAGAGTTGCCATCAGACAAAACACAGCTTCTCTTTGCAATACTTTGTGGAACTACTGGCAAAACTTCTGGTTCTGCTGCATCCAAGTTCCTGTAATTTGCTTGTTTTGGCCTGATGTGTGTTAAGTTTATGTGTTTGAGACATGAAACTGTCACAACAACACAAATGGGACAATGGCTTGGGTTGTGGAGGTGGAATAACAGTGTGTGTGAGGACATAGAAGCACAACTCTCGGGCCCATGCTTCCAGACGCACTGTCTCACCACAAATGGGATGTTGACGGTCCTGACGATGTCAACCTCTGGGTTACCAGCAGACTTCTCAGGCACAAAGACAAAAGTTTTTGGGTTCAGGGCGTAGACCTTGGTGCCATTTTCCAGGAAAGTTACATTTTCCCGTGGCCTGTATTCCCTGGTGTGCAGAGGACAGTGGTCAGTTAGTCCGGATGTCTTGTGTTTTTATCTCAGAGAGCCAAATAAAACCAGATGGCTTTCCTTAAACAGAGCTCTGATAATGGCTAAAATTTCGTTTTATTTCACATCAGAATTACCTGTAAGTATAAGGGCCGATCTGTTTAACAGACGCCTTCCCGCCTGCTAGGAACTCCTCAGGATTAGACACGTTGAAGAAGTAATACTCCATGTAAACAGGCGGAGGTGGATTTTTCCAGGACTCAAAAACTGGGCTCTTCTCCGTCAATGTAAGTTCCTGCCAACATAAGAAGAAAATACACATTAAGACTGAAGAACAGCCAAAGAGAACAACACATTCCAACGTCTTGTTTATAAGTTATTGGGGCACCTTTAAAGCTTTTCCCCATTCTGAAAAAGTGCCATCCGAGAGCACACACGGCACTTTTCAGAGAGTGGCTGATCTCAGGCCAATACCTCAAAGTCCCAGAGGGAAGCAGAGAGAAGCCCTTCAGAGCTGAAAGACCTCGAGACAGGCAGCAATTGTAAGCAGAAAAGCTGCACACGGTCTCCGACTTCAGCAAGCCTGGGCAAGAGCTACCAGTCAGCCCACGCAGCTCATCAACATGTTGCAATGATAAAATAGAATTCACATTCGGAGCATTAGCCACCAGTCAACGTACAGCATGTCAGGAGAGATTTTCAGTCAGAATTTGGAAACCAAAGCAGGCGCAGAACGTAAAAGGCGGTTTCTCTCAGTGGTTTCCCAGATGTTTTGGCTGTGTTCGTGGGAGAACGAATGCCTGAAAATTAAAGCCAGTCGTGGGAGACCCTGTTTGACACGAGCCTGGCTGCCACATGTCTGAACATGAGAAACTGTGACATTTAACTCGGGCACTCAGCTGTTAAAGAAGAGTGTACAGTATGTAGATTAAAGATTTTTACCAACTGGGAAAGTAAGCCAACTTCTTTCACTCTTGTAAAATACGTTCAGGAGGACGGACTTCCTGTCACTACTCTGTCCCCCGAGTACAGAGAGGTGTACTTAAGAGAAGAAATACATTGTCTTCTGTTGACATTCACAGGCACTTGCCACTGACAAAATATAACTTAAGGTGTGGCTGAAGCTTCCTGTTTAAGTTACAACTTCCAGCATTCAAGCACGATTTGCTCAACAGTCGTTTTGTTTACCCATCTCCCTTTTGCTCCTTTACAGAAACTAATTATATGTCAGGGTTCAAGCTAAATATCCACCAACTGTTTAAAAACAGGATGGTACAACAGGATGGAAAAAAAAAAGACAATGTAGGTCAGTTTGGGTATGTGATTATGAGTTTGACTCTTTTCACAACAAAAAATCTGGGCCAAGATTTTTTTTGCAACCACATACGATTGAATGGACAACCAATGACAAGGCAACTGATAGTGTTTCAGACTACAAAATTATACCTTCAGACTCTTGTTTTGTTCTTTTGACAGGCCAACAACCAAAGATATTCAGTTTATGTGGCAATTTACCAAATTATCTATTGATTTCTTTTGATAAATGTATCACTAACTGGACTAATTAAAGCAGCTCTTAAGGGCTTAATCATTGTGCCTTTATGCAACTGAAATTCCTTTGCAAAGTTTTTCATTTCCAATGACTGAGAAACGTTTAAAATGACAGAATAATCAGGTTTAGTTTAGATTGACAGTTGTATAGTTATTGTATAGTTTATCCAGGATGAGAGAAGACTCACTTAAAAAGAACAGAAGTTATTCAAGAAGCAGGATTCTCTCGAGTCTTGAGGACTGTTCTTAATCAAAAGCTGAACTGAGACCAGATCATGCAAAGGCAGGGTGTGACAGATGAGCCACTCCTTTTCTTTTTTGAAACAATAAAACCTATAACAAGTCCGAATCTCGATCCGGACGGTCTTTACGAAAAACAGACGTGCAGCTGCAGTCTGTGTGAATCCTTGTGGGGTTTTTTTTAACCTTGAACCAAGGTCTTCCAAAGGGCCTTAATCAAAGCTATTTGAACATAATTTATGTCAGGAACACCTTGCTCTTTCACAAACAAAGACAAAGCTGCGTCTGAGTCATAGGAGTATATATTGAATCTAACTAAGCCGTAGCCAAGGGCCAGTTTAGGTGTGGTGTGACAAGATCCAGCTCCGATCCGCTAAAGTTAAAAAGCGCACAATTAAAGACAAGAAAAGTCTATTTTCCTCGGTGTTTCCTGTGTTGAAGCGTCTGACCTTGCTCTTCAAGGCTTTTACGCTTCAGTGAAAAAAAGTCTCCTCTTCCAAACATGCCTGTGACAAGTGACTTTAGTGGGTGTGTTTTTCTTTTCAGCTTTGTCATCTGAGCCGAACAACTTAAGACTATTGGAACAAGAGCAAGGTTTTAGGAGATTGCTGCCTGGTAAAAAAATCATGCCCCGAAGGCCAAGAAGTCTGTCAAGTTCGTCACATGACATTTGTGCTACTTCCCTCCACGTGGTGCGTGTCGTGGAGGTGGCTTTGGCTTTTCTAAAGCAACTCTGCGACATCATTATCACAGAGACCCACATTCAGCATCAGATTAGATGGATTTTTTTGGAGTCGATTCAACCTGCCCGGGCCAGCCTAATTCAATGGGAAGACTGTGCCCAAAGAGGATTAGCTATGCTGTCATTTCATGTAATCTGCAGCTGCATCAGAGTCAGATCCCATGCTGATGAACTTTAACTAACTCTCTTAATTTGGGTCCCCTGGGATGCTGCCGTGATTCAGAATTAGAGGAAAAACTGGACCCAGACCGGTCTCACGCTGCTGTGTTAGTGAGACAGCTGGGCTAACAACGACACTGGGTGGTGTTTTTGTCTTTTTTTTTTTTTTTTTACTCTCAACAACCTTGAGAAACAGCAGACACACAGTGATGCTTCACGCTGGGGATAATAAGTTTCACAGAAATCCCAACACAGGGATACACCTCTGGAACAGGAATGCAAAGCATTTTGAAGGGCAGAGGGCTGCCAGTGGGGTCTGCAGGATGTGACAGGGTGTCAGCTGCCAACAACCCCACCCCGCCGAGCTCCCACCCCATCAACTCCTAAATGTCCTAAACTAGAACAACAAGCTGACGTTTAGCATTTAGAATATAACACCAACACGAGACAAAAAAACAGCAGTGCTGCAAATGAAGAAGTTAGCCGGGTTGGGACTGCGTACAGATGCATATTCAAGACCTCTCCTGATAAAACATTTCTCTGAGGTCAGCCTGATCATGACTCTTTGATTAAATTAATGCAGATTTGGCTGCTGGATGCTAGCTTTTCAGAAAAGTTGGACGACTCCCACACCATGGACATCCTTCAAAGGATCTATCACTGAGTAGAACTCAAGACTTTCACCAAGACTCCCTTCCCCCACCCCTGCTCACCTCCCTCCCCTAAGATTTCTACTACTACCACCCTCTGAATAGCAAACCATTAAAAAGTCAGTGTGAAGCCTGTGTCCACAGAATTGTGTCACCGGGTCATGCGCTCACTACCGGGCAGGTTTTGTGAAGAATTTCGTCTTCCTCCGTTTCCCCGCAGTCAATAAAAAAACATGTTAAGATTTGTCAAATAAAACCAAAGCCGCAGATCCGTTTAGTCACATTAAACGTACTTTAAAAGGGTGGAGACGTGCTATAAAATGAGAAAAAGGTCACCCCAGAGAGCCGCACGATCACAATCCCCCTTCAGTGTGGGAGTTGCAGGGGATTTCTACCTACAGCACAGCGTTCGTTGGGTCTTATGTGTCATTTTTTAAAACAGTACATGCAGACTGATCATCCGTCTTGGGGAAAGAAAAGCTCGAGCTACACAGCTTTGTAGCAGGACATCCACGCCACACGACCCCGGACCTTGCGGATCGCTGGCGGGGGTCGTTTTGGGTTCATCCCGCAGTGCCGGGGCCGCAGAATGCAGCAAAAGCACACATTTCAACTGATGCCCACAGCTATGTCAAAGTCAGATATTTCACCCATGCACACATATGGTCTTGTGACAGTGCATGTGCCATCACCAGTGACATGCCGATTGCGCATTGATTGGTCAATGCGGATGAAACGCTACCATTTAAACCCTTAAAAGCGTGACAGATGACAAAGATTAACGCTGAGAAAATGACAGTATCGTTTAAATTGCACGTCAGCGTGTTGCAGCTTACCTTTTTTAACCGGCTGTGGATCATTGTTTGAAAGACTTGAGCCACGACCAGGGCGATCCCCACTATCAGGAGGTGAGCGCAGACGATGCCGGTGGCGTAAATGGCACAGGATCTCCGGGTCATGGTGCCGGGCGGGTTGTACTGGCCTCACAGACGAACAAAAACTTCACCGAAGTCGACGGTAACTTTGGAAAAAAAGGCTAAACTGGCGAAAAAACGGGGCGTGGGGTTGCGAGATCTCCGATGTGCCGTGTCTCCAGAGCAGCTGCTGGGGTTTCAACTTCACTCTTCACCGTCCTGGCGCGTCCCCCCGGCGGCGTGGCCGAGATGAAAATGTTGGCACTTCTTAAAAGCTAAAGAAAGAAAGAAAGAAAGAAAGAAAAAGTCGGACCACAGTTAAACGCAAAGAGAGGGAGGACTGAGCAGCTCTGAGGCGGTGGTGAAATGAAGCAGCAGCAGCTCTCAGCAGATCGGGACATAGAAGAAGAGCTGTTCTCCTCCTCCTCCCCTTCCTATTCGCATAATGAACTCAGTCAGGCGAAAAGCGGCGTTTTTGGGAGGATGCACTAGAGGTGGGTGTGTGTCTAAGCAGAAAGCCAGTGTTTGTAATTTCTCTTACATGGCTGATGTCACCATCCTAAACACTCATAAAATAAATGTACACATGACTCTTAACTCATCTGTCTATCAGAAATATGTCTTTTTTTCTTTTGGGTGGGCATTTTCATAGACTATGCTTAGCTTCTGGTGAAACTAAATAGCAAAAAAAAAAGCTAATTTTGACTTGTAACTCACGGGCATGTTTATATACGTTTTTTAAATTGCTGCTACTTATAAGATTACAATAACATCCGGGCTGATAGGATTGTGAATGAGTAAGCAGCAGCGTGCTCGACCAACGGTGGTAGTGACACACCAGGTAACGGTAATGCTCTTATCAGGAGTGAGTTGGTGTACAAGTGGGGGGTGAACATGTTTTCAAAAACTGTCTAGAAATGTCACTTTCATACTGGGTAAAAAACCTCCCACCATTTTTGCTACACTCACGGAAAATGTGCAGACGGCGAAGTTCCGTTACCTTATATACGGAAACCGCTATCTCGCCACGTCGTGACTCCTTAACACGGCCGGTTCATGATTATAATGCATTTCAGCAGCAACCAACGGTCGTTGATGTAAATCCTTTGTCTGACCGGCGGGACCTCTGATTGGCTATCAGCCTCACGGACCACCGTCTTGAGACCACCCCCTCTGCGCGCTGATTGGTCTGACGGTGGCGAGTGTGATGTTGAAATTCATCGACTGATTTCTGGGCGGGGCCGTCATAAAGGGGGAACCGGGCGATGAGATGCTCGGTGTGTCGCCATAAAGTGGATGTTTAGTCGTTTCTTCCAAAACCACACACGGTGTCTTGGAGGAGAAGGAGAAAAATGTGGGTGATATACGGCCTGCATTGTAGTCACCATGAACCGAATGGCCATCAAACATTAACAAACATATATCACGTTGTCAAGAAATAGAAGACAGGATGAGACATGGGAAGATGCCATGTTGTGAACAAGACATTATTCTACTGAAAAAGAGGTGCTGCACTTACCGTCCCAAAGTTTTTTAACCTCACACAATCATTTAAAATGTATGAAGTCAAAACACTTGTGCAAAGTTTAAAACACTGAATTCCTTTTTTCAAATGAAGTTTCAGTGTTATGTTATGCAACACCAAAATATAAAAGTATTTTTTAGTATATTTTGAATACAAAAGCATAAGTATAAGAACACTCCAATGCTAAAGCACATTACCTATTCATTGGAATAAAGGAATAAATGTAGATAAATACAACATTTCTGTTGTACTTTCAATGTGCAACACTATCACAGTTTTAAACCCTTTTTTTGTCTTGAAAATTAGATTTTGCATCACAAGAATCTTTTCTTGTTAAGTTAAAAAAAAACATTAAGTTAGCAGGATTTAAACAATGTGGATGCTTGTGATTTCTGTTTTTCGTTACACCTGATTTTCCTGCTATGACACGTCAAAACTTTGGCTGTAAAAACAGTGAATACAGACACTAAAATGCAGAATTCATTGTTAATACGTGTTTTTTTTACCTGTTCACAATGTGTAGATTTACGGTCAGACCACTCCAATCTCTGAAATTCAGCATCCCTTAACAGTGACAATGCATGTAAATCTCTTTTTAACACAAAATTTGCCTGACTATAACATAGACTTTCCCTTGCATGCCTTGAATAGTGAAGTTACATTTTATGAAAAGCTTTGAAAGCTAATTTTCTCAGTCAGCAGCTTCATCTAACCAGAAACTGTTCAGGAACAAGATTGCTTGCTCGGTTGTCACTGGCTGTACACTATCTGTCATGTAGTTTTCTCCACCAACATTCAGTCGACTAGAGGGAGGTCCTAAGTATTATCTCTGAAGGGAGAGGTGAACATAAGCACAGATTAAGACTAGTTCTTTTACGCCATGGCCTCTGGTGGAACCGTTGGAGCCAATTTACACAAGGAGAACATTTTTTGACAAAAAAAAAAAAAAATCAGAAGAAAATGAACTTTGTTCAAGAATTGTCTATCTGCTTTGCTTTTTATTGAAACAAGACGTGCCTGCAGGTCTGTCCTGCAGAAGATTGCCAAATGAAAACACAGGCATACAGGAACTGTTCCACATGCCTGCTCCTCTCATTATTCCTCTCTGTGCAGCGGTCATGAAAACTTTTGAATTAATAATAAAGCTTTTACATGATTCCTCACAGGTAAACATATGTCACAATCTGTCAGTTTTCAGTGGAGAGACAGATGTGTCCATTCTCAATGTGACACAGAGAACGAAATACAGCACAGGCAGTCATTTTGCTGCTACACTAAAAAGAAAATATATTTATTTCAGTACAGTACATGGTGCTATGCAGCACTTGGCTGCTGGTTCAGTGATTATTGATTTTGCTCTAAAGCATATTGTTCTGGAGGAACTCTAATCGGTGATATTTTTTTCTCACCATTATAAAGACAAAGGTGTTATGGTTGTGAAAGAAAGAAAGAACATTTATATGTGGCAGCTTGAAAATTTGGGGCTGCACCACTCGAGTAGTTGCTGCTGGAAGCCCCTTTGAAATATTAACTTGACCTCCAACGGGTGCAGTTTAATACCTGCTGAAGTTAAAGCTGTTTGTTACTTGGTAAATGCCATCACTTCTTTGCAATATGCTTCTCATGAAAGCTCTGGTGAAATTTAGTAAGGATGTGCTAACCTTTTAAAGTTAGAAAAGGTTAAAGGGGACATTTCTCTGGGATACAGAGGCACTAAAAAGCATTCAACTGATGTAAGGCTGAAACAAGACACCGGGAGCAATGAGCTACCACCGTAGTTGTTTACAGGCAACACCAGCTGCTTATCTCAAGAGCAGACTTTTACCTAGAATTCTCATAAACTAGATGCCAGTGCAGATACCTAATGAGACAAAAAGGCTGGCTAAATCGGACTCTGGTCCAAAGCTCAAACGGTCATTCACATATTCACCACTTTGGCTGCAGCTCTTCTCTGCAATGAACCTGAATCATCCTCGTGAGAGCTGCCCTATCTCACGAGCGATCTGTTTCTCATTGACTAGACTTCATTGAGGTTTAATTGGTGTCCATCCTGCTATAAAAGCTGTATGAGTAAAAATAGAAGAACTGAAAGGTGAACACGGCCATGCACAGTCTTACATGATCCATTCATAGATAAAGTTGGACAAAAGACTACAAGTTTACCTCAGGAAGTGATATACATCATATCATTTGATGTTACTAACTGGAAGGAACTGACTGGGCTGGACTCTCACCATTAATGCAATTGAGTGTTACCTCATTGTGCTAGGCTGTATGGCAGTCCCAGAGGATGGGGGCTTCAGGAGGGGGCAGCATCTGTTCAAACAAGACGGGTAAAAAAATGCAAAAGAAAATCATCAGGGGGGAAGGATAACAGTCAAGTAATGCAGCAACATTGTTCCTGCCAAAAGAAAGGAGGGTGGGAGGGTGAAGAGAGGTAAAACAGTTCAACCTTTGTAATGGTCTCTTTTTATGTTTGGTCAGCAGAGCGACACTGATGTCGTTCTCTTTTTTTGCTGCTGAAGCCAGCAAACTTTCAAGGCCCACAGCAAGCTGCTTGACAACTGGAGATCGACATGTTTTTTCCATTTGAAAATATCTTTATGTGTGCGTTCACACAGGGGTGTTTGTGGTGAGAATAAAGCAGGCACAGATACAAACAACAACATCTATCTAAAGGGTACAGGATTGTGTAAAAGCTCTTAAAACTACTGTCTGTTACCAACACAGTACATTTACTGTGTTGTGGCCGATTTTGTCCCCCAACAGCAACACCAAAAAGAATTGCACCAATCAGAATTTGGGTTCTTTCATTCGAAGATAAGGCTCATCAGCAAGCAAATTTTGTCTGGACAAAAATTCCTATTCATGCGATTGGAAAAGAAAGCGAATTAATGTTTCATACATTCTGCACCATAAACTTTTCTGAGTCATCTGTGCTTTACGGCATTTAGGAGCAATTTAAGGTCACCAACCTCACAGTCATCATAATAAATTCAACTCACGTGCTGCAATGAGCTGCTGAACAGTACATCCCGCTTGAAATTTGATGGGTGGTTTCACTGTGAACTTTTTAACGGTTAAATGTAAACATCTTTTACCTGATGAATAAGATATCCAATTTTGCACATGGTATGCAAACACTGTTTTTTTTTTTCCAAGTTTGAGTGGTTTTGACTTTATGTGCGTAAACTAACAGCTGTTGGGCTTGCCACTAGCATGTAAAAACTTATCTGCACTCAACCCATGACCAGCACACAAACATAAACATGGATATCCAGTATCTTATCTGGGTATGCTGGCCTTGCAGCTACACTGGAAAGCAAATTATATGGGTTGCTGCCCCGATAGGCAACAGGGTTTATTACACTTTCGGGCCATTACACTAAAGCCAACTGGTTCCCACATTGCTACAATGCTAACAAGCTCTCCATTTTGGTAATTCTCCAGGTTCGTTTGCTCATTAGCACTAATCAGGCCTAAGTAGGGACTGATGGGAAAGTGATCAATCTTTTGTTTTATACACATGTTAGATGATCAATTAGTTTATTACAACATCCCAGTTGCCAGAGAAAAATGTTGACAACCTACATTCCTACAAACTATGGGTAGATATAACCTAAATGTTGATGGACAAAACAACCACATCAAACATCAAAATCCTGACATACTCCTGTTTTTTTTTTCCTTGACCCGGACCAGATATAGCATCTGTTCCCAAACCAAACAGCATACAAGAACGAAACAAGAATATAAAACAAAATCAGACTCATAAGATAGTCAAAGCACATCACCTCGAGCAAAACTAGATTAAAAAACAAATAAAAACCAATGGCCCCACACTACTCAAAAACAGATGTTCAGGACAAAATTCACACAACTTATACCCCAACATCTGTCCTCCCGGTGCATATCATGGAGGTTCATAAATGGTGCGATTTGAACATATCTCCGGTTTTTAAGAAATGTAAAATTGAAACTTTTTGCTTAGAAGATTGCATTTATTATAGCTCATCTTGAGGTGTACACAAATTCCATTTGAGTTTGTTAAATGTAAATGTAAATGTAAATCCTTACGGTGTACCAAAGTGCTTTACAGCAGGTAATAGATAAAGAGAAGAAGTAAAAACAAATAAAAACTATAAAAGAACAGTGAAAGCAATAAAATATAGCAAAATCAATTAAGGTAAAATAAGATAAAAGTGCCATCATACTACTGGGTGCTAAAAGCAATCCTAAATAAGTAGGTTTTTAGCCTAGATTTGAAGAGGCCCAGGTCAGAAATAAGACGCAGCTCGACGGGGAGCTTATTCCAGAGCCTGGGGGCAGCGACGGAAAAGGCTCGGTCACCCCAGTGTTTGTATTTTGACCTGTATTTGATTTGTTGACCTCAGAGCTCTACCAGGATTGCGGACTGTTAAAAGCTCAGATAAAAATGATGGGGCGAGGCCGTTACATTGTTAAATACTTTTTAAAGTGTTAGTTCGCCATTTTGCACATTAAGCCCTGTTTGGGGGTATTCTGGGATGAGTTAGAGATGTTCTGATCACAATTTGGACATTTGGTGCTGAACGGAGCATTTAGGTATCCACTGCTGCAGCCCCCCCACCTTTGCATTGAGTCAATGACCACTCAAGCAAACAATCATAAAACGGCATTAAACTTTCGTTTGCAGAGACATGAAACTCACCGTGTGGTCAGTGGTGGACAGCGATACGTTGGCTCGAAAATCACCGCGAAATACGCTTCCAGAGAAGTTATATTACCATTATTGTTCGTCTTCATTGATTTGTATTGGTTTGACTAGTATTACTCCGCGCGCTGTATGTCGCTGGATGTCTTGCTGCTGCTATTCAACGGTGTCCGGAAAAATAGGTCCACCAAATGCTAAAACAACTGTTAGAAGGCACATTTCGCTGCGATTTTCGGGTCAATTTATCGCTGTCCACCACTGACCACACGGTGAGTTCCATGTCTTTTCAAACGAAAGTTTAATGCCGTTTTATGATTGTTTGCTTGAGTGGTCATTGACTCAATGCAAAGGTGGGGGGGCTGCAGCAGTGGATACCTAAATGCTCCGTTCAGCACCAAATGTCCAAATTGTGATCAGAACATCTATAATTCACCCCAGACTACCTAAAAACAGGGCTTAATGTGCAAAATGGCGAACTAACACTTTAAGATACAGTGCTCAAAATCACAAATTCCTCAAGCATCATTCCTCATGATGCTTGAGGAATGATCAGGGGATCACAGATGTCACCAGGCTTGCATGTTGTATATTGTTTAAAATTTCACAACAACCCATCCAATAGGGTTTCAGTGCAATCTACATGCACTCTAACATTGCGTTAGTTTAAAGAAAGCTGGACTTTTGAAATAGTTTGTAACTGAAGCTCTGAAAGTTGGACTAACACACCCAGATAATGCAGTTGGGATTTCAAATTCTGCATGTTTGCTCTCAACTAGACTCAAATGAGCCTAGGCGCTCTGCACATGCTCCAAAGTATCATCTTTTTGTAGAAGCAGTGACGCTTTAGTGTGTATTAATACAGCTGAATTGCCCAAAAAGTTGCTCATCAGCGGATTATGCATCATTATGATTAAATCAACTTCTACTTTGTTAATAACTCAAATTCATTCCTGTGCATGTATACTGGAAATCCACTGAGTCACTCTGCTGGGAAAGTCAAAAATGATGATTTATGGTTTAAGGTAGGGTAGGAGATCCTGGATTTTGACTCCAGCGAAGCTGCATTTTGAAAATACACAGGTAAAAAGTCCCAACCCTTTTCTTCACTTTCCCCCCGAAGGCACGCCTCTAGAGTACATGAACGCGCACGAGCACGAAGGTGTACGAGCGCTGTTCTGACAGCAAGCATCGATCGTTGCCGTATTTAGTATTTAGTATTTAGTTTATGCTAACTATACGTTTAATAATGCTAGGTGCTATCCAAGCTGGCACTAGTTTAGCTTCCTGCCAAGCTTCTGGACGCGTAATTCGTTCACGGAGCAGGGTACGCGCACAGGGGGAAGGAGGGGGAGGGAGGAGCAGATTGCAGTTTGATAGACGGCATCAGAATCCAATCATTGTTAACGGTCCGTTCACAATGATTGGATACTGTTTTTCCTAGATTGTACATTCTAGAGGCCACTAAAACTTTTCATATTAATGTCAAAACTTTTAATTAATTGGTTGCAATGGGGGTGTGAAGAGTATTTCAAGCAATATGTAAAAAAATGTTCCAGAAAAAGATCCCCTACCCCGCCTTTAAGTGTTCAGGCAAACATCTCATGGATTTTTAAAAAGACTCCCCCCTCCCCCCCCCCCCCCAAGGATTACATTCTTTGTCACTGGAACATATACATTGTTTTGGTGTAATGTGCTAATATGAACACATTTAAGCAAGTTCGACCTTGACCTTGGAAACTGATTGAAAGGAAAGTCTTTTCTCATGTTGCATATAGTCACATTTTACTTTCCTTACAGCAGATGGAGGGTAGACTGGGACTGAAAAATAAACAGCTAGCTAGTTCACATCTAGAGATATGATTTAAAATGTTTAAAAAGCTGAGATAATTTTTGATCAAAAAGTATTATCCAGTGACAACGAATGGGTAATTGTTAAACTAAAAACTAAAACTCTTAAACTTTAACATTCAACAGCACAATCTGTATCAGTTTAAAATTATATACTTTAAACTTGAAACCTTTCTTTAACCCAGAGTTTGCACCATACAATCTAAAAAGTGTGTGGTAAACAAGCAAAGTCTTCCTTCTTAAACATTTCCTCTGGATAGGAAATTTGGGAGGAGCCGTAATTCTACATGACAGCAACAATCTCCGTTCTGTAAGATAAAGAAATGTGAAAACCAAACACTGCCTCCACCAATCCCATACCATTTCCCTTACTCCTTATCTACAGCTCCCTTCTTAAACCTACACAGCAGAAACAACATTAACTCTTTCTGTAAGTATGCCTGACACGGTAAGCTTCATCCTCCATCCCATGGGGCTGCACCACGGTGGAGCCTGGTACCAAACATTAAGTCACAGAACTTGTGAGGCAGAGACAGTCTTTGTAAGGCCAGAGTCTGATATACAGGCATAGTTGTGGGTGTGGAGACGAGTGAGGAGTGGCAGACCTTTTCACTGGAGGTGATTAACACAAACTGAGCTATTCAACGCGAAGGGGAGAGGACATGACAGTAAATTTATTTCTGGGTTAATCCGTTCACAGTGACCAAAACTTGAAGACACAAATAATGTTAGGTAACATGAGATAAGAGACATACACTTTTCTGGAAAGTACTGTAACTAACAGACTAACAGACGTGTGCACATCACTCCTGTTCTTAACGCCCTCCATTGGCTTTCTGTCCTTCATAGAATTGATCTTAAACTTTTAATATTTGTTTTTAAAGCTCTTAACGGCCTCGCCCCATCATATTTATCTGAGCTTTTAACAGTCCGCAATCCTGGTAGAGCTCTGAGGTCAACAAATCAATTTTTGCTGGAAGTGCCCAGGTCAAAATACAAACACTGGGGTGACCGAGCCTTTTCCGTCGCTGCCCCCAGACTCTGGAATAAGCTCCCCGTCGAGCTGCGTCTTATTTCTGACCTGGGCCTCTTCAAATCTAGGCTAAAAACCTACTTCTTTAGGATTGCTTTTAATCCCCAGTAGTATGATGGCACTTTTATCTTATTTGATTTTGTTATATTTTATTGGTTTCACTGTTCTTTTATTGTTTTTATTTGTTTTTACTTATTCTTCTCTTTATCTATTACCTGCTGTAAAGCACTTTGGTACACCGTAATGATTGTTTGTAAAGGGCTGTATAAATAAAATACATTTACATTTACTGTAAGGTACTGAGAAATATGCAACTTTTACTCCCACTTTACCAGGTTTCACCTTTCAGATCAGTACTGTACACTCAAAAAGCTTAGTATCCATCATTCACATAACTGTTTAACTTAATAACAAAGGTTAGGGACATGCCTTTCTCTGCGGATGCTGTACTTTTACTTTTGATGTTTTTTATAAAAAATTTCTTGCCATAGATTCACATAGAAAAGACTTTGTTAATAGAAGATTTACTTGTAACTTGGTGTAAGTGTGTTTCCATCAATGTTCCAGAGTAATTTAAATACGACTTATTGCACCCAAAACAATATGGGAGTGTCTATTTCAATGAATCTGTTGTATACGTGTTCTCATGGCACGACTTTCTAGGTTATTTACTACAGCAGGAGTTAAATGATGGACTGACCGTCGCATTCCTTTGTCTGCTTAGGTGTGGCTTGTTTCCCACCATTCAGCTAATGTGTTTTGTAAGTGGAGACAGCAACTCATTGCCCCCCCTCCTCCAGAGTAACAAAACGTTAATTTAAGAATTCCAGGAGGCTCCGCTCTTACACTGCATTACAAAGGCAGAAAAATAATCTTGTTGATCTAATCAACATATTTTGAAAACACCAACGCAACAGTTTGTCCCGATTAAAATGTTCTTGCTTTGACCCTGCTTTTACCCCTGCTGACCCCAGGCCTCAGAGAAAACTTGTGCAACAATGTATGCATTGTGCATTACGCATAGTGTGACAAAGCCAGCCTATGATTTTCTTCACTCATTTATTTGCAACTGTGCAAAGTGTACTATGCTGGTTTTGTAAAGCTAGTTTACAGAAAACACAAAGTCACAAAGTAGACAGTTATTTAGCAGGAAGTGATGATAAAAAGCTGTCATGTCATGTTCTCGATTTGTAAAAACAACACATTTATTCTTTCAAGCAAAGCTAACGAACACTAGCAACGGCCTCAAATATATGTGGATCTATTAGCACTCAGACATTATCAGGGTTCAACTCCTTAACTGATGAAGTTTTAATATCATTCTTTAAACAGTTACTTGCACAAAACTAGTTGTTTGAGGATATAACCATCGTCGCATCATGATGAACAACTTCAACTTTTTTAAAACCTATAAAGGTCAAATGATACTTTTCACATTTCTTCTATGTGTTTTATAGCTTTTTGGACATTTAAAAAGTCTGCAACAAATGAGGTTTTTCTGTCATTAAAACCCTGCCCCTGAACCTAAAACATCTGGTTTGGAGCCCAGACATTTCCTCTTTCACTTAACGACATCACCCCGAAACACATATGCTTGAGTCCCCATAACATCACTTTTCTTGTTTATTTGTTTGTCTATGATCTGTCTTGCACTATATATCACTGGTACATCAGTATCTGGCAAAGGCATGACAAAAATGAAGTAAATTTGTTTTTCATTTTCTGGAAAACAATTTAAATGGGCACGGCGCATCCCTGAGGCGTATACATCGATTGAGTTTATGCCGAACAGTAGGCGGGGCATGATCAGTCCAGCGTGATCAGGAGCTGATCAATAAGAGCAAACTGGACTCGCTGACTTCTGTTTTGATAGGAAATCTGAGGAAATTGTCACCATTCACATGAAGACTTCAATGCCTACCCCAAACTTTGAATAGGCAGCTGACTAACCACAGCAGACTGGACCTATGAGAAGAAAAAAAATGAGCATTTTAGATGGAGGATGAATTAAATTGTATAACCCTTTTCTAGAATTTCTGAAAATGTTGAACCTGTAAACGTTTATGATATATGCTTTTTAACATCCACCCATTGGCTATATCTGCTTTATGCTGAGGAGGGTAATGGGAAGCTGGAGCCTATCTCAGCTTATTTACATTGGATATGAGGCGAGGTACGACCATGTCCATCACAGGGCTGACATTCACAGCTAGTAACAGTTTAAACCTCAATCAGCCAGCAACAGAAGTAAACTAACACAGGCACAAGAAGAACATGCAAACTCCAACAAATAACATATCAATGAGAAGGACTTTGGATGTAACCTTTAAAGGCAGTGTTACACATTTACCTCTTTGATTCCGGCTCCAACGGTCCCGTTGAAGCACACACAAAAGCAGAAAACATCAAGCCCCAGATAGAGCTTCAGTTTGACTGCTGATGTTATAAACTGCACTTTTTTGTTGTATTTTTCTGGTTTCCATTCATAGTAAATAAGCTTAAAGAACATAATGACTTCTCTATTGAGTTCATGTGTGAAAGCAGTTGTGATAAACTCAAACTAAAGTTGTAAAGTTTGGACAAACAAGCTTCTAATTACAAAAGCTAACTCAACCTTGTCATGAGGACACTAAAGGACGGGGGGGAACCTGCGGTGCCCCACCTGTATTGTCTTCTGTACTGACAGCATGTTGGGAGGTATCCTTTTCGGTGTATTGTTTTCTATAGTTGCTCAACATCCTAATTGTTAAAAATGGCAGTTAACTCCTTTTCACCGGAGTTTACTGCCAATGAAAGTCAGCGTGCAACCAAACGCTTTGATTTTCCTGTAAACAAAAATATTTCCTGTGTGTCGAACTAGTTTCCTGCAATTGTACTGTCGAAGTCGAAAGTCTCTGGAGGGAAATTAATATTGTCCTGTTTCTTGATGTTTTCATCTTATTGTGCATATCCGCAACAAATAAGCATATCATCAAACAATCAAAAACGATTTCCCTAATTTCATTGTGTGAATAAGAAGCAGAAATAATTGAATTGTTAGATCAATATTTTTTTTTTGGGGGGGGGTTGAAATTATAAGAGGAGGAATGTGTTATTGAAATGTGCCAACATGCTCTGCATCAACCAAATCAGCAGTATCAGCAGACACAGTGCCTTAAAGTTTGCATGCAGACAGGACAGTGGATGGTTGTCTACATCCTAATGTTTACTCCCAAGTTTTTTTTTTTTTCCCAAAAGGGGCTGAACTTGCCACAGTCAGGCCATCCAAGTGCAACCACTTACAGAGCTGTTCGCAGACAATGACCAACAGCACATGTATCATATTTCAATATTTATAAGTCAGGATGCTTGACAAGGAAATCCTTCTTAAGAGGGAAGAAAGGTGCAGTACGTAAAACTCAAGTACACAAAGTTTCAGGCGTTTCCTCAGCGCGAACAAACAGATAAGAAATGAGATCTCAGACTGAAATGTGAACAACTGTGAGCATGCAGACTCTGGAGTGAAATTACAAGAACTAATATCATCATTAATGAGGTGAAAACATGGAAATAACCTGTGCTGCAGCTGTGTTTCCCAGTGACTTATGCAGACAGACAATTTGCTTTGCCAACAACAGCAGGCCCCCGCTGGCAGCCTCACAGGAAGGAAACATACACTGAAAGGTTAAACATCCACAGATATAGTAAATACCAAAACGTGTGCCAGTTATGATGTGTGAACAAAAACTGCTGATCCAGATTATCAGTGGAACTAGAAAGGAGAAGGGGGCGATGATCTGTAACTTGGCATTGTCACTTTGTTGGGAGAAGAGTCCCACATACGAAGCTTCATCTCCACTTAAAAGCTGGAAATTGCTCCAGAGATAACGTGGATGACCCATTCAGAGATCAGCGTTGCTGCTGATGCATCATGTCGTCACTTCAAATTAGTCCTGTAGGCAGTAGACGGACATTCAGTGTGACTGTGACAAACAAATCCATTCACAGCCTTCAGCTTCGATACGGCTCTTACTACAGGCTGAAGAGGCTTGAATCAACAGTATCAGCAGCGCGTTTTACATGCTTACTGGATTTTAATGGTTGCTTTGTGCCACTAATAAAGGAAATATAGTACAGTTGTCTGCCCTTTCCATCAGCTGATGCTGTTTTGTCATAACATGAAAATAGCTCCAGTTAAAGGTCCATCAGAGATGTCCTTCCTTCAACACCATCCTTAATTTAGTACAAACTTGGTCTATTCATTTTGCTGTGCCACCCACGGCAGGATCTTGTTGGCTCCCATGCTCAATTTCATAAGGAAGAATTTAAAAAGAATTAGTGATGCTATCAAAAGCGTCTTCAAATGTCTGTATTTTCTGGCTTTATTCAAGCTGACTGTGTTGCTGGCAAACAAACTAAAACGGCAAATTAGACAGTTCACCGACTCCATTGAAACAGTTTACTAAGTTAGTTTGTTACTTTAAATAGGGATCATCAGAGCTGAACAGGGAAAACAGTAGTCTCTCTGTCCCAGCAGTGTTTTCCCTGGTGTTTGAACAGCAGGAGAGTCCGGGGACCTGAACTGAGGCTAATTAGCTCATTCATGAGCCCTGAAGAGTACGCCATGTGATTACAGCCAGTTGGCAACAAACACTTTTCTATTTACCAGCAGTTGTTATGAACTTCTCCAGAATCTTAGCAACTTCTCATATTAGATGTTCACTTCAGGAAGTACTGACTAAGTGCAAAGTAAACATCCATTTTGGTAAACTAGAAGTGCATCAAGATAACAAACGCAGGAAGACAGACTAAACACAGAGGCACATTAGTAGTACACGGTGCGTTTACAACTGACACATGTATATTTAGCCTATAAGTTCAGTGTTTCCTTTTCTTTGTACTTATATTTGATAGGCGACTTGGCATTTATTGTATTTTCATCTCGCTGCTTTGTTTTTGTTGACAGCTACAGTTGAATCTACAAAATATTACACCAAGGAAAAACACTAAAATTGGTAAAGCTGTTAAAATAAGATTCACTTGTATTTACAACACCAGATTTTGCCCAACACAGTCACAGTGAGCACAATCCTATTCCAAATCATATAATTGTGCATTTTGTAATTTAGCACCTAACTTGTTATGGAGCATGATTTCTTTACTTAAGTTAAAGCTTCTAGAGAGTTCCACAGCAAAAATTAAGCTGCAGGCTATTTCAGCAGGATATCTCTGTATTCAACATATATCCAGAAATATTTACCAAAGAGATTAAAAATGATGGATACACAGGGTTAACTAACAAATTATCTAACAAGGAGAGCCCTCTAGAGCTCAAAAACCCACACGGAAGATGTGTTTTGTGGTTACATCTCGTAATGTGCCTCTTGCTTTGTACAGTGACACAGACAGCTATTTTTTTGTGCAACAGACGGATCACATTGTGAAATTAAACTTCAGTTTAATAAAACACAATATAGTTATTGTTTCACAGGCTAATGTAAGCAAGTTACATCAGCTGACTGTTAGGATGTTTTAATAATGTATTGTAAATAAAATCATTCCCTCTCCGCTGTTTCACAAATGAGCAAAACTCCGTCGCTGCTCACTAGTATGATGTTGCTAAACCAAACTGTTCTAAAGAAAACGTTTGCGTTCAGTCGGAATTTCCAGACATGTTTTAAAAGGTGAAACTGAGAAGGATGTGGCCTACTTCTCCTCCTTTGATTTGACAGACTATAGATAACTTATTTATTATTCATTATAATTACGACACAAAGTAGCAAGGTTTTTTGTCCCACTCATACAAAATGTTAGTTATTTTCATTGGCAATTTCTGTTGACCAAAAGTGAGAGAAGCATCTGTACCTTTATTACTTGAAAATCTACACAAAAAGCACTTTCCACGCAAAACACCCACTTTCTCAGTGATTTCAATAATGTGCAAATACTGTACTTCCAAATTCTATGCAAAATTTACCTGCCAGCTATGTTTTTACTTATAGTAGTGGGTAAAATTTAACATACAAATGAAAGTTTACGCAAAGCAGTTTAATCTAGGCCCATTTTGGGTTTTCTGCTCGTCTCCTGTCCTGTATTCTTATTGTGTCAGCCTCTTTTGTGGGTTGTCGCACTCTACCTGTACATCTGAATTCAATTAATCAATTACAACACCGGCCCTCTGTTTAACTCAACTCAACTCAAACTTTATTTATAGAGCACATTTAAAAAACAACCGAGGTTGACCAAAGTGCTGTACAGGATAAAAGCTGCATTAAAGGTAAAAGTGAATAATGCAACCGTTCCAAGCAGTTAAAATCAATAGATACTAAAACACAGTGCAATGAAATAGAATAAAATAAGTTCAAATAAAATACATTAAAATAAATAAAATAAAGATATAAAACAAATCAAGGTTATCAGCCAAGAGTCTACTTAAATATGATTAAAAGCCATACTTCCTGGTTTCCTTTGGTCAGTGCGAAATCCTTGTTGCTGTTACTTCAGGGTGTGTATCACTCTTCACCCCAGTTTTAATTTGTTTTTGTCAGTGTTGCTGATGTTTTTGGGCTTCCTGCTGCTTTTGTTAGTGTTGAATCAAAGTTTTATCCATTTTATCCACCTGCCTGCATCCCACATGTCAGCCAGCGTCCCGGTCCTCACAGTCTTCATCACACCTGTGACACACTTCCTCTAGCTTTTAAATTAAAAGGTTTCGCTACAGATGGACGACTGCTCAATGATAGAATAATATTAGAACGGTTGCTTTAGTTTAATCTATAGGACTGTATTATATCAAATAATCTTTTTTTTGTATAAAACCCCCCCCCCAAAAGTACTGCAGCTACCAGTTTATTGCAAAACACCCCCTGAAACATAGTAGATTTGGATAAAGTAATACAATTTCCTGAAATATCTTCTACAGTAGTTAATTTGAACATATGCTATTTAAAGCCTTGTAGCTATGCTGCTTCTTGTTTGCCTGATCTGAACCAGCACAAAATAGATGGACAGGGGAAATACTTAAGAGTTCACAGGAGGGAGAAAAGGGAGATGCAGGAATAGATAAGACAAACGTGTTGCAGTATGTCACTGTAGGCATGGACATATAGCTATTTAAAATGGTCACAGAGCTGCTTTATTTATACCCTACAGCGCGAGAAGACATGCCAACAGTCAGCAGACTGGCTTGTTTCTCTGCCAAGAGAAAGAGAAGTGGGGCGGTGATATGAAAAAAAAAAAAAGAATTATGTAGCATTTTGCCATAGAATTTAAAAATTGATGTTGCTGAAATAGATCGAATCTTGCAAAAGGGTGCAAGTCTTTGCATTTTTAACTAAATGACTGAAAAAAAAAATACATATAAACAGGATAATACATTTTCATTTGATTTCATGACGTCACTAAATGGAATAAAAATGTCGCTATTAAGCTGCGTTTTACATATTCTTCAGTTTCAGACTCTGGTGATTCAGTCTTTAAGACTTCGGGATAATCAGGAAAGTTGTGGGGTTTAATCTTTGTGATTTGTTAGTTTTTGCGCCATCAGCCAATTTAAAAAAAATGAAAGTGTTTGTTTTTGATACTAACCATCTCAGAAATAAAGTTAAAAGCTCTAATGACCTAATAAACCAATCAAATAACCAAAACTTTGAGCAAGATTAATAAAAGAGAGAGAAAACAAACATGTGTGTGTGAAACATGTGAAGCACAAGTCTTGGCAGATTAAGATGGTGAAAAATCAGTAAAATGGATATCCAGAACACGACTACAGTTTCTCTCAGGACCAAACTGACACTTGAACCCAATTCAAACTGCACATCTATTGCTGCAAAATACCATATTCCAGTAAGCTACGGCAAGTTTCTCGAACAAAAATGATAGCAAGATGGATTAGTGTAAAGTGGATTTTTTTTTTTTTTTAAATAGAATTATAAAATAATGCCAAAAAAACACTGCTACCTTTACCTGATACCAACACAATGATACCCAATTATGACAGAAGACTTCGGTTTGAAAAAAAAAACACGAGAGACGACACATCAAATTAGCCTGAATCAAATAGTCTTATCATCCCCTTTTTGTCTTGGACATTACACAGGGATGTGCAGTCTGAGTAGGCAAGTGACAGAAGATAAAGGGGGATATAAAAAGATGACTGAGAGCAGCGTGCACGTGGCTGAAAGAGAAAAGAAAACACCTTCTGTTTGAATAAGTGGAAAATGAAATGAGTGGCACTTTTCAACTTCGGTTCTTCTTACTTCAGACTTCGGCTTTGTGGTTCTTTCTCCTGCTCGACTTTGTCAGTTAATACACTTGAAGACACCGTGGAGGCATCTGTTTGCATGTTTAACTTTAAACTAGTGGGTTATGTTGAACAGTAATCACTGTCGATACATATTTCATATTGTGGAACACAGTCTTCTTGTAGTCATAACAATGTATGGGTGATGACGCAGAAAATTCTGAGAAAGAATGTCAGTGATGATCAGAGGAACACAAACACGGATCCTCATTATCACCGTCTGCTACTATGTGTATACTTTCGTCTCCTCGAGGCAAGGCTTGATCTTTACAGAATGCACCGCTTATCTTGCACTTTACTTAAAACGACGTTGTTTACTCCTCTTGTTTACTGTATCGTAGCTATGTTGTTTCACGTGATCGTTTCAAATATATGAAGGTGTTTATGAGATTAGTAAAGTAGTGT